>NW_024426552.1:8875196-9015496 GCF_017311325.1 Ursus maritimus
CCCCCCCCCCCCGCCCTGCTGGGCATGGAAGCTGTTTGGATTCTCTCTCTCCCCCCACTCTCACTCTGCCCCTCTCCCTTAAAAAAGAAAAAAAAAAAAAAAAAGAAGAAATTCCATTATCTTTTATCTGTAAACTTCACAGACTTCACTTTTTCTTACTTTGTTTGGAACCATCTTTAAGAAGAAAAGCCAAGAACATTAAGGGGACTATTTAAAAAAAATTCACACAAGTTCTTGTGTGCTACACAAGTAGCAATCCAGCCCCAAAACAAGCCCCTAAAAGGTAGGCTGCAAACAGCAGACTATTTTAGAACATGCCCTCCTGATGTATATATGCATAAAAGCAGTTATTTCTAATCCTTTTGGAGGTCAAAAATCCCTTTGAGAATTTAATGACGGCTACAAAACCGCTCAGAAAATCCCATCCTCTCATCTCAGGAAACCTGGTTTCAATGTTTATCTTTTAACAAAAAAGACCACGTGTAGTCAGTCTGATTCCCTAGTTCACTGGCACCATGTTTTCTTCTCCACCTGCATTCATTCTGTTCCCTCTGAACAGGCCGTCCGCACAGAGTACTGCTTTCAGAGTTTCAGGAACCAAACCAAGTACTATCTCATCCCAAACCTTCCCCGACCATTCCAGTCAAGAGAGCTAACTGTTCAATTTACATATCACTCATACCTTTCTTTCTCCAACCACTCATCCAAAATACACAGCCTGCCACAAGCAAAGAACTCCTGGGTCACACTTTACATTATAGTGTTGTACTATTAATTGCTTTATGTTTCTCTTAAGATACTGGTAATTTTAAAAGCAGGAATTTCTATACTATACAGAATTTCAAAGGGGTGAAAATTTGATCAGATTCCACAATGAATACAACTGGAATTTTAAAAATTGATTTAAGTGGGTGGCATGAGTGGGGTGAGGTAAGTTTAAATAATAAAAGTGAATTAACTTATCCTTAAGACTTTTTACATGCATATATAAACTACAACTTCTTAGAAGTGCATTACTGCCACAGAAGTGTCAAGTAAAGGCTCTGTTCAATATTCATTCCCCATTGGAAAAACATTTTAGCCACTGACTTGTTGCTTTCAGGTTCAGACTGGGGTGAACCTCGATGATTATTTATAAGTCTTGTTGCATAAGTATTTGCCACTTCTGAAAGATGTCCTCTTGGAACACTTTCCTTCACAGGAGAAAAGCTTTGACCTGACACGGGGGTTGTCCGAAACAAGAGTTCAGCATTAATCTGTTGGAAGAAAAAAAATCGACCTTAAAGGACTTTTTTTTAATGTGCCATGCCCCAAAACACGAGATATTCTTTTCCCTTTGCCCCGTATCCCAAAAAACATTGAAAACTATCCTAACCATGTAAATTCTTTAGGCTATACTAAAGAGCCACTATCAGGCCAATAAGCCAAATCCAACCTGCAAGTGAGCACAATGGTTTTGCATTTTTAAAGGTGTAAACAAAACAACAAAACGAAAAATACACAACAGAGACTGCATGTGGCCCACAAAGCCTAAAATACTTACTATCTGGTCTTTTACAGCAAGATTTACTGACCCTATACTATATAGGACTTACTAAAATACAATTAAAAACTTATATTTTTAAAAGAAAGAAACAGAAAATAAAGTCAAAGATACTGCCTTTAGAATAAGCCCACTATTCTTTTTCACCCCGTTCTGTTCTCACCTCCAAACCCTCAGCCTTTGCCCTAAGACAACATTTCAATGTAACTAAAAGCAAACATACACATCTGCAGCAGACCAAAACTTCCTTACACAAGAAGTACAACTGCCTACCCATATACTCAGAAAAAGATCCTTAACACCACTAAGCACTAAGAAAACGGTCAACAAAAAGAGAAAAACACTGTAGCTTTGGTCCAGGTTAGTACTAGAACATGGCTCCCCAGGGCTTCCTGTGAATTTTTCCTTAACTGCCTATGTGACAGAAAGATTCATTTTTTTTCCTTTTTTTGGTGGGGGGGGGGGGCGCAAAGGGAGATGGGGAGACAGAATCCCAAGCAGGATCCACGCACAGCAGAGAGCCCAACTTGGGGCTCCATCTCACAACCCTGTGGTCATCACCTGAGCCAAAACCCAGGGTCAGATGGTTAAATGAATAAGCCACCCAGGTGCCTGGCTGGTAAGATTCTTAATGCCTGCCTTTCCTCAGAAGATGCCCAACTAAATAATAAAATTGAACAGTTTGAATGAAGTTGTTGGGCTAGGAAGGCAAGGAGGGGCATAAGAAAAGGAGTATGTGAACTGAATGAACAAAATCACTTCAATATGTTATATAACTGCTAAGTTTTAAAACTATTTGTTAAACTAGCCACTACCCAATAATAATACACAGCTATAAAATGCAAGGTTTCATTAATTACCCGAGGGATCATTTCCGGTTGTCTGATCCTGAATTTTTCCTTGTCTCTAAAACAAAAAAGGAAAAAGAAAAAAAAAAAAAAAAAAAAAAAAAAAAAGACGAAAAGTGAACATATTTAAATTTAATTATTATTTTTCAATGTTTCTCAATGACATACTTGGCATTTCACTACTGAGTCACTCACATATGTACACTGAACTCTGCTTCAGTTTCATCACCATCAGTGGTAAACCCTTAAGCAGGGAAATACTTTCTACCTTTTAGATCAGTGATGCCCTATATGTCTGCCTTAAGCTTCCCAGCCTCACCAGCATTATTCTCAGACCTCTGAGCGAGAACATCATACACGCTTCTAACTGGTCTCTTTACTCACAGTCCTGCTGCTGGATTTAACTTCAAAAACTGTGCACTCTAAATCAAAACCACCTGGAAGTTCTGCATGCCCTGGGCCTCTGTGTGTGGACACTAGCCTATAGGTCACCAGAGTTGACTAGCCTTCATTACCCAGCTTCCTCCTCCCTCCTCTATTCTCCATCATGCCCATTCACGTATTTGCTCTGAAGCTGAATGAATCAGTTTCCTGTACATCTGCATGTAATCCATCCTTCAAGGCCTATTACACAAATATCATTCATGAACTTTCCTGATCCAGATTTCCCTTCCCATCCCCACCCAGAAGTCATCTCTCCTTACGGACTTCCCAACAGGACTGGATCCTACCTTCTATGGTACTTGTCAACTTCTCATTGGTAATGCGCATGTCTCACCTTCCCTGTTAAGACTATAAGCTCCTATCAGGCAGTACTCATTTATGATTCATCTGTGTGTGGCCCAAAAAGACAAACTATTCTGTTTGCACACTATCTTGCAGATAGGGCAGGATAAATAGCAGGTGAAAAAAGAGCAGGTATCTGAGGTATAAAGTTAACAAAAGCATCTGATATTACACATCCCCATCAAAATCTTTTTGGGGGTCATAATCTTTTCTGGGTTGTACTAGCTTGATCTTGGAGAAGCATCAAACTAATGCTGCACACCCACCATCGTTAATAATTTGGGCATTATTTCCCCGCCAATCACTAATACAACACTCACTTCTTTTTGTAGGTTTTTTCATAAGTAGGATGCACCAAATCCTCATCCTCAGGCTCTTCTGGAACATCACAATTTCTAGTCAGAAAAATCACATGGGAATAACACGTCACCAGCGCCTATTCATACATCTTAAACAGTTCTTTCTGCCTTTCCAAAAAGGGTTCTACCAACTATATGGTACCTGAACTGTGGGTCAGGGTTATTGGAGCAATACCATTTTTCTGGAAGTTGATCTATTCCATCTGGTAATTTTCGCCACTTTAGACAGGAATCACATTGAACCCATGTCTGATCAGGACGTTTCCTGTAACAAAATGATGTAATATTAGTATGAAAATGCAGATGCAAAGTATACCTCATTAGATCTTCTACATCATTTCTACTGCAAAATGCCTTTATTATTTAACTCTGTTCCTGAAATGCCTGCGATATAATTATTGTTGTGCAGCTAGTTAAATTTTTAAAAACAACAATTCTGGTTACCTTCAAAAGGTTAAAGCTAACAGGCCAATTTAAACAATGAGACTTAAAGGTCTTGTTTAATAGCATACTATTCAATTTATTCTCTGGTAATAAAAACGCAAACAACTTAAGAAAAGATTCCAAATGCCTTGCTCTGAAATTTATATTAAGTTAGCATTTGCAATGTCCAACCTAGTATATTTATGAGCACAATAAAATACTCAAGTCAGAAAATAGACAAGCTATTGTTATTAATTTAAGCATTTTTAATAATTCTATTACACTTTCAGCCTTTACCATAAGCATATCTGAATATCTAAAATTTGTATATTCCTTTAGTTTATAAAATGCTTTATAGTTTTATCATTTGAAAATTACAATGACCCTAAGAAGAATTTAGGGATTCATTTAACATTTCACTTAACAACTAACAAGTCATTGAATACTGAATACTTCACCTTAATGCCAATAACTTTTTAAATCTAAATTTTTAAAAAAGCATTTACATAGTTACATGAACTTCAAACAACCCAGAAATTTATTTATTTATTTATTTATTTTTAGAGAGCGGTAAGGGGCAGAAGGAGAGGAAAAGAGAGAATCCCAAGCAGGTTCCAGACCCAGTGCAGAGCCTGATGCAGGACTCAGTTTCACTACCCTGAGATGATGACCTGAGCCGAAATCAAGAGTCGGTCAACCTACTGAGCCACCCATGTGCTCCAGAAATTTATAAAGTAAATACAAACCCCTTGTTTCAGGAGCTTAACACTGTTCATTTTTTTAAACCCTGGCAGAATTTTCTGTGCTTGCAGAATTATGCATGCGTATATGGACACTTTAAAAAAATAAAATGGGAAATACATTGAATTGCATCTTTTTTGTTCCTCATTATACATCTTGGTCATCTTTCCATCAGTACACAGTTGTTATTCATTCATTCACAATATTGGTACTGTGTGCTACCACGTTACTGAATGCTTGTTAGGCATATTTTTTAAGTCTTGTAACTCTAGGAGGTGAGTGCTACCACTGTTCCCATTTTTACAAGCAAAAAAAAAATGGAAGCTTACAAAAGGCCAAGTAACATGTTCAATGTCACATCATTATTTAAGCAGAACTAGAATCTAAATTCAGGTCTGGCTTTAGACCCGTGATCCTAACTATTACACAAGACCAGAGTTTTTCAAACTATGAAATGCAACCCATTAATGGATCATGAAATCAATTTAGTGGGTCAAGACTTTTATTTTTTTAAATGAATTAAGTATCAGCATGCAACATATGGATAAATACTGCTTCGTGAATCTTTTGTGTGTATATATAAATGTATACATGCACTGGCTCATTTCACGGTGTGCTGATTGGAGTTGTACAATTTACTTCCTTTTTTTTTTTTTTTTAAAGAATTTATTTATTTATTTGACAGCGAGAGAGACAGCCAGCGAGAGAGGGAACACAAGCAGGGGGAGTGGGAGAGGAAGAAGCAGGCCCCCAGTGGAGCAGGGAGCCCGACTTAACGACTGAGCCACCCAGGCGCCCTGCACAATTTACTTCTTACTCTGGCTTAGTTCAAAGTTTGTGTAGCACCACTATACCCTTCAGTATCACATCTTGATATCAGAGTTGGTTGATATTTTTTAATGTACTTACTGAATATCTTCAACAGGCAAATTTAGAGGATATTCTGCATTTTTCTTCACTTTCATTTCATTCCAGTAATCATTCAGCTTTTCTCCTAACGCTGCTATTGTCAGTCTAAAAAAAGTAATCAGAACCAATTTAAGGAAAAAAAAGATAAAGCTCAAATCTTTGTCAAAAACACAGAGAAAGTACAAATGACTTAGTAAGGATCTTGTGGACACTAGAGGGGAGGGGAGCTTGAGGACTCCCAAAGGTACAGTTAGTAAAGAATGCTCTAATGGCAATTTTCTACAAGGACATTTTTAAGTTCCCAGAGCAGAGCCAGGATCATCTTTGAAGATACAAACAGTACTATTTTATGTCCTCTGTTGAGAAAGTATGTTGCAGACCAATTACTGGGAGCACCACAGGCTCTCTGAATTCCAACCCCAACTGATAAACTTATAAGCTTCAATTCAAATTAGAACTCAAACTTTTAGTTTATAGAAGTATGCAATCATCACCAGCAAGGATATTTCAAAATAGCTTCTGTCGTACAATTAAGACTGTTACTTTCCCCCCAATAAGATATTAATAAAAAGCAAATCAGTGGGACCTAAGGCCACACTTCAGCAATCATTTGAGTTAAGCACATACTGTGCCAGAACTACACACACACAAGCTACAGTCAGTGTAACACTCTAAACTGAAAACAAAGCTTTCAAATATCAAGGCTTCAAATTCTACACTGGCAGATGAACCAGACACTTCTATCCCCACCATGATCTCCCACTAATTTTTTCTCCACTATTACATCACATGTAAGTGTCCAAATGAGAATGAATCTTCCTTCCCAAACATACCCTCCCTGTATTTCACTTTTTCAAGTCTTCTTCCTCTCTGTCTCTCATCACCACTGCTCCTTAGCCCAAGAGACTGAGCCCATTTGTGTTGAGAATATACCGAGGAGTGAAACTGCAGGGTCATGGGGTGGGCACTGATGTTTGGTTTTACTCAATAATCTAACAGTCCTCAAAACTGATCGATTTTCATACCCACCAGCCATGTGCAGGGGCTCCAAATGCTCTACATCTTGCCAACATTCTCTGTCTTACTCATTTTAAATAATTTTTCCACTTTGCCCATTATGATCAATTCTTTTTGCATCTTGTTTTAAAAACTTGCTTACTAAAGGTTTTGAGAATCTTGTTCTCATTTTCTGTTTTTGCCTTTCTTATTTAGGTCTAAAATCCATCTGGTATTGATTTTTTCTTCATTTAAGGTAGAAGTCATCTTATCCATACAAACAGCCAATTGACCCAGCATTTTTGGAAAGATGATCATTTTCCCACTATACTATGATGTAATCTTTGTCATAAATCAGGTAACCAAACGTATAAGTGGGGGGTTATTTTTGGCTTCTCTATTTCAATAGACTGCTTATCCTTTAATTAATACCACACTTAGTTACCATAGCTTTACAAGTATTGGTATTTAGTAGGTTAAGTTTTCTTGCTTTGATGTTCTTTAATGATTGTCTTAACTATCTTGGAACTTCTGACTTTCCACACAAAGCTTAGAATAAGCCTATTAGTAATATCAACAGCCATACAAACTGGCAAAGATTTTATTTTTTTAAAAAACTGGAATTGTAGTAAATTATTTTAGAGAAAAATGGACATCTTATAATAATTCAGCCTTCCAATTTTTGAACCTGGTATGCCTACTTATTTGGGGCTTAAATTTCACTCTACAATATACAATATTTCATAGTTTTCATTGTTTATGCTGCATATTTTAGTTACTCCAACGTTCTTGATTTTTTTTTTGACACTTCTCATGAAATTTTTAAATTTCATATTCTAGTTTTTAGTTGTTGGTAAACAGAAATACAATTAATTTCTGAATACTTTTTATCCAGCAACCCTAGAATACATACCATTAAACTTGTTCCTTTATTATTTCTAGATTTGCAGATTATTTTGGACTCACTATATACTCAATACTTATTATCTTGTACAAAAAAGTTTTATTTCTTCTTTTCCAACCCTTGTAACTTTTACTTCCTTTTCTTTCCTTATTATACTGTTTATTTCCTCAAGAACAATGGCGAATAGCGGGAATCCTTATCTCATTTTCAACCTTAAGGGGAAAGCTATTAATAATTCACCATTAGGAATGATGCTTGGTGTTTCTGTAAATGCTCTGTATTGCTAATATGCCCTTCTATTAATGATTTTGTAAGTGTTCTCTTTTTTTTCCTAAATTACAAATGGGCGCGGTGCCTGGGTTGCTCAGACTTTGGCTCAGGTCACGATCTCCTGCTTAAGATTCTCTCTTCCTCTCCCTCTGCCCCACCCTACCCCCCACCTCCACCCTACTCACTCGTGTGCGTGTGCTCTCAAATTTAAAAAAAAATTACAAACGGGTGTTGTGATTTATCAAGTGCTTTTTCTGTACCTATGAAAATAACCTTACGGTTATTTTTCTTTTCTAACATCAATGTGATGAACTACTTTGATTTTGGAATATTAAAACGTCATCTTGGAATATAATCCAATTGGTTTTAATGTATTAATTATCCTTTTTACATAACACTGGATGGTATTTGCTATTGTTTTAATTAAAATTTTTATATCTCGATCATGAGACACATAAATTCCCTGCCTTGTAATATATTTACACGTTCACTACAAAAGTTATATGCCCTCATAAAGCCTTTAAGATTGTGTAAGATTGTGCTACTTCCTTCTTAAATGTTTGAATGTGGGAAGTTTTCTAAAAATTGATTCAATTTTTTTAAAGGAATGTGCCATATCATCTAAGACGGTAAAAAATTGCTCATGCTATTCCTTTGATGATTTTGCATCTGCCTCCTTTTCGTTTCTGATCTTGATGATTTCTGTTTTCTTCTTTTTTCCCCTTTTATTGCCCCTTTACTAATCTTATCAAAGAACAAACTTCGGGCTTTTTGATATTCTTCAGTTATGAACTTATTGTCTATCAGCTCCAAATCCAGTCTTCTTTGCTCAGTTTTGTGATTCTGAAGCTTGATCATGTAAACATTTATCCTTTGGCAGCCTGAAGAATGCTGAACTGGATTAACAGGTCAAAGAACCTGCTAGGTGACAGCAAGACATTGTTCTTCATGTTCTGGTACGTATTATTATTATTATTATTATTATTAGGGAGCCCAGAGGCCCCCAGAGGAGCTCCAGCTGTGCTCTCTAGCCACGCTCTGCCCTCCAGCAGCCCACAACGTCCGGCAAGAGACCAGTTCCAGGGTGCCCACATCCTTGGGCAAAGACAGGTCCCTCTACAGAACAGCTGCAGCCCACCCACAGCCTCTAGCAATAGCAGGTCACATCTACAGACCAGCACTGGCCAGGCCTTCTTTTTCTGGCAAGGAACTTGCAGGTAGCTTGTTCCTATGTTTGTCATGACCACTACAAGATCTGAATCTCTGACTCTAGGGGCAGGAGGACCTCTCCTAGTTCCTAGTCCTTTTCAACCTTGAGGGAATAGTTAGTCTTTCATATCTGCTAGTTATGCGCACCTACTGTCCTCTTTCACCCCTTCTAGTAATCAACCTCTAGTATCCTAGTTAGTAATAGTAATCACCCTAATTCACTAGTAATCACCCTATTATCCTTATTCCTTATATTAAATTATCCCTGTTCAACTAACAGGAGTAGCCTCTGCCTAAGGAGTGAACTCGAGAGTATATGCTGATTTTCTGTATTATATGTGATTCCTAATTCACTGATTTTGCTCTTACCTTTATTATTTTCTTTATTCTACTTTATTTGTTCTTTATTTGAAAAAAGGGTCTATGACATTATCTTTGTCTTTATCACCAATGTTCACATGACTTATGCATTCTACTCCATCATATGTGCTCATTAGGGGAAAGTGTGCTTCCTAAATCTACAAGTGAAACTGATGGTCATATTCATTCTGACTTCTAACCACTTTTAAAAGATCGGAGTATTTCTGTCTAAAGTACACAGGACTAAATTACCTTCAAGTTCCCATCTAATAAGTACAAAGTTTCAGGATATTACACAGTAAGTGTTGACACCAAGAAAGCACGAACATCCTCTATTTTTACTATAAATCTCAGAAATACTTCATCAATAAAGACAGGGGAGGATGAATTTCTACTGGTGATGGAGTAGAATGTAATTCCTAGGTTGGGAGAAGATGGCTAAATGTGTTTTCTATGTAAGCCTCTAACCTACCAATTTTCTGAAAGTTCTATAATATAAAAACATCCGCAAGACAGAAAAAAAATTCAGCTTAGGAAAAGAAATGAAAGTATTTCCAAAATAAACTGTAAGAAGTCAGGAACTTAAATAGGTAACATACCTATACTCGTTAGTATAGTCAAAATCTTGTTTGTTATGAGTTGGCTTTAGGAAATTACATTCTATAATTCCCACTACTCCAACACCCATATTGTTTGCCTGAAAAGGAAAATGAAATCAGTGTTTTAAGCATAAGACATGATGCTCAAAATAATTATCTTCCACAAAGATTTATAATTTATATGAAACATTTTCCTACAGTTCATGTCATTCTAATGAAATTTAGATTAAAAAATAGTGTCTGGTAGGTATATTTTACTTTTCTAGAAGTTAATTCCTAAATGTATTAGAGCCTTCCTCCAAAACCACTTCCACTGTTGTCAAATATCCATTTAGACAAGTATTATCATCCCCACTTTTATACAAAAGAAAAAAAGACCACCTCTACTGGGATGCATTTCTTAGATAGTGGAAACCACAACTCTTTTCTATAGCCACAGTATCTAGCAGAGACTCTAGCAATAATATTCCAAAAGTTTGCTAGATAAAAATTAAAATCATTTATCCAAAGTCACATCCAGTTGCTAATGGCGATGAAGTAAAAATGCTGCTAGCTAAAATATTGAAATCAAAGTATATGAGTCATATATTCTGATTATACGTGATTAGCAAGTATATTTTGTTCACAATTGTAGCTGAGTCTACAAAGGGAAAAAGTGAAAGTGAAAATTTTCAGAAATATAGATGAAACCATGCAGATTTAATCATAATCCCACTCTGTTAAAAACCATCAGTGGCTCCTCATCTCATACCATTAATAAACCACAATACCCTTCAATTTGTAGTTCTTGTTCACCTTCTTTCCGGCCTCATCTTCTTGTCTCTTCCCCATCACTCTCCTGACTTAGTCGCACATGCCCCAGCAGAGTTAGCTACTCCCTTAATGAGGTCCCTTCCTTTGCAGAGATTTTTGTCTGCCTGGAATACCCTTGCCAGACTTTTCAAAACAGTGACATCAACTGAGAGTCCTCTCAATCACCACTTTCTCCAAGAAGCTTTTTCTGATGCTTCCAACTTGTACCACATTTTCCCTCACCAGAGCTCTGAGAGCATGCTCTGTATCTTATCATCTTCTTATTCTGAGCATCAAGCACGGCAATTCATACCAGGTATCTGACACTTATTTAGTAACTGTTTATTGAATCCACAGAATGCAAATACTATGCCCAGTCCATCACCTGGTAAAGAAAAACAATGTAAGAGTTGGCTGTAAAAGCCTATTTTTTACAAGATCAACCTTAACCAGAAATTACACACAACGCAAATTTAACTGGGTTGGAAAAATGGGCTGTGTATCTTAAGTCAGATTCATAAATGATAAAAGAAAAAACTATTTTACATTCTGCTGCAGATACATTGTTTCCTTTGAATCCCAAAGCACTTGAGAAACAAAGCTTATTACCAAAAATGCAGTTCTAATTTTACCAAATTCCCCATAACTTTAATTATAGGATATTTCTGATGAAAATTACTAGTCCAATTATAAATGAAAATTAACATTTTAAATAAAAGTTATTGACACCTTATATCATGGTTGCCAGATTTCTGTATTTAGCTGTTAACTGAAATTAGTGGTTACCCAGAAGAATCCAACAAAGTTTGCTTACTTTTGCAAAAATGCTATATTTTGGGCTCATGTCATGTAAAATATATAACCAAGTTACAACCCCTGTTGAGCAATATTCAAGAAAACCCACACTATTACACTGTGTAGAGCTCACAGCATTCTACAAAGAACTTAGAATGAAACAAGATGAATAGAAAATGAAAACCATAAACTTGGAAAACAAGATATGCCTAGACTTAATACCTTTAACAACCTTGACTTTTAGAATTTATCACTGAATTCTTAACACATACACTCTGAAAAAAACTTTCTATGAAAACATGTAAAGGATGAACAGCCTAGCATAGTGGGCAATGCTCGTCATCCTAAATTGAATTCTACAACAACGGAAGTGGTTTAGGAGGAAGGCTCCAATGTATTTAGGAATTAACTCCAAAGTAAATCACCTATATGATCCTATTTTTCTGGCTATTGAGTCAGGATGAAATAAAATAACCAATTTCATCCCAGGAATAATCAGGGATCCATATCCAAATGCAATCAAAAGATCTGCGTCTGGATCTAAGAACCATACTCATTGTAGGTCTAGCACAAGTTACTTAACTTCTTAGTCCCATTTCCTCATCTGTAAAACAGAGATAAAATATTCTGTCCCCCTCAGAAGATTATTTGGACCAAATGAAAAATTAATATAAAAGTATTTTAAGTTCAAGTGCCATACCAACATTATTAAAAACACTGACATTTAAAAGTCATTAAGCAACGCATATTATTTCACATCTGACCAAATAACATAATATTTTAACTTTTTATAAAAGATAGACATTTCAGATACAAAACTTACCCTTAACTGACACCCAACTTTTTCATAAGCTTTGATGAGTCTATTTCTGTGATACATCATTATCCCATAATGGTCTTTATTTCTGCAGTTGAATCCGAAAGTAATTCTCACCGTTTTAGTCTTAAATGTTAAGGAAAATTCTGAACATACCACCTTATTCCCCTCAAATCACCCTTTCCAAGTCATTCTTTAATGAGTCAGAAAGTGTATTAAAAAACAGCAAAGTTGGAGAGGAGTAGACTCCATATCAGGATAGGAGGAGAAAGGGGGAAGAGAAATACACTTTATAAATGTATCTTTATACAGCATTATAAAAAGGAAAATAAAGGACACCAGGGTGGGTCAGTCAGTTAAGCATCTGCCTTCAGCTCAGGTCATGATCCCAGGGTCCTGGGATTGAGTCCTGCATTGGGCTCCTTGCTCAGCAGGGAGCCTGCTTCTCCCTCTGCCTGCTGCTCCTCCTGTTCCTGCCCTCCCCTCCCCCAAACCAGACAAGAAATAAATAGTCTTAAAAAAAAAACGGATAATAAAGGATACTAAAAATTTAGGTCGATAAACATCACGTTCGATGTAGGCAAGACTCTTTGAAACCAGCTGTGTCTTCACTTTCTGTCCACGTAAGATGATCTGCATTCTTGGCTTTAGGTATAATATACTGCAGTAAGCCTGCAAAGACACACAACAACATCTGTCCTTTCCAAATAATTACCTACAAATTCATTCAACATTACTGATATGTGTATTTAAAAAGAAACCAACACTTTGCTTTGATATAAGAACCCATGAACTCTTCAACAAAAGAGACTATAAAGCTGTTCATTAGTTAATATTTGATTGCTTTTCTTTAAAAATAAACTCAGGGGCCCCTGAGTGGCACAGCGGTTAGGCGTCTGCCTTCGGCTCAGGGCATGATCCCGGCGTTATGAGATCGAGCCCCACATCAGGCTCCTCCGCAATGAGCCTGCTTCTTCCTCTCCCACTCCCCCTGCTTGTGTTCCCTCTCTCGCTGGCTGTCTCTATCTCTGTCAAATAAATAAATAAAATCTTAAAAAAAATAAAATAAGAAAATAAAAATAAACTCAATATACTACAGCCAGAAAAATGGTTTGCAGAAAACAATCTACTGACCTATATAAATATATTACAAATAAAATTTTTTAGGAAGTTACAAAACAGCATATGTGAGATCTCATTTTAATTTTTAAAGAATGTACATATGTACAAAAAAGGACTGCATTTTCTGACTCTTCTGTCAGGTTCATAAATTACTATTGCAGTTTAAAAGTAATGATAAATTTTATTTAGGCAAAATAACAAGCAAAATCTAATATAGACAAAAAGGTCTACTGTACACCTGAAAACGAAAATATAAATACACCAACACTTAAGCCAAGTAGACACACTTAGTATTTTTAAAAAACTGAACTGTAACAATCAGCACTAATCTAAATGTATTTTCAATTCTAAACGCATGAAAGTTTAGATATTGGAGTGCCTGGGTGGGTTAGTCAATTAAGTGGCCGACTCTTGATTTCAGCTCAGGTCATGATCTCAGGGTCCTGGGACTGAGGCCAGCATGGGCTCTGCGCTCAGCGGAGAGTCTGATTGAGATTTTCTCTCTACCTCTGCCCCCACCCACACGGCATGCTCTCTCTAAAATAAGTAAATCAATCTTAAAAAAAAAAGAAAGTTTATATACTTTACAATTTTGACCGAAGTCTGTATCCTAAAACATGTTTAAAAAAAAAAAATACTGTTCTATGCCTGCCTCCAAGCCATCATGTACCTCTAAAGAAATGAATAACACAAGACAGATGAAAGGTTCAACACAAAACTAAAATTTGAACATTTCTCTTTATTTCCTGATTTCAAAATCAGTGGTGTTTTGTCATTTATAAAATTAACGATATTTTAAAACCTTTTACTTCATGGTATACTAAAATCCACACCACCTGCTCTGCCTGCCTCTAGACCCGTTTCATAACTGAGCAAGATTTTCTTAACAACTAGGACATACTTCAGTAAGGTTTTGGGTCTATAACTGCTAGGGTCTCAGAAAGTTATAAATGTGTAAATGTCACATGTATCCTCAGATTGGGGTTATGGAATCATCTTAGCACAAAAAAGAAAGGGAAGTTAGTACTATATGTCTTAGAGTGACTAAGAAACAATATTCTTATTATCATATCAACACTTTAAACAGTATTAATTTCTTCAATCTCAAAAACCTATTTCTAAGGTCAAATGTGGAGAGAGATTTATCACAAAATTATATTAATGTGTATGATTTGTAGTCTACGATTTATTTGCTTTCGGATATAAATTAAGGTGCGTGTTCTAGAATATTTTACACTAAAAAAGAGAAACACTGAATTTGTTGTTTTTGCCTGAATTAATTAATATGGCTCCTACAGGACATACTGATTCTAGTATTCCTAATGCAAACAATCTAATCACACCAGGAAAGAACCTCAAGTGCTGTTAGACCTGATGACTTTAAAATTAAAAAACTGTTTTCTGAGCAAATAAATCAGCGTGCTCATGAAAAGTTAAATAAATTGGTTCCTGTCTGAAGTACTTTTACTTAGAGATCACTGACAGCATTTATAACACAAGTGGATAACATAATTTCCATTATTTGATGATCTTCTCATGTCCAGAAAGAGAGCTGAATACATACCCTCAGGGAATAGTCACTCTCAGGAGCAATTTGGTCCATCCTTTCTTGCTTCTTGTACCCTTTCTTCCCTGTTGTCTCATCTAAATCTTCAGGAATTCTGATGTCATATTTATCCTTATCAAAATCAAACTCTGTTGCATTTTTGTAGCTATAAAAACAATTTTTTGAAAGAGCTAAATTTTAACTTCACAGCAAGATAAGCAAATATACTTAATTAACAAAACAAAACACCTACCCTGGTTCAGGGGAGGGAGGAGCTGAAAGCAAGGGAAAAACAAAAAAGGAATCCAGGAAGATGCAGAAAAATTGCATACATTCACACACCGCCGGCAGAAAGTCAAATGGTAGAGCCACTCTGAAAAACATTCTGGCAGTTTCTTAAAAAAACCAAACAGGCAAACTACCATTATGATGAGGTCGTGGAATATACGTGAGGTTGAGTGGGGTGGAGTCCAGAACCGACGACCAAGAAAGAATTCTTGAGGCGTCTTCGGTGCAAAACTGGTGGTTTATTAAAGCACGGGGACAGGACCCGTGGGCAGAAAGAGCTGCTGCCCCGGGTTGTGAGAGGTGGCTGATTATATACCATGGGGCTGGGGGAGGTGAGGAAAAAGGGAGGCTGAGAAAGCACTTTCATATGTCAAAGAAGACTCATATGTCAAGTT
The DNA here is from genome assembly GCF_017311325.1 of Ursus maritimus. Lineage (NCBI taxonomy): Eukaryota > Metazoa > Chordata > Mammalia > Carnivora > Ursidae > Ursus > Ursus maritimus. The sequence goes on from NW_024426552.1 coordinate 8,890,899, forward strand.
AAGGTGGTTGACCCCCTTAGAAGGTGTTAATAGTAAGATAGTGGGTAGCTTCCCTGGAGAATGTTACTTTCCTCCTATCACGTGTCCTTATCAATGGGCTGCAGGTCCGGAAAGAAATTCCGTTTTATTTACATTTCCTTCTGCCTCAGCTTCCCTCAATTTTATGGAGGGGATGGTAATGTTAGGGCTTCAGGAAACTGAATTACGGATCTCTGGAAGTTAGGCTATTGATAAGAAAGCTTCTTCCTTGTAAATCACTAGGACATGTGTAAACTGAGGGAGACCCAGGCCTCCCAGGATTGTGATCTCTGTCAGTTAATCATTTGTTTTTTTTTCCTTTCCTTAGTTTTAGGGCAGCCAGGAGTGCCGAGGAATGTCACATACATGGGGGGGGATCTGCAGGGTGTCAGCTTCTGCTTTGTCTTCAGGCAGCCTTCTGTTCCCTCATCAATATGACCCAGCAATTACACTCCTGGGCATTTATCTTAGAAAAAGATAGATTATATTTCCACAAAAACCTGTACACAAATGTTTACAGCTTTATTTGCAAAAACTCAAAATGATAAAAATCTATATGTGCTTTAACTGGTGAATGGTTAAACACATGATGGTCCATCCATACAATACCACTCAGCGAGGACAAGGAAGCAAACTACTGACACATGCAAGAACCCAAATGAATCTCCAGAGAAATATGATGAATGAAAAAAGCCAATCCCAAAAGCTTTCACACTGTAGGATTCTACTGATATAACATTCTTAAAATGATGAAGTTACAGAAATGGAGAACACGTTAAGAGGTTGTCAGGGATTAAGGAGGGAGTGGGTGTGGCTATAAAAGGCCAACATGAGGGATCCCGGGTGATGAAAATGTCTGTCTCTTGACTCTATCAATATTGGTATCAATACTACTGTACTAGTTTTGCAAGATGCTGCCACTGGGAGAAACTGGATAAAGAATACATGAGATTTGTGCACACAAATGTACAGGTATCTCAAAATGAAAAGTGTAAATTTAAAAAAGAGGGAAGTGAGGATGGGAGGGGCTTGACAGCAAAACAAGAAAAAAAGGGAATATAGATCAGAAAAGATTTAAAGTATTTTAGGCTTACCAGTCAATTTGTGGTTTATTCCTATCATTCTATGTGTCTAAATATCTCAACATTATACATTCATCCTAAATTTTTTAAAAAAACCTTATTTACAAATGATTTTATCCTCACAAAGATAAAGGACTACAATCTTTAGCAATACAGAGGTCTCATCTACATTACTTTTCTCACCAGTTGTTAAATTATGCCTGGCTTTAAGTAATTCACAAAGATTTCTCTTCCTAACTTGTGTAAGTTAGGGCTTATTAGCTGGGATACTTTCTTCCCCTTCCTTTTTGAGGAGGAGTAGAATAACAGAATATGAGAATTGAGCTCTATGGATACTGAATGGCAGGGCTAGGAAATTTAGTTTTAATAATATGAAATTATCTCAAATTGAAGCCAAAGTGGCCTCAGTAAAACACTCTTAGAAAAGACAAATCGTTACCTATGCCAAAAAATGAGCACCTTCCAACGTATTTCTACTCCGTGTGACAATGGATAAATGTAATAAAACCATTCCTGCAAAAGCAATTTCCTTTCCAAATGAGAAACCACTCGCTGAGTTCTACATTTACCTTCTAAGGTTCCAAATGATGATCCTTGTCCCCTTCTTACCCATAATAGCATCAAGTTCTGCCAGTAATTTCTGTTCCGTAGAAAACAGAGAATGTTCCAGAATTGCTGCAAGGCTTGCTTTTGATTCTGCTAAATTTATCATCTGTCGTATATCTTAAGTTAAAGACTTAGACCGACAACATATTTTTCACAATTGCAATGTAAAAACTCAAACAGTAATAGTAACAGATAATTATTTCCTAAATTAATTTCTAAGTTTTAAAACTAGTTTGATTTCAGATGAACACCAAGGAAGATGAAGTATGAGCAAATTTATTATGATTCCTAACTAATTTAATGGTTCCTAATATCTGAATTGTTTATAAAAACACAGAAGACATTTTCCTAAAGATACCTTGCTTTTCATGGGCTTAGGGAAAATTTCAAGGCAGACCACACATCTTATTAGACATAATACAACTGAAATAAAGGGGAGAGTTACAGGGCTGAACACAGAATGCAACCACCTTATGTTAAGGGTTTCCATGGCACAATTCCCACAGAAGAGAGAAAGGGACAAAGGCTTAGCCTCAGATGTAAGAGGCAACGGGTAGGAACAAGAGCTATCATGGAAACTGTGATTAAAAAACAAGAACCCGGAAGAGGGCAAAAGGAGGGAATGGTTCAGTGTATTTTTTCAGAGTTTCTCCACAGTTTCTATTTCAAAATCAAAAGGATATGGTGTTTGTTGAACGCCACTATTGGGACAACCACATGTTCTGCTTTTATGACTTCCAAGTAGGTCTGAGACAAGAAGCCCACGCTCATGCTTTCTCCATTTTTGGTAAACACGATTGCATCTTTACCCAAACGCATAGAACCTGACTTGAAGCCATTCCCATACAATCCAACTGGGACATGACCATTCATGGTGACTTTGTCACTGAAGCCAAAGCTAAAAACGGAAAAAAAAAAAAAAAAAGGATTTTAAAAATATAATATAAATATATATATATATATTATAATCTTCATTTTTTTAAATTCAAAAATTGTAACATCAAGTAAAAAGCCTGGGTATAAATGTTAGCTTCATCCTCTCTAGTTGCATAATCTTAGGCAAATTAGTTTTAATCTATTTTGATGTGTTTCCCCATCTCTGAAACGAAAACTAAATCTGCATTGTAGGGTGTAAGAATTACATACTAAAACAGAAGCTCATTGTCTGGCACATCCTGCCAGAGTTTGCGTTTGGACTCCTGGGACCCTTGAGATTTCACTCCATGAAATTTCTTCTAAATGTGAACAACTCCCTTGATTTCAGCAAGCCTACTATCGTATGATAACTAATGGCATCGACTGGAGTTTTTGGCAGAGTAACAAATATTTAAGGGACAGTAGAAAGGGCTCTGTTGCCACATTTTCTCTACCCTATATCTGTACTAGGTACCTCGGTTTCCTTTTCATGCACATTTGGCTTCATACTGACATCCTATTCTGTGACCCTAGCACCCAAGGCTTTTATGGCTATCTTATCTTCCTTTCTTCCTTATCCTCAGAATCCCTTTAAAATGACTCCCCACCAAAAGCCACGTTTTACTGGAAATACTGGTTGAAACTAATTAACACTAGAGTATAAATAAGTGTTATCAGGGCACTACAACTCTAAAGGAATGGTGGAGTTTTGGGTAAATCAGACATGGGGGTAAGAATGGCAGGGATTGTCTAATAATCAAAGTTAGGAAATGATGAGAAGACTTAAGAGAACAGAGTGGGCTGTGGGTATAGTATTTATTAAAAAAAAACAAAAAGTATGGGCAGTAAGTATGACACACGAAACCCCTGAACTGGGTAAAAGCAATGTTTTTAAGAAATGTGACACTTCTGGGGTGCCTGGGTGGCTCAGTTGGTGAAGTGCCTGCCTTTGGCTCAGGTCATAATCCCAGGGTCCTGGGATTGAGCCCTGTGTTGGGCTCCCTGCTCAGTGGGGAGTCTGCTTCTCCCTTTCCCTCTGTCCTTCACCCCGCTCATGCTCTCTCTCAAATAAATAAATAAATAAATAAAATCTGAAAGAAAGAAAGAAAGAAAGAAGGAAAGAAAAAGAAAAAGAGGTTACACTTTTACATACCTTAGCATTTTATGTAACTTATCTGAAGTCATACCATTCCCATTATCAGTGAATGTCAAGCATATATGGTCATTTATCACCGTTTTGTCAATCCATATCTGTTTAGCATTCACATCAGGATCATAAGCATTATCTGGGAAACAAAAGTTTTGAGAAATTTTGATTTTGCATTTTAAAGAGCAATTAGTTCAGTATAATCCTTTAACAAGCACATTTTTTTATAAATTGAAATGTTTAGGAACTCCTAAGATTTGAGAACATGAAACTAAACTGTACCTTGCTATACATCATTCACTGATCATTACAGAATTAGCTCTTTCCAAAGCCCTCCATTTGTCACCCTGGTACCCACTATACCTAAAAAGTACAAACTAAAAGAACGTGCCAAAGAGATGATCGAGACAGGGAGGTCTTCCTCTGCCCAAAGAAACCGCCTGGCTATTGAGAGAGAAACTGAGAGCTGAGTGTCAACTCGCACTACACGCTGACACGGAAGGAATGCAGTGCAGTTACTGAATAAACAAGAAAGCAGTTTTTTTGGGTTTTTTTGCTAAGCTGGATACACAGATGAAGGTTTACCTTCTACGCAGTTCTTCAAATTGTGGCCCTTTCCAAACTAACCAAAGTTTCTGGTGGCTTTTACATTTCTATGATCTCTCTACAGATCCCTATTTAAAATGAAAAAAATGTCAACAGAAGCAGCAATAACATCAGCTTGTGAACTACCTAAACTCTACCTGAATAACCTTAACTGACTACAAAACACTTGCTGAGGTATATTTTGAAGTCTTTATGACTAACCATATATAATGGTTCTCAAACCATCCTTCCATAAGGCAGCCTACAACCATCTTTCTAATCAACCACTTCGGGAAAAATAGTGTTTCACTTAAATTTGATACAGAACAAGGAGCACCATGACTTTCAGCCGCTCTAACCCAAAGCCAGACAATCACTATACATGAATGAACAATCCCAGGTTGGGTGGCTCTGTCTGGGTTGCCATAAAAAAAGAATGGCTCTGAATAACTGCAGTGTTTTTTATGGGGTTTTTTTTAATGAGTTTTTTAAAAACCAGCTGAATAGCACATGTTAGCTGGGAGACTTTGGAAAATCTAACTATGCCAAAGAAAAGAAGGGTGCTCAAAATTTCCTTTTTTTATCTTATACATCTAAGACAGAACCCTTTCTTGAGGGGCACCTGGGTGGCTCAGTCTTAGTTAAGCGTCTGCTCAGGGCATGATCCCAGAGTCCTGGGACTGAGCTCCGCATCAGGCTCCCTGCTCCACTGGGAGCCTGCTTCTTCCTCTCCCACTCCCCCTGCTTGTGTTCCCTCTCTCGCTGGCTGTCTCTCTGTCAAATAAAGATTCTTGGTAAAGAATCTAAAGTATTTCTAAGAATTCCAAAGAATATACCTTTCTTTATTATCTGTTTCTCAAACACATGCTTAAAATAAAAATCAGAGGTGCCTGAGCGTCTGATTTTATTCAGTTAGGCGGCTGACTCTTGGCTCAAGTCAATATCTCGAGTCCTGGCATGGAGCTCCACCTTTGGCTCCATGCTCAGCAGAGAGTCTGCTTCCTCTCCCTCTGCCCCTTCCCCTGCTCTCTCTCAAATAAATAAATCTTAAAAAAAAAAAAAAAAAAAATTTCACATGCATGAATTTTCCAGAGGGGAAAAAATCATGACCCATAATGCAAATCTGATCACAACCTTGCCTCTTCTCATATTCACTGAAACACTATTAAAATACAATTCTACACCTAATCATTCTATTGGAGGAAACAAAAATGTATTATCACAAATCTAATGTAACATTAATCCCCCTACTTGCTACATCAGAAAAACAAATCGACTGTTAGATGTACTTTCCAGCTATTAAAAAACACAATTCCCACTTTTGCAATAGATCAATTTCTTCTATAATCAGAATAAAACTATTTTCAACACAAAGGTTTTGTGGATTTAGCAAAATAATACTACAGAGAAGGTTGAGCAGCAATTAATTTGACATCCATTTGAATAGCTGTTACACTAGATAACCTTTAAAAATGGTATCATTCAAAATACATTTTTATTAAACAGCACATTTGCATATTATTTTTCAATGAAAAGTTTTTTAAGATTTCAACTGCAAGCAACAGATTATACATGAAATGTCAATTTTACATACCTATTAATTCAGCAACTGCACTGAATGGCCAAGTGTGACTAGTAGAATTTGTATGTAAAAACTTCGGGCAAAGCTGAAACAAACCAATGATTCATGTAAATTAATTCAAGTCTTTTGAGAACAGAAACCAATGTAATTTTCTGTCCTTGTATTAAACAACACCGGGGCACCTGGCAGGCTCCATAGGTAGATCTCGGGGTTGTTAAGTTCAAGCCCCATGTTGGGGGTGGACATTATTAAAAATAAAATCTTGAAAAAAAATTAAAATAAAAAATAAAATGAACAACACTGAGGCCAAGCAAAAATAATAGCTGCTTGCTTCAGGGTATACCTGGAAGATAGAACCTCAAAGATAAGATTCTTGAAAGGCTGTGCTAATCAAACTAAATAGTTCACTCATCAACACCTGCGTCAAAACCGTTACCTCCTTGGGTCCACCACTCCAAAGCCATGATATCATAAACCACCCAATCAGAAAGTTACCCTGCTTGCAAGGCCTACCTCAAAATTACTGTGAGACACAACTAAGATTTTGCCAAGGGGGTGTTTTTTCCTGAGTGCATTAGGCTTAATAAATCTAGTTTCAGTTATTAATCAACAGGCTTTTCTAGTGGTCTCCTGGAACATCAGTATTTGATACTTTTTATATTATTTACTCCAAGTTCATTATAGTTAAACTTTGGCAGTGGAGTAATATAAATCTATCAACCCTTTACACAATGTCAGATAAAAACTCAAATCCAAGGATTTTAGGTCTGATTTTATTCACAGTAATACAGTATGAAAGACTATGCCAATCAACCTCATGTTACAGGAAACTCTAAATTCCTGAGTGACACAGATATCAGATGTATAAAAATGCACAAGTGGCCTTCAAAGGCTGAGGCTTGAAAATTTCCATTGAAGAGAATTTCTATGCAATGGGGATTTTGTGTTCATTTTGAACAGATTATCTTATATTTAAGGAAAAAAAGTGAGGGAGCACTTTTAAGTATTTAATGTGAAGAACTCCGGAAACGTGATGAGATTATAAATCTGTGTTTGTTGTGCTCAGCTGCTGCCACAAGGTGTCAGAAAGAGGTCTGCTTTTCCTCTGTCCATACCTGGTTATAGACAATTCCGAAGCATTCATTCACCGTTAGATTGAAGTACACACATGAGAAATGAAATTCTGTAGAAGAGCAGTCTTCAAACTGGAGTATGGCACACATTCAAGTAATACGAAGTAATTCAGCCTTTTTACAGCATACGTTACTAAGAGTTTTTTTTAATAAAAATCAATTTCCAGGGGCGCCTGGGTGGCTCAGTTGTTAAGCGTCTGCCTTCGGCTCAGGACGTGATCCCAGCGTTATGGGATTGAGCCCCACATCAGGCTCCTCTGCTGGGAGCCTGCTTCTTCCTCTCCCACTCCCCCTGCTTGTGTTCCCTCTTTCTCTAGCTGTCTCTCTCATTGTCAAATAAATAAATCTTTAAAAAAAAAATGAATTTCTAGATCTTCATCTTGCACAGGGGCCTTTCTCAAATTAATCTATCTGAGACGGTGCCAGGGGTCAACCATCAGGAGGCTCTTTATGTCCCAGCCACTGCCTTTGCATAATTATCACCCTACCGTTTATAGAATGGCATACTTCTCACCTGTTACAAATTTTACAATGGGGCATGGCTTTGGAGTGTGAAACTTCTGGCTACCAAAGGAGAAGATATCCTTAGACTATCCGTCTTTGCTCTATTTTATGCATTTCTGTTAGGTGTGAAATCTGGAATTGGAAATGGGGTATTTTGAATTTTAGATGTACTGGCAGAATGTGGTAATGGGAATGTCAATTTTCATTTAATGTCTTCATCCTATTTATCAATTCCAAATTGACATGGTACACATTGTTCTTGAGTAGAGCCCCAGGAGAGCAAAGCAAAGAAGGCATCAGTAAGAAATAACTGAATGGTAAACAGTGTCTTTTTCAACTATTCTGAATTCTCATCTCTAGAACATGTCATTAGATGTGGAGGGGAAAAAACACCTTTGAACGGCCAAAGCAGTAATACACACAGAGACACATATAGAGACACGCAAACACACACACTCGAAGCAGAGTATGTTTAACTAGGTGTGTGACCTTGAGCAAGAAACTTAACCCTGTGCCTCAAGTTCTGTCATCTATAAAAACGAGGATGATAATCGTATCAGCTTACCGTGGTATTAAGAATATTAAATGAGTTAATATCTGTAAATGCTTAGAAGACCAACCGGAACATAATAAACACTGTGTATGTGTGCTTTTTAAGTATTCCTTAAAGGCACAACTAAGCTCATATGAAAGTAAAAATTAAGGAATGGGCACCTGAGTGGCTCAGCTGAGCACCTGCCTTCGGATCAGGTTCCGTTCCTGGAGTTCCAGGATCCAGGGGCATCAGGCTCCCTGCTCAGTGGGGAGTCTGCTTCTCCCTCTTCTCTGCCCATCACCCTACTCTCTGCCCCTCACTCTACTCGTGCTCACTCTCTTTCTCTCTCAAATAAATAAATAATCTTAAAAATATTTTAAAAAGGAAAATCTTTAAGGGCTTTGAGTAAAGAAGGAATTAACAACAAAAATAAGATTTGAAAATAAGGATGCAATGAGTGAGGTGCTTAACTGGAATACAAAGGGTTTTTCTGTTTGTTTGTTTTGTTTTTTAAAGGTTTTGGTTTTAAAGGTGACTCAGGGATAGGAGATTTGGAAGTCGCTGCTCCTCCCCACACCTCAAGAAGAAGTTGGGGGCAGCAGGANTCTGTCTAATGGGAAGCTTGTCTGTTTTGGTCTAGATGCTTTAAAAAAAAAAAAAGGTATAACAGGAAGCTCTGTAAAAAGGGGCATGCCTCCACTTGGGTTAAGTGTTTCAATTTATATAACCTGCAGAAACACTACGGCGACACAGCCTCAACCAGATGGCATAGGATTCCCCTAGGTCATTATTTGGGAGAATATTTGAGTACAAAATCTAAAATAAGGGAACAAGCATTTCAGAGAACAATCCACCAGGAGAAAATGTTGGCAGATAAGATACAGTAATATTAGACATCACTTCCCACCCCCCAAACATTAGGAAATACACACACACAAATGAGATGCTCTGAAGACTACACAGATTTTTTTTAAAGAATTAATATAACTTTTAGAATCAACAAATACTCACACATTTTAAAAATCAGCTAAATATAAAACTTTTTTGGAAGCCTGAACACCTGGAGTGTTTTCCTGTGCTCCCACCTGAAACTGCTTTCTAATGAAGGGGGAAAAAAAGAGGAATAAACCCAGAAGAACAAAAACAATCAGAGAAGTGATGGATAATAGTAGATAAAATAGTCAGTAGTTTGGGGGCGCCTGGGTGGCACAGCGGTTGGGCGTCTGCCTTCGGCTCAGGGCGTGATCCCGGCCTTATGGGATCGAGCCCCACATCAGGCTCCTCTGCTATGAGCCTGCTTCTTCCTCTCCCACTCCCCCTGCGTGTTCCCTCTCTCGCTGGCTGTCTCTATCTCTGTCAAATAAATAAATAAAATCTTTAAAAAAAAAAATAGTCAGTAGTTTGGAAATTGGAAAGCACAGAGTGACAACTGATTTAATAGCCTGTAAAGAGCTGAGTCTGAAACCTGTAAGAGATGGGCAACAAAACAAGAAGCAGACCAGGAACCTTGGCAGAACACCAGAAAGCCTTAGGAATTAGACTTTTGTGACTCCAAAGTCAAAGGTGCTAGAGGTTGTATTAAAACAAGATAGCTTCAAAGTCTTTAAAGAAGCAGTAGAGATTCCCCGCCTCCCCCTGCCGCCCCCCAGTTCCTTCTTTCACCCTGCAACTATTCTAAGCAAGCTGGCAGAAAACTGGAGGTCTGTTCTCTGGACAAAGTGATGATAGCAGGCTCAGGGACAACGAAAACAGGTGGGTTAAAAGCCAGTCAGCAAACAGCCCAGAAATAAACCCTCACATACATGGTCAAATTCCTATTCAATAGGAAAAAGACAGTCTTTTCAATATAGAGTGCTAAGAAAGCTAGATATCCTTATGTAAAAGACTCAAGTTGTACCCTTACCTTACACCATATAGAGAAAAAAAGAACACCTTAAAATGGATCAAAGATCTAACATAAAGAATTAAAACTATAAAACTCTTAGAAGCAAGCATAGGGGAAAATTTTCATGACACTGGATTTAGCAATGACTTCTTGGATATGACACCAAAAGTACAGGAAATAAAATCAATTGTACTGTATCAAAATTTAAAACTTCTACACATTAAAGGATACAACTGGGACCCCCAGGTGGCTCTGTCAGTTGGTCATCTGCCTTTGTCTCAGGTCATGATCCCAGGGTCCCTGGATCAAGCCACGTGTCAGCATCATATTCCCTCCTTAGTGTAGAGTCTGCTTCTCCCTCTCCCTCTGCAGCCCCTCGCCCTGTTCGTGCTCACTTTCTCTCAAATAAATAAATAAATAAAATATTTTTAAAAAATAAAGGATACAACCAAGAGAATGAAAAAGCAATCTATGGAATGGGAAAAAACATCTGCAAATCAAGTATCTCATAAGACGTTAATATCTAGAACACATAAAGAACTCCTATACGTCAACAAAAAGACTAAACACCTAATTAAATAGTGGGCAAAGGACTTGGATTGTATACAAATGGCCACTAACACAAGAAAAGATGTTCGATATCACTAATCTCTGGGGATATACAAATCAAAACCACAATGAGATACCACCTCATACTTATTAGAATGGTCCTATAAAATTAAACATAGAATTGCTATATGATCCAGCAATTCCACTGCTGGGTACATAATGAGAAGAAATGAAAGCAGGATCTTGAAGAGTTATTTGTACATCCCTGTTCAGAGCAGCATTATTCACAATAGCCAAAAGGCAGAAGCCACATAAATACTCATCAATGAATGGATAAACACTGTGGTATATTCATACAAGGGAATATTATTCAGCCTCAAAAAGAAAAGATCCCTTGACATATGCTACACCTGGATGAACCACCCTGAGAACGTTATGCTAAGTGAAATAAGCCAGTCACAAAAAGACAAATAATTCATGATTACACTTATATGAGATACCTACAGTAGTCAAATTCACACAAAGTAGAAGGGTGGTTGCTAGAGGCTGTGGGAAGGGAAAATGGAGAATTATTTTTTAATAGGTATAGAGTTTTAGTTTGCAAGATGAGAAGAGTTCTGGAGACTGTACAACAATGTGAATGTATTTAACACTACTGACTTAAAACTTAAAAATGGTCAAGATGGTAAATTTTATGTTAACTGTATTTTTTTTTAAAGATTTATTTATTTGTTTATTCGACAGAGATAGAGACAGCCAGCGAGAGAGGGAACACAAGCAGGGGGAGTGGGAGAGGAAGAAGCAGGCTCATAGCGGAGGAGCCTGATGTGGGGCTCGATCCCAGAACACCGGGATCACGCCCTGAGCCGAAGGCAGACGCTTAACCGCTGTGCCACCGAGGCGCCCCTATGTTAAGTGTATTTTACCACAATAATAAACAAAGAGATAAATACCAAGTCAGCAAACTGAACAACGTGACACTCCCATCTCCTTTCCCTAGCTGAGCTTTCAGAAGAGCTAGCAGCCAAAACTGTATATGCCATAGCAAGAGATTAGATGCAGAATTCCTCTCTGGAAAAACCGAATGATTTCTAAAAGTTCCATCTGCTTCTTTTACAGTCGTGCCAGGCCTTTCTGGATAGCATCTTATTTTTGTTGTTCCCACTTTTTAAAAATTACTTAAAATTTTTTAAGTTATTTTTTTAAGTTTTTATTTAAATTCCAATTAGTTAGTGTAGTATTAGTGATTCGACACTTCCATACAACATCCAGTGCTCATACAAATTTAAACATTACTTTAAACAAACCTATTTTATTTTCTAACACTTCCATTCTTGAGGCTCTTAGAAATACTGACATAGGGTGCCCCCAACAAAACCTAACTGATTCCTACCTATCTGATCACCCAACACTGAAGCCCACCAAAGGAGCTCTACTCATGCATGAACATCTTCCAGTCAGCTGTGTGTCTTACTTGGAAATGTAAGCAGGTTAGCCATCTCCAGACATTTGAGACTGTAAAAATTAGAAGTCAAAAACACAAAGAAAAAGGAACAAAGAAAATAGAGGCAATGAAGTGAGCAAAAGAAAACTTCAAAAATACTTTGATCAATATGCCCAGCAATAACAAATACTCTGTCCAGGAGAGATGAATGATTGATCGAATATATATATAATATATTATTGTATTGTATTATATTGTATTATATATTGTATTATAATACAATAATATATATAATATAATATACACTATATATTATACATAATATATACAATATGTATATTGTATATATAATATACAATAATATACAATATGTATATATTGTATTATAATACAATAATATATATAATATAATATAATATAATATATATGGCATTTTACTTTATTTTATATTTTTAAGTAGGCTCCGTACCCAATGTGGGGCTTGAACTCATGACCCTGAGGTCAATAGTCACACACTCCACTGACTGAGCCAACCAGGCACCCCTGTCCACGGAAGATTTTAAAAAGACATTCAGAGGGGCACGCGGGTGGTAGAGTCGGCTAAGTGTCTGACTCGGTTTCACCTCAGGTCCTCATCTTAGAGTCTGCTTCAAGACTCTCTCTCCCTTTCCCCCTCCTCCCTGCTCGTGCTCACGCTTGCGCACTCTCTCTCAAATAAATAAATCTTTAAAAAATATATACATTTATATATAATCAATGTAATTATTAATTCTAATAGTTAAATAAATAGTAAGAGAAAGGTAAGAGAAGAAGTGGAGGAAATCTCACAGAAGAGAAAGAAACAATGAGAAGGAAAAAAAGGAGACAAAAGAAAACAGAAAAACAGAGGGAAGAAATACCTCAAATAAATAAGAAAACTTTCCAGATTATTAAGAACTTGAGTTTCCAGCCTAAATGCCCAATACAATACATAGGACTCTATTACAAAAAGCATGCTTTTAAATTTCCAAGAGAAATCACCCCTAATTTAGAATTACAAATCCAGCTAAATGATATGTAAAAAGCAAGCAATGGTAGCATAAACATATTTCCAAGAAATGACATAAAATTTTTTCCTTCCCATGTACTCTGCTCTCAGGAAGCTATACCTGTTTTGGAAGCATGGATGGGCTCCACCACTACCAGGAACAAAAATAGCAGATATTTACTGAGCGCTTACTGCATGCACAGACCTCTTATATGTATTTGCTCCTTTAATGTTTAAAACCACCCTTTCGGGTGACCGCCCATCCTTCATATTGGAAACTCAGGCACAGAAAGAATAAGTAATTTACCAACGTTACACATCCAGTTGTCAGTCAGAATTGGAACCTAGGCAGGTGGGCTCCAGAGCCCATGCTCTCAGACACTATCTATTGTGCCTGCCAAGGGAGTAAACTCCAAAAGAGGAATATGTGGGACGGAGACACACTGAAAGGGGAAGGAAATTTCCAGAAAGATGATAAAGAGAAGTCCCCAAAACACAAGTGAGCCAACAAAACTGACAAAATATTGGGTGTGCTTGAGCACATCTGGAAAAGATTTTCCACTTCTGTGAAAGTTTGGATAAAAGAGCAATCTAAGCAAACAAAATACAATTATTAATTTCAGAAAAACAAAAAGCTGTACAACAAAGAAAATGCAATCATAGTTCTGGTTGGCTCATTTGTGAATAATGGTAAGAGTGACAAATCACACAGTAATTCAACAAAGAGATAAATGCCTTGGAAGGATGGGAGGAGGTGAAAACTGTGTGTGCACGTGTCAGCTAAATCCACAGCAGGACTACTGGAAAACAACGAAACGGTACCAGCATTTTACTTAGAAATACAAAAGCAAAAAACAAAAATTTAAATGTTTTTGTCACTCTGCATTCCATTCTTGGATCTCTTGCCCTCCTAAGTTAAAATTCTGCATTCATTATTATGGTTCACCCCTTGTGTCTTAGGTTCAAAACTTTCGACAAATGCATAAGCTCATTAATTCCTAGACTCATAATGAAAGCATTTCATAGCTACACCCAGACAGTGAGCATGGCTGTATTCAAATGAAACTTTATGGAAACTGAATTATCTATGTCACATAATTTTCATATGTTGCAAAGTATTATTTTTATTTTTTCCAAATGTTTAAGAATCATGTTTAAGAATCATTATTAGCTTATGCACCATACAAAAACAGGTGGCAGGCTGGATTTGGCCCATGAGCTGTAGTTTACCAATTCCTGTTCTAAAGCAAAAAGATGGATGGAGATATAGTCCAGAAGCTGCAGATGGGAGGTTTCCTTCAATGAGGTTCCAAACAGCTTATATTACCCACAAAAGAAATATTTAGCACATGGACAGCTGCTTCACCCAGAAAGCCAGCTAACAACAATACTGGTCTCTTTAACACTGTTTTGAACCTTATATTTGCTCTCTTTATCACCTCAATCTTGAAGAACCTGAGACAGGAACACTGGAGAGGCCAGGGAAATGAGAAGAGAATCCACGAGCAGAAACAGGAAAAAACCAGTTCACTACTTTTCCCCACTACAGGGAAGTCGGCCCTGTACAGAATGTGACCCAATCTGAGAGGAGGAAGGGCTGGGCATTAAATTGAATGAGGTATTTTAAATTAGAAGAGGCCGGACTTCACAATACCTGAGGCTAACTGGAAAGCCTTACATCTACCCAGATTCACCCACGTGTAAAAAAGAACCATTAACAAACAATATTTAAACCCAATGGTAAGAAAAATAAAGTTGTTCTCTATATTCAAACTACTAAATACTATCTCATTCAATAGGCCAGTTATATAACCAAAGGACCTTTATTCATTATAAGACGCTTATAGATCAGTAAAGAGCTAAGAGAAAATAGAAAAATGGGCAAAGGATACGAATAGGTGTTTTTTTTAAAAAGTTAAATGTGAATAACTTTTAAGGAAATGCAACATAAACCCAGATACATTTCACATTCATCATACAGGAAAACTGCTTAAGTCCAACAATACCAAGTGCGGGTAAGAATGATTAAATGAAAGAAGTCACAGGGCAATGCACCATTTTTAAAGCAATGGTATTACCACTCGATTGTTCAATTTAACCAGACTACCGTAGCCATTCTCTGGCAAGAGTCACCAACCTCAAAAGAGGAGGTACACTTCTGCATTACACCAACTTTTTAAGGATAATCAGGTAGGAAAGCCACGCCCACATTTCAGGAGGTGAAATTTCAATTCTTGTGTGTGACCGCTCCCTACGACTTAAGACTCATAGATACGAGAAATGCTGGAGGATTTCCAAGAACGCCCCGAAACAGACACGACTGAGAGGTTAGAGGAAACGGGAGAACCCAGGGACTTGGTGATCTGGGCCCGTGGGCTTAACTGGAGGGAAGCTGTAGGAATGTGAACGAGTCAGGAAGACCCGTCCCAGCTCGCTTCACCCCGTCCCACAGCCTAGAGGTCAAAGCCGCCAGGCATTTCTGGCACCGGACTGCCGCTCCCGCTCCCTCCCCCTCCGGAGCGCCCCGCGGGCCCGCAGGCCGGGAAGGGTCAGGGGCCCCGCGGTTCGAGGGGCGGGCGGTCCGGCCACCGAGGCCTCGCCCTCGAACGACAGCTGCGAGGCAGCCAGGAGGGAGCCGGGAGGAGGAGCCGCGGCCCCGGCCCGCCCCAAAGCCGCGGGGGCAAAACAGAAACCTAGCGCGGAGGAAACGGAACGCAGCCCGGCCCGCGCCGCCCGGCCCTGCCCGCAGCCGAGTCGTTCCGCCGACGGGAGAGAGATGGCCGCCCCCTCCCCCGGCCCCGCCGCGGCCCCAGCCGCCGCGCCGCGCCAACGAGTCGCCACCGCCCACTGGCGGCCCCCCCTCACTTGCCCGCCTGCCCGCCCTCCTGGGACACGGCCCGCTCCACCCCTCGCGGCTGCTCACCGCGCTGAGGCGGATCCCGCTGGGTGGCTGCGCCGCCATCTTGAGCGAGCTACAAAGCCAGGACCGGCCTCGGCCGCAACCCGACTGGCAGGCGGCCGGGAGGACTGTGGAGCCCGCTGGGCCCGCCCACTTCCGGGGCGGGGCGCGCGGCCGCCCCACCCGCCCGCTTCCGCCTCAGGCACGGTTGTATTAAAAGTGTGGGGAAAGTAAATTGCCAGGCTGGTTGAAGCCGGGGAGAACTGAGCTCGAAGCGTTGGGCCCTGCAAGGGGAAGGGCGCATGCGTGAGACTGGCGGGCTCTAAAGGGTTGCTCACAGCCTTAGCTAGTTGGAAACTCGAGGGCCTGGGGTTTGAAGTCTGTCCCCATGTGCACTGGGCCCGGGAGAGGTGAACTCGAGGTACCTGACCTGGCTGGACGTTAATTGCACTAAAAAAAGCCATCCCATACCCAGCTGTGTCAATGTGATTTGAAACCTTGTTGACGAAATGTAGACTTTGTGCATTTTGGGTCTGCCATGGAAGTTATCCTTCAGCCCACTGAAAAGAGTCCTCCTCGGGTGCACATTTATGGAGTCCTTCCGTTCATGCACGACGCTAAGTGTCGACTTTTTTTTTTTTTTTAAGATTTTATGTGTTTATTTGATAGCAAGAGCGTGAGGAGGGGGAATAGCAGGTAGAAAGAGAGGGAGAAGCAGACTCCCCCACTGAGCAGGGATCCCCATGCGGGACTTGATCCTAGGACCGTGGGATCATGACCTGAGCCAAAGGCAGCCGCTTACCTGACTGAGCCACCCAGGCACCCCTCAGTGTCTACCTTGAGCCAGGTATTGGGCTAAGTGAATAGGATATAAAAATGAGTAAGTATAGGGCTGTTCCATACTGCAGGTAAAGAGAGGATGGAAAGGGTTTTTTA
Organism: Ursus maritimus; assembly: GCF_017311325.1. Lineage (NCBI taxonomy): Eukaryota > Metazoa > Chordata > Mammalia > Carnivora > Ursidae > Ursus > Ursus maritimus. The sequence continues at coordinate 8,907,746 of NW_024426552.1, forward strand.
AATATCCATTTAGGTTTTTTGTTTTTTCTTTTATCTCTTTGTCCTGATTTTGGGGAAGTTTAAGGACATGACAGGTCTCCAACACTTGTTTTTGTTTCGTTTAATTTTTTTTTAAAGATTTTATTTTTTATTTTTATTTGAAGAGATAGAGACAGCCAGCGAGAGAGGGAACAGAAGCAGGGGGAGTGGGAGAGGAAGAAGCAGGCTCATAGCGGAGGAGCCCGATGTGGGGCTCGATCCCATAACGCCAGGATCACGCCCTGAGCTGAAGACAGACGCTTAACGACTGCGCCACCCAGGCGCCCCTCTTTTTTTTTTTTTTACTAAAAAAAACCCCCAAAACCCAAAACCCAGTTAACCCATTCCTCCTACCCACTCCCCACCTATTGCGTTTTTTACTGTAACACATTTTCTTTGTAAAAATTCAGATAATATGGAAATATAAAACCTGAGATTTACCCCCAATCTCTTCACCGGAATGTAAACAATTTGGTATACCTTAGTCCAAGCTTACTATATACTAAATATTATTTCCAATATAGATGGTCTTTCCCACTTGCCATGGTTCTACTTAGGATTTGTCAACTTTACCATGGTGTGGAAATGATATGCATTCAGTAGAAACTGTACNNNNGGGGGGGGGGAGGCGCACCTGGGTGGCTCAGTCCGTGAAGCCTCTGCTTTTGCCTCAGGTCATGATCCCAGGGTCCTGGGAGGGAGCCCCACACTGGGCTCCCTGCTCCCTGGGGAGCCTGCTTCTCCCTCTCCCTCTCCCCTTACCGCGCCACCCTCCCACCACTTGTGTTCCCTCTCTCTCTCTCTTTCTCTCTCACACTGCACTCTCACTCTCAAAAAAATAAAATCTTTAAAAAAAACTGTACTTGGAATTTTCAAATTTGCTCTTTTGCTGGTGTGAAAATTAATAACCAGAAACCTCACTAAAGTGGAATTGGAGGTTCCACAGGGTGACCTCTCCTGCCCTACCAATCCCTATCAATTGCCCACCTAACAGGAAGAGACCGATTGACATTACCCGGACTTGGCTTTCCTCCTTGGTACTACTTTACTATCCCTGGGGGAAAGAAAAAAACATTTACACCTTATCTCCCACACCCCTGAAACAGCTCAGCCAAGAAGTCACTATACTTTGAACTCCTAATTTACTCCAGTGGACTTTTTCGTTTATAACAGCCTTCCCAACATACACCTTTCCTCCTTAAAAAAGGGTACCTCCCNNCTTTCCCTGGGCTCGACTATGGGTTTTGCCAGAACTTGTTTGTCCCGGGTTACAATTCTCTTTTTTTCTTGAGTTAGCCCATTTTTACTAGTAAAATAACTGGTGGTTTTTATTTTACTTCAGATTAACACGGGACTAGCAACATCTCATATGATCCTCTCTCAAGCTGCTGGGTAGTAGCAAGCTTTAGTTCCCAATCAGCCATTCTATCAGGAGAATGAACAACCAACATACACTTAGAACCATTGCACCCAAACGAACAATCTGGTTTTCACCTTCAGACAGTATTTAATAAATTACACGAAATATCCAACACTTTCTTATAAAATAGGCTTTGCATTAGATGATTTTGTCCAACTGTGAGCTAACATAATTCTTCTGAGCACATTTAAGGTGATGCTAGGCCAAGCTATGATGTTCAGTATGTTTAGGTGTATGAAATGCATTTTCAACTTGCAATATTTTCAACTTATGATGGGTTTATTGGAAGGTAACTCCATTGTAAGTGGAGGAAGATGTACATGAATGAGAAAATGTTTAGGGGTGCCTGGGTGGCTCAGTAGGTTAAGCGTCTGCCTTCAGCTCAGGTCACGATCTCAGGGTCCTGGGACTGAGCCCCGAATCAGGCTCCCTGCTCATTGGGGAGTCTGCTTCTTCCTCTCGCTCTGTGCTCTCTCACTCTCACTCTTGTTCTCTCTCAAGCAAATAAATAAAATCTTTTAAAAAAATGTTCTGTTGTCACTCTTGCCACTCACCATTGGGCAAATGACATAATGTGAATCACCTAGGTCAGAGTGCTAGTTAATACCACTTGTAATGCCCTGGACTGGATAATTTCTCGGTTTCCTCCAGCATTAAGATTGTTACGTAAAAGGCTTTTTCATCAACTCTTTATTGAGACCCTTCTTTGTGTCTGTCAACGTCAGGGCTCTAAGGATGCAGTGGTGAACAAAACAGAGAAGTTAGGATTTCAAGGCTGTGTTTGTTAAATTGTGGCCCATTTGTGAGTTGTGAAATCGATTCAATGAGTCTCTACGAGAGCTTTGTGAAAAAAATAGAATTTTAATTTAATGGTACAGTGCAACGTCAATCTAGGGCTATATCCAACTTCTTCACTTATTAGCTATGTGCTGTTCAGCAAATTACTTTGATTTTGAGATGAGATTAGCCTGGATTATGGGGATGGTAGCTAGATGCAATCCCAAGTGTCATAAAACAGAGGAAGAGGGAGATGGGGTCACAGAAAGGTTATTTGATCTCTGTAGCAGAGAGAGACTTGAAGATGCTCTGCTGCTGGTTTTGAAAATATAGAAGGGTCCTTGAGCCACAGAATGCAAAGAATGCAGTTCTAGAAGCTGGAAAAGGCCCGGTGACTCCATTCTAGAGCCCCCAGAGTCTACAGACGAGACACCTTCAGCCCAGTGAAACTGATTTCAGACATCTGGCCTCCAGAACTGGAAGAGAAGAAACTTCTGTCATTTTGAGCCACTAAGTGTGTGGTAATTTGTTAGGACAACAAAAGGCGTAGTCAATATATTCATGTACGAGCAAGTACTTACCCTAAACATACAATTCTTGTCCCTCTCCCCCCTTTTCTCACACAACTGAGCACACTGTGGAATTCTACCTTCTCAAGGCTTACTCATATCAAAAAAAATTTGAGGCAAACATGTACGGGCTAAGCTTACACCAGGTTGGTATAAAAGGGGATTTTACAGGAGAGTAAATATGTCTCACCACACCCCTCTGATGTTTGTATCAGACAAACCCAAGCTTGCATGGAAATTTTTCTTTTAAAAAAGTCAAAGCTGACTTGAGGTGATTTTTTTCAAAAGGATTTATTCATTTATTTGAGAGAGAGAGAGAGAGTAAGCACAAGTGGGAGGGGCAATGGGAGAGGGAGGGAGAATCTGAAGCAGACTTCCAGCTGAGCATGGAGTCCGAGGTGGGGTTTGATCTCTGGACCCCCAGATCATGACCTTAGCCAAAACCAAGAGTCAGATGCTTAACCGACTGCACCACCCAGGTGCCCCGACGTGATTTTTTTTTTAATGATAAAAACGATCTTCTTTGGGGAGGACTGTAGACTGAATATTCGTCTCCCCCCAGATTTCATATGTTGAAATCCTAACCCAAACGTATTTGAAGGTGGAGCCTTTGGGAAGTGATTATGTCACATGGTGAAGCTCTCATGAATATTAGTCCCTTTATAATAAAAGAAGCCCTACAGAGCTCCCTCGACTCTTATGCCATGTGAGGACAAGGCAAGAAGAACCAAGAAGGTGCCTTGATCTGGGACTCCCAGCCTCCAGAACTGTGAGAAATAAATGTTTGTTGTTTAAGCTCCCAGCCTACGGTATTTTTGTTCTAGCAGCCCAGATGGACTAAGTCAGGGGAAGAGAAATTTTTTAAAATCCATGCAGGGGTTGGAATATTAGCCACATAAAATAAAACCTCCACCTGATCTAAACCGACACAACATGAAATCTGGTTGCTCTCACAAACTTCGGTTATGCATCTTGAGTTTTCCGTACAACAGTGTATCATGGAGATCTTTCCACGACTACAGAAAGAGCTTCCTCATGTTATTTTGCAGCTTCATAACATCCCCCCCCCTTTTTTTAAGTATTCTCTATTCCCAGTGTGGGTCTCAAACTCACAACGAGATCGAGAGTCACCTGCTTTACTGACTGAGCCAGCCAGGTACCCCAAGAACATTCCATTTTATTGATGTATTGTAACTTCTTTAGCCAGTCCTTCTGCTGGCAGGAACAAGTTGTCCCTACACTTCTGTTATCACCAACAAGACTATGATGAAGAACGTGTACATAAGTCATTTTACACATATGTATGTATATCAGATAAATTCCTGAAAGTAGAATCCTTGGGTCAAAAGATACAACCGTTCATAGTTTTGATAGAAATTGCCAAATTTCCTCCACAGAGCTCATAGCAATTTATGTTCCTTATAGCAGTGTAGAAGGGATCCTGTTTCCCCTATTACTAATATCTGCTGAAGTGATCAGTGAATAATGTTTCAGAGCAATTTTAATTTTTTCTTCATATTTAAGTTTGGGCACCTTTTTACCTGTGTTAAAGCCTATTGTTTTTTCATGTGTGTAGAACTCCCCATTCATATCTTTTGCCTATTTTACTATTCTTTTTTATTGTTCTTTGAGTATTAGAGAAATTAGTCCTTGTAATAGGAGTCTCCAATATTTTTCTCGGCTTACCATTTGTCTTTTACTTTGCTTATGATTTTTGTTATGCAGAATTTTTAAAAGATAACTTATATAGTCAAAATTATTGAACTTTCTCTTATGACTTCTGGAATTTATATTCATCTAAGAAAGATCATCTCCATTCTTGGCTTATATAGATATCTTCTCTTGATTTCTTCTAGTATTTTTATGGTTTTTTCATGATTTCAATCTTTGATCTGTTTGGAATTTATTTTGGTGAAAGATGGGAGGTATACATCCAATTTATTTACTTTTTTTCTGTTGGTTACCCAGTTATCTCTATACCATTTATCAAATAAGCCACCTTTCTTTCCCCTATTGATTAAAGAGTCATTTTTATTATAGACTAAATTCTTCCTCACATTTGTGTCCATTGAAGGACTTTCTGTTTTGTTCTATTAATCTGCTGTTCATTTCTGCACTGGTACCAATTATTTTAGTGCTATGTTTCAAGATCTACTCAATTTAGTTCTCTTCTTTACTCTTCTTTTTCAGAAAATTTCTGGCTACTTTTGCCTATTTTTTCCATATAAATTTTAGAATGAGTTTTCCTGGTTCAAAGAAAATCTAAGTGTTGCTTCTGGGGGATTGCATTAACTTAGAACTTACAACTTGACGACATTGGATCTTCCCCCTCAAGACCTCATAAGCCTTTCCTTTCACTCCACGTCTTTTTCTTTCTTTCTTTCTTTCTTTCTTTCTTTCTTTCTTTCTTTCTTTCTTTCTTTCCTTTCTTTTTCTTAAAAAGATTTTATTTATTTATTTGACAGAGATAGAGACAGCCAGCGAGAGAGGGAACACAAGCACGGGGAGTGGGAGAGGAAGAAGCAGGCTCATAGCAGAGGAGCCTGATGTGGGGCTCGATCCCACAACGCCGGGATCACGCCCTGAGCCCAAGGCAGACGCTTAACCGCTGTGCCACCCAGGTGCCCCTCCATGTCTTCTTTACTCCTTTGGAAATATTTCCTTCAAGGAGTTCTTATGAAGTTTTTTTCCTGCATATTTTATTATCGTTGTTTTTGTAAGTGGGATTTCATCCATCTCATAACTGGCCATTTAGATAGGTAGATATAGAGATGTTGATGTCAAAAAACTGTCTTGATGTGTATATATATATTTTAAAGGTTTTAAGTAACCTCTACACCCAACATGGGACTCAAACCCACAACCTCAAGATCAAGAGTCACATGCTCTACTGACTGAGCCAGCCAGGCACCCCTTGATTTGTATATATTTTCATTGAGTTTAATTGCCTTTGGGCTAACCATGCGCTTCAATTAGCCACAAGCTCCACCTCTCTCAAGCGTAGTAAACAATTTGTCTGTTTCCTGAAAGATTTAGATTCCTTAATAATTAGATCATTAACCTGGCTTAGATTCAGAAACAAACAAAAAAATTACAAGGGAAACATGGAAGAATAGACAATCACGTGCTTATTAGTTAAGATAGTATCTTCACTATAACACAATGGGCTCTCTCCATACAGTACAGTAGTGCCCAGGGTCAAGTGTACATCCTCCAGACAGTCCAGTGGCGTTTTGTTGTCAAACGGTCCAATAAGAATTGATGACAAGCCTAGTGAAGACAGAAAAAGCGTTCTTCACATGTTTTTCAGGTGTGTTGGGCTGACTCTATGGAATCAGGCAGTTAAGGTCCAGCAGGGAAGCGTGGGGACAGCAGGCCAAGCCAAGCATTCTCGTGTGCCAATACTGGGTGGTCAGTGGGACAGCATGAGCCTCAGGGAGGTGCTTATTAGAGTGACAGAGGGCCTGAGTTTGGGGCCAAAAACCCAGTGTTCCCTGAGCCCCCAGCTGTCTAGTCCTACAAATTACTTCATTCAGACTTGGGTTTACTGCCCTTTCTTCCTCCTCCAGCACCATCTTTATCAGAAAAATCAATCTTTATGTTTTTCATTTCGTTATCTCGGACTGCTTATGTATGTCGGACCCCAAAGGAACTGAAGATACGGGCTCTGTCTCTTCCACAAAAGGGGCACTTGCCTTGCAGCGGTGATGGGCTCTGACATCAGTACGTGCTTTAATAGGGCCGCCCTGTGACAAAATGCCTCACTGTGTCTGAGGAACTGTAGAAAGGAGCAAGACTGAGGAGTTTGGGGCTCAAAGACTGCCTCCCATATATTTGTTAAATAAACGACTTAAGGGACGCCTGGGTGGCACAGTCGTTAAGCGTCTGCCTTCAGCTCAGGGCATGATCCCAGTGCTGTGGGATCGAGCCCCACATCGGGCTCCTCTGCTATGAGCCTGCTTCTTCCTCTCCCACTCCCACTGCTTGTGTTCCCTCTCTCGCTGGCTGTCTCTCTGTCAAATAAATAAATAAAAATCTTAAAAAATAAATAAATAAACGACTTAAGCAGGACTTGCCGGGTGAAGGAAGAGGAGAAAATAATATCAGGCTGTTGGAACAACATATGGAAAAAATGCATGAGATGAGAAATGCTGAGTGGTTGGAGGAGACAGAAGAGACAGATGAGAGGCCTCCCGCTCCCAAGAGTCATTATTACAATTTCAATATAGGGTAACATGTTAAGTGACTTCTTTCTTTCAGAGCCAAAACATTGAAGGACAAGTTTCTCCTTAATTTTCCATCTCCCATCTGCTTCTGGTTGACTTTGGGGGGGGGGGAACCAGAATGAGACAGATGTTTGTTTTATCACATAAGGGGGAACCCCAGCTGTCTCCCACACCCTCACTTTAAACTCACAGTATTTTTGTTTTTGTGTTAAAAATTGTATTGGGGTAATATATATAGAACATAAAATTTACCATTTTAAACTTTTTTTCAGTGTATAATCCAGTGATATTAATTTTAGTCACATTGCTATGTCCCATCACTACCATCCATCCCCAGAACTTTTTGATCTTTCCAAACTGAAATTCTATACCCATTAAACACTAACTCCTCATCCCCCTGCCCCTGGTACCCACTATTCTACTTTGTGTCTATGAATTTGGCTATTTCAGGTCCCTCATGCAAGTGGAATTACACATTTGTCCTTCTATGACTGGTAGACTTACCATCATGTCCTCAAGTTATGCCCATGTTGTAGCATGGGTGAGAATTTCCTTCCTTTTTACGGCCTAATAATATTCCATTTTGTGTATAGACCACATTCTGTTTATCCATTCATCTGACAACAGACATTTGGGTCATTTCCACCTCTTGGCTGTGGTGGAAATGCTGCTATGAACATGGGTGTACATGTATCTGAGACCCTGCTTTCAGTTCTTTTTAGCGGAATTGCTGGATCATATGGTAATTCTATTTTTAACTCTTTGAGGAACGTTACTCTTGTCCTAGACCTACAGTATTTTAGAGTCTACTTCCTTTCCCCCTTGGCTTAAAAGTGGACTTACTTGGGGCGCCTGGTAGCGCAGTCGTTAAGCGTCTGCCTTCGGCTCAGGGCGTGATCCCGGCGTTCCAGGATCGAGTCCCACGTCGGGCTCCTCCTCTGGGAGGCTGCTTCTTCCTCTCCCACTCCCCTGATTGTGTTCCCTCTCTCGCTGGCTGTCTCTATGTCACATAAATAAATAAAATCTTAAAAAAAAAAAAGTGGGCTTACTTGATTTAGTGGAGAACCAGTTGGAAGCAGCTACCTATATGGGATGAGAAGTAACCAAACAAGTTCAGCCTTGCTCGTTTCCTCTTGTTTTCCATAAATGTCACCGTATTTATGAATCAATTGCCCTGAAAACTAGTGTTTCTCCGAGAATGGTCTAGGAAGCACCTGCGACAAAAACCACCTGTTACACAAGCAAATTCCTGAATGTCATTCCATCTATGGATCCAGACGCTCTGGGGAGGAGGCTAGGCATCCTGCAAGTTAGCAAGCTCTCTGGGTGAGTCTCCTGCACATACTAGTGGGAGGACCTCTGCTACGCATCGTTGCTTTCCTGGATGCCAACTGTAACTGACAGATTTCTAACCTCAGGATACTCCCATCTGTTCTCAAAAATGTTCAAAGGGGTCCTCTTCACTCTGAACTTCAGAGACAGCGCCGGGTCTGGCTGAAGAGGATTGAATGGTCTGGAATGTTTACTACAGGACTTAACAAAATATGGACACATGATCACATACACGGGACACTCCCATAACACTCACAAGCCCAGCTGTTCCTTCATGTAGAATGGGGACGCTCCTTCCTTGGCCCACATCCTGCTCCTGATCATATTCTCTTCTTTGAAGGTGTGGGTTTTGCATGGTCATTGGTTTGTGTGTCTCAATGAACTGCAAGTAATACCACCTAGCAGGCATTGTCTTACACAGAAGCATTTTATTCCGATGGCACAGAATCCTGTCTGATCTCCTGGGTAATTGGTCGAAACTTTTAAGTACAACCATCATCAACTATTTCCGCAAATCCAGCTACTCCTCTACTCCTAATTTAAATGGGCATAATGTACAACTGATGGGAAATAAGGCTTGCTCTCCTCTAAAACAATCTCACCACACCTTAAAGCCAGGAGCTGGTTTTACAGGAAGTCATAAATGGGCAGGGTAGTTTCAGAAACTGTCTTCCACACAGTACTGAAAAGCAGCAGCTACCTCAGGGGTTTCCTGTCTCGCTTTGTCAGCACTGGGGTTGAGAACATAGGGCTCTAGAGGGAGACAGACCTAGGTTTTGTTCCTGGCTCTGAACTTGGAGAACGGGGTAAGCCCTTACTTCCTGAGGAGGTGGTAAGAAAGAAAATAACGCAGGTGATGCACTTGGCACTGTGCCTGGCCCCTCGTAAGCACCCTAGTGGTGGGGATCACTTCATCCCCACGCACACACGCCACTCTCCCACCAACACTGCCTGCAGCGCTGGGTGTCCAAACTCTGCTGTTAGAGCCCCAGTCTGCTCTCCTTTGCTGTGGCCGCCCTTGGCAAGCCCCACCCCTCCCAGCACACTCCCTGCCGTCTGCGCAGGGACTAAGGGCTGAACACAGAGCACCGGCTTCCTCTGGGAGGAATGGAGTCAGAGTGGTTGGCTCCCAAGTTGGGTGCAGAAGGGCCTCTCTTGGGAAGAAGAAAATACCAGAACTATTAATCTTGTGTTTCCTCATGCTTCCAGACATTGGGGTGGGCAGAGGCTTCTTTTTTAGATGGGTGCATAATCAAAACCGTTTATAGATCACAAAGGCAGCACAAAGATGATTCGTTGCTACAACCCTAAGATAGTTACATTCGATATTCCCATTTTATAGATGAGAAGACCGAGGCACAGTTTTGTCCAAGCAAGTATGTGGGAAAGCTGAGAGTCACACCCAGGCAAGTTGACTTCAGAGCTTATACCCTCAACTGCTGTGGTGTATGCTAACTAAACATTTAGAGGTACATCATGTTTCTAAGACGTCTTCGGTGTTCTGGGAGAAACATAGGGAAGTGTTGAGTCCCTGTCTTTTAAGATTTCTATTTAATAAATAAGGATTAAATGACATATGGTATTTTCAGAAACCATTAAGCTGTTTGATATTGGGGAGAAAAAAAAATGAAAAACAGAATTTGTAGACCTAAGTACAGGTACAAGAATGGCCTTTTGTGGCATAATAGCTACTGATGACATTACCCGTTTTGTTGTAAATTTTGATATATGAACATATGTGCCCACTTTGATGTTAACTCTTAATCCCCCGATGGTTATCTCCTCATAATCTGAAGTACAGCTAACTCACAGTGTAAGTTACACAGGGTTTATAGGTCTACACTTCAATATTTAAAATTTCAGTGACCAAACTTGCAAATGTTTTTAAAGATATCCCCTTACATGTAAAAACCCATAATTTTCATGTAATTTTTACACACGTTTGTACGAATACCCATATTTCTAGTGGTATGTTTTATTTTTATCTTCAGCCCTTATTTAGGTAATCAGGTAGTTCTGTGCTCCCCAAATCCTAGATTGGGGCTAACGATGCAAACTGCTTCTGCACTGTGCACAAACTAATAAGTAGAAGGATGTTAGGAGAAACTGAACCAATGCTGGTCGCATTCCAGAACACCCTGGCTTACAGAAAGGATGGACATGAGAGCACGCATGAGGCCTTGTATGCATCATCTGGCCCGGAACGAGACTTCATGCAATGCTCTGGAGGCTGAAAACGGGACATGAGGTAGGCAAGTCTGGAAGGCAAACCACGCTCACTGGCAGAGTTAGGGCTCCCACAGCAGAGCAGGGGCGCCAAGCCAGGACTCTAAATAGGGTAGCTGGCATAAGACAGAGAGTTTCGGAGAGTGGGGCGACCTGCTGCCAGGCCAGAGGAGTCTGTACTTAGAAAGGGATTATTTTAATGAACAGGGATGTCTACAAAGTGGGAAAGAGATCCCAGAGAGGACAGAGTACGAGGGAAGAGTCCAAAGGGTCAGTTTCCCCAACAGTAGCTTCAGGCATTAAGCGCTCCATGACAACATTGATCGATCGATATTAAATGGAAAATGCTGGTAAAGCATTCGTAATGGTACATAACTAAGGTTACAGCTGTCAGAGTTTTGAAAACTATTTCTTTTGAAGCTGGATGCACTGTTATTTTAACATGGGATTTAAAAAAAAAAAGTTTATTTATAATCTCTGCACCCAACATGGGGCTTGAACTCATAACCCTGAGATCAAGTCACATGCTCCACTGACTGAGCCAGCCAGGTGCCCCTTAACACGTGATTTTTTTAAAAAAAGATTTTATTATTTTTTTGAAAAATAGAGTATATGTACACTCTATGAGAGCGGGGGTGAGGGGTTTGGGAGTGGGGCAGGGGTGGAGCAGAGGAGGAGGGAGAGGGAAAGAATCCCAAGCAGACTCTGCCTTGAGTATGAAGTCTGACCTGGGGCTCAATCTCACAACCCTGAGACCATGATCTGAGCCAAAATCAAGAGTCAGAGGCTTAACTAACTGAGCCACCCAGGCGCCCCTACCATGTGATTTTAATGGGCAAGAGTTAAATACACTGCGATATTTTCAAGCCCTCACCACTGTTGAATAGTCAATGGAAATGGGCAATTATTATTTTCAAAAAATAAGACACTTTGGTTTTAAAATGTGGTACCAAAATAAATGCTTTAAAGGACATATGTGTGAAAGGTTAAGAGTAATATTCAACAAGTGTAAACTTTGAGAGGAATACACTGACACAGCCCACGTATCTACATCAACAAAGAAAACAACGCATTACCTTCACACTTCATATTACAAAGTTTGTGCTAGCATTAGATGATATATTAATTTTATTTTCTTTACATAAATTGAGGAAGAAACATACAATCAGATCCAAATATATTACAAGGCATTTAGGGAGGTGTGTTTCGTTGTCCAACAGAAAAGTATCTGAAATCGACCTTCAAAATTGAAATAGACTTATTTAAAAGCACTTTCCTGGCTCCTTTCTTGTTTAGAATATATCCTGGTTTTCACAGAACTATCAGTAAATGGATTTGAAATTGTGTCTTATGCATTTGAAATTGTGTCTTATGCAGTTAACATTCCAGATGTTCCAAAAAATCATATTCAACACATTCTTCTAGTTGTTTCAAGACCCTTGGGCTATCTGTGACAGGACACTCTACGACTGGAGGTCCTTGCATGTCAGCAGGCAGTTTACTCTGGGTTTTAAAAGCACAGTTGAGAGTCTGGAAGAATGGTATCAATTGGCTGATGCTGGAAACAGAATGTTGGCGCAGCAGTGGGAATTCATTCTTCATGGTGATCTCAAAAGAGATGCCAATTTCCTGCAAAACAAACAAACAAACAACCCAACCCCATAAAGATGATGCAGTTTTGCTCGGGGTTAGAGATGCAGGTGAGGTACTCACAGGCAGCAAGCCTGAGCAGTGGGTTCCTCATGAACATTCACTACCAGCACTAATGGCAGTTTCCAAATCAACTCAAATGCTGGTCTTCAACTGACATTTTCCACCAGGATGTCACCCCAGCTCCTCCCCGCCCCCCCAGGCCCCTGCCATTCTTCCTGCAGGCCCTTCCTCTGCGTAATAAAGGGACTCTGTATAAAACTACTTCCAGGATCCAGATGCTATTATATCCAGGGTTCTTACCTCAGCAACTGGGATGAGAAAGTGACATATAAATGAGAAAATAAAGATACGATTTATACCACCTCCAGGTTTTAACACTCGGATCAAAGAACTTTAGAAAATTATTCAAAGTCATTAAAATCAAGCGGCGCCTGAAGGACTTCTCTCGCTGCCTAGGTTTTCTCCCTTCTGTCACAAATCCAAATTGCAAGAAAGAAGACATTTACCCCATATTTTAATTTCAGAAGTTCTAGAATCCTCACGGTATGGGGTTTGCATTCTTGGTGATTCTCCTCTAGATCTGACAGGAAGGCAGGGCCCTCTGTGTCCACTTCTGGAACAAACGCCCACCTGTAACTGAACGAAAAAACCCGAAGTCAGGCATGCTGGCTCAGAGCCCACTTCAAAAAGATTTTTAAACAGTTTTATTGAGATAAAATTCACACACCATACAATTCACCCATTTGAAGTGTATACTTTAATAGCCTTTTGTTTATTCGCAGAATTGTCTATCCATCATTATAATCAACTTTAGGATATTTTCATCACCCCAAGAAGAATCCCTGCTTCCTTCAGCTATCACCCCTCAATCCCTTACACCCCCTTCATCGAGGCCACCACCAATCTATGTTCTGTCTCTGCATATTTTCTTATTTGGGACAGTTCATGCAAACCGAATCACAGAATATGTGCTCTTTGCGACTGGCTTTTTGCCCTTCACATAATGCTGTCAAGGCGCATCCGTGCTGTAGGACACGTCGGTACTTCACTTCTTTTTATTACCGAATATTTCATTGTACGGATGCTCGTACATCGATGGACTTGTCTTCACTTTTTGCTTATTACGAATAATACTGCTACGCCTACTCATATACATCAGAACCCACTTAAAAAACACTTTCTTTTCTTACAGCAGGTTTAGGTTCGCAACACAATTAATTGCCCAGAAAGCCCATATCCCCCACCCCCTCCGCCGGCCATGTGATGCCTTCCCAACTAGCAACAACCCCCACCATAGCGGTACATTTGTTACAATCGATGAACTGCCACTGACTCATCATTATCTCCCAAAGTCCAGAGTTTATCTTAGGGCTCACTCTTGGTGGTGTGCATTCTATGGGTTTGAATAAATGTATAATGACATGTATCCACCACTATAGTATCAAATAAAGTAGTTTCACTGTCCTAAAAATCCTCTGTGTTCTGATTCCCTCTCTCGTAACCCCTGACAATCTTTTTACTGTCTCCGTAGTTTTGCCTTCTCCAGAATATCACAGAGTTGGAATCATACAGTCTATAGCCATTTCAGATTGCCTCCATTCACTTTGTAATATGCAGTTAAGAAGAACATTTTAACCACAAACATTACACGATTACTCTCTGTAGGGGGACAGGACAAAGAGAAGTGGCATCTGGGGCCAGGCATGAAATTAACCATATGAGCAGCTGTGTTAAGCCTACAGGAAATGTAAGCCAACAGGGGCAAAGTGAGCTGGAGACAGTGTGTCCCATTTATTTAATTAAAAACAAACAGACAAAGAAATCTACACAAATGCAGTGAGGACTGCCAGTCCGTGACTCTTGTTTTATAAGCGTTCAGTAGCAAAACTCCCTAAACACAGACACACCCACCCACCCACAGAAACCCATCCATAAACACTACTGTGGGCCAGATTCAGGAAACCACAGGTGTTGTAAGCACTCTGAAACCTGGTATTCTCACTGGGCTTCTCACACACCATACACAACAGAGTGAAAGTGCTGACAAGGAGAGTCACCATTTCCAAGAGGACGCATGGTTTTATCTGACTTACATTTGAAACAACGGCATCTTGTCAGGTGGAAAAGAAAGTGCTGTGTCCAGGAATTTGCAAGCTGATAAATATAAGACCAGTTCACTCTGGGGTATCTCCCCCACCGAGGGCCCATTTCCATCGGCAACTTTCATTCTGTTGATTTTGTTGCTGTTTCTATAAATTTGCAAAGAAACTCTTGTTATAAATTTGTTCACATACACTGTAGTCCATTTGCCTGTGCAATGTCCACAAGGAGTTCTTTCCGTTTAAGAAATGGTCAAATAGCTGGTTCCTTCACAAGTACGTCAAGAAAATAACACTGAATGTTAGATAACCATACACCACAAGGTGATGTCCGCTCGCATATGCGCAGACCCTCGCACAACTTACCTCAACGATTCATCATCCTCTTTCAGGTCTTCTTCAAGCTGTATGAATATCTGAATCTTAAAAAGAAGACATACATTCAATTTACTATTTGAGAGAGATTAAATCCAGCTTGATGTTTAGAATGTATATGGCCATAAAAACAAACAAGCAAACACCCCAGTGAGGTATCACTTCACCCCTGTCAGAATGGCTAGCATCAGAAAGACGAGAGACAACAAGTGTTGGTGAGGATGTGGAGAAAGGAACGCTCGTGCATTGTGGGTGGGAATGCAAATTGGTGCAACCACTGTGGAAAGGAGGTTCCTCAAAAAATTAAAAATAGAACTATCCTACGATCCAGCAATTACACTTCTGGGAACCTATCAGAAGGAAATGCAAACACGATGTTGATGAGATATCTGCACCCCCATGTTCACTGCAGCATTACTTACAAGACATGGAAACAACCTAGATGCCTACTGATGATGAATGGATAAAGAAATGTTGTACGTTATACAGTAGAATATTATTCAGCTATAAAAAAGGAGGAAATCCTGCTGTTTGGAACAACATGGATGAACCCTGACAACACTATAATAAGTGAAATAAGTCAGACAAAGACAAATAATGCATAACCTAATTTGTATGTGGAATCTTTTTTTTTTTTTTTAAAGATTTTATTTATTTATTTTGACAGAGAGAGACAGCCAGCGAGAGAGGGAACACAAGCAGGGGGAGAGGGAGAGGAAGAAGCAGGCTCCCAGCGGAGGAGCCCGATGTGGGACTCGATCCTGGATCGCCAGGATCACGCCCTGAGCCGAAGGCAGCCGCCTAACGACTGCGCTACCCAGGCGCCCCTGTATGTGGAATCTTAAAAAAAACAAAACAAAACCTAACAAACCAAATTCATAGAAAAAGAGATCAGATTTGTGGTTACCAAAGGCAGGTGTGGGGGAGGGAAAATGGGATAAAGTGGTCAAAAAGCACAAATTTCCATTTTAAGATAAATAAGTACTAGGGGCGTCATATCCAACATGACGGCAATAGTTAACATTGCTGTCGGGCATATATGAAATTGTTAAAGTAAATCTTAAGAGTTCTTATCACAGGAAAGAAACATTTTTTTCTTTCTATTTTTATATCTATGAGATGATGAATGTTAGCTAAACTCACTGTGGTCATCATTTCACCATATATGTTAGTCAAATTGCTGTACACTTTAACGTTATATATTACCGTATGTCAATTATATCTCAGTAAAACTAGAAAAAAACAGTTTAAAAAACAGCAAATAATATCAAACAATACAACTTAGTTGGAATAAGCTGACAGTTAAAAGATCAAATATGATTACAGAAGATGAAATATTCTCTATTTAACCAAAAGCTATATGCTACCAACTTAAACATTTTCAGATAAAATTAGATATATATGAAATAGTACATTATTCCTGAAAATGAATTTTGAAAATATTCTTAAATATGTGTTCAGAATCTTATGACTTATCTGTATGACTAACTGATAACTAAATATGAGTAAGGAAGAACAACTAAATGTGTGGAGTATTTTAGAAATGCTGCTCTTAAAAGCCTACGCACAAACTTACAGTGCTTTCAGAGATTAATGGTTGTTAACAGCCTTCTAAACAGCATTAAGCTTTCAACCTTAAATATTTTTTTTAAAGATTTTATTTATTTATTTGACAGAGAGAGAGACAGCTAGAGAGGACAAGCAAGGGGAGTGGCAGGCAGAGGGACTGGGAGAAGCAGACTCCCCGCTGAGCAGGGAGCCCAACGCAGGACTCTATCCCGGGACTCTGGGATCATGACCTGAGCCGAAGGCAGACGCTTAACCGACTGAGCCACCCAGACGCCCCTCAACCTCAACTATTTCTATGTAAGATATGGTTTCAAAGAAACTCACAACATAGGTACAGTGGGCTAGTTACGAAAATCTATTATCAGTGAACTGGCCACAAAGTTCTTTGATGGAAATATGAACGACTTAGGAAAGATAATTTTTCATTAGGAATCTTTAGTTACGTGAATTCATGGTATGGTACGGTAGGTCATGGTATGTGATGATAATACTTCTAGTCATGGGTGTAAACTCTCTAATTTATAACTTAAAGGATTAATCTGCAGATTATGTAATTAATGTCACCCTAAATTACAGCTTACACCAGTAGCTCGGAAACATGATGACCTGACGTCTTCCCTCTAATTTGCTTTTGACTTGAGATGGCACCCCAACTCAGATATTGTGAAGGCATCCGTATCCAGAGATGATCTGAATCTTTTCTCCCTAGAGGCATTAGATCTCAAAGAGCTTGCCTAGGAACTTCCCTGACTGTAGCAGCAGGAAGACAGTAACTTACAGAGATTTTATGTTTCTTGAATTTTACCTTCTCGACTTGTCCAATGGTGGCCGGTTAGTTAACGTGTACATAGTTATTCACTCTGCCTTATACAAACTTTGTTTACACAACCTATAAAATTTCCCAGAGATGCATTAAATGGTTTTGTCTCAAAAAAAATTCCCTATTTAACCAAGAGCTGACTATGTGCTACCAGCTTCGTTGAAAATTTTGAAGATAAAATTAAGACATATATGAAATAGTATCTTATTCCTGAAAAAAAGCATTTAAAAAAGCTTCAATCCCACTTTCAAGAGTAAAATATTTGTACTTACTAATTCAGAGACCATTATGGGCCACAGTGAAGTCAAATGTTGGGGAGATATTCTTAGCAGCAAAACTCTGAAAAAAAGAAACATCTGAGCAGCAACTATGGATGTCTGTCCGACTCTGAGATTGTCTGTCAGGCGTTCTAAGGAAAGAAGATTTTAAAGATGTCACACAAATATGCAGTTTGAGGTTTCTCATTAGACAAAGAAAAAAATAAAACTGTATTTGTTTTGACATTTAACAACAATGCAGCCTGAGAAATGGGTGCTGGGAGAATGTTTCTGCCCCCCTCGTTTACCTCTGGTCCCCTTCTTTACGAAGCAGTTTGTGGCCTGGGCTAAAGGGAGTGAACCAACTGGCTCTTATTCCCCTGCCACAGCTGACCAGAAAGACATCAACTTCTGACTTAACCCGGAAATCCACTGGATGACCAATGACCACTAAATTCTCTCCTGAGAATATTAAATAAGACACAAGAACCACAGACAGTCCTTGGTGAGTGATGGTGCTCTGGGGTCACAGAGGTTGGCTGGCCACTGACACCATGTTCTGGGAGTGAGGAGTGGGAAGTGCAGTGAGTGAATAAAAGGAGAGGTATTCAGTGAAGTCTGGATTTCATGGCCATGACAAAAACTTAAATTCCTNTAGGGAAAAAAGGTGTGAGTTCCTCTAGCCCCTAACAGTCTTCCCCACTTCTCCAATGAAATAACTGTCTGCAGAATGTGATTCCCCCCCGCCACTTAATTTAAGTTTTCTTAGGAACATAACAAATTGCTATAGCAAGCAGCTAAACTATAGTCAAACTAGTTAAGATCTGTTTGTAGTATCTTGGTAATAAACTTCTCTTTATCTAAGCTAGCTTAAGTAGGTTTTTACTTCTTGCTTTTAAAAATACTCTTGACCAGGGGGTGCCTGGTGGGCGCAGTCGGTAGAGTATGTGACTCTTGACCTCAGGGTCATGAATTCAAGCCCCACACTGGGTGTAAGGATTGCTTAAATAAAAAGAAAGAAATACTCTTGATCAAATGAAGCATCAAGCATAGCTCAGACACTTGACAGACAGGTTGGCATTTTTATTTTAAAATTTTTTTTTAAAGTAATCTCTATGCCCAACGTGGGTCCTGAACTCAAGACCCCAAGATCAAGAGTCGCACGTTCTACTGACTGAGCCAGCCAGGCACCTCAGGTTGGCATTTTTAAAGAGTGCTTTGTGTTTCTGGTTCTGGATGGGATGGAGTAGATAGATTACATTCTATTCCTCTAACTGCAATTAAAAAAAAAATAACCTGGAACAAAAATATATAAACTGCATTAGAAAACTGAAAAGTGAAGGAAAGGTGACAGGACTGGCTAGGATCCTTTGGACTTAAGCAATGACCTGAAGGTGAGTTCCCTAGGGTTTTTAATTTTTTATTTTATTCTGGCCTGGGCACCTGAGGAGATGGTAAGCTGGAACGCTGAAGTTTCAACCTGAATGAGAAAAGGTAACAAAAGACACCAATGCAGAGGCGATAATGGAGGTTGGGATTATTGGGAAAGGATTTTAAAGATGTGGTCTAAAAATATTCCAATAATCAATTATGGACATTTGAAACAAACAAAAAATAGAAAATGTCAGCAAAGAAATAGGAGCCACAAAGAAGAGCCAGACGGAAATTTTAGAACTAAAAAGTAAAATCACTGAAATAGAAAAACCCTCACTGATGGGCTCAACAGCAGGATGGAGATGACAGAGGAAGAGGGAAGTTGAAGACAGAATCCGTGGAAATTACTGAAACTGAACAAAAGGAGGAAAAAAGATGGTGGGTGGGCGGAATGAGCAGGCTCAGGGACCAGTGGGACAATGAAAGATCTAACATTTTGGTCACAGGAGTCCCAGGAAAAGGAAAAAGGGTATAGGCTGGGAAAATATTTGAAGAAATAATGACTGAAAACCTTCCAAATTCGGTAAAAGACGTACATCTACAGATAAAAGAAGTTGTGTGAATTCTAGGAAGGATAAAACCAAAGACATCCAGTTCAGTTACATAATAAAACTTCTGAAAAAGTAAAGATAAAAGTCTGGATAGTGGTCAGAGGGAAGTGATAAATTACAGTAATTCCCCCATTTTATCCACGGTCCTGCTTTCGGAGGTTTCACTGAGCCGCGGTCAACCCGAGGTCCACTGTGGTCCAGAAGATGATCCTCCCTCTGACATATTGTCAGGGGGGTTAATAGTGGCCTCACATTATACGTCATATGCCTGTGTCACTCACCTCGCTTCCTCTCATCACGTGGGCATTTTATCACCTCCCGTCAGTCACAAGAAAGGTGAGGACA
This sequence comes from Ursus maritimus, assembly GCF_017311325.1. Lineage (NCBI taxonomy): Eukaryota > Metazoa > Chordata > Mammalia > Carnivora > Ursidae > Ursus > Ursus maritimus. Next base: position 8,927,417 of record NW_024426552.1, read on the forward strand.
GTGCAATAAGATATTTTGAGAGAGAGAGAGAGATGACATTCATGTAACTTTCACTACAATATATTGTTATAATTGTTGCATTTTATTATTGTTGTTAATCTCCTACTGTGCCTAATTTATGAAGTAAACTTTATTGCAGGCATGTATGTGCAGCAAAAATCATAGTGCAGGTAATATCTGGTACTGTCCATGGTTTCAGGCATTCCATCTTGGAATGTACCCCCTGTGGAAAAGGGGGGCTACTGTACCTAAAAAGGAACAATAATTTGAATGACAGCAGATTTCCCTCAGAAACCATGAAGTCAGGAAGAAGTGGCACATTCTTCGAGTGCTGAAAGAAAAGAATTTCACCCCAGAATTCCATTTCTAGTGAAAATATCTTTCTAGGTGTTTGGTCACCCAGACCAAAAAGAAGGAAGGTGAGATAAACAGTCTCCATGAAGGGAAACAGAGAAAACTTGTGGTCAGCTGATCTGTACACCCAGAAGATGTTCTCCAGACGAATCAGAAATGTTAACACTAGGAACATCAAGACAAAAGAGCACCGGAAGGGTAAATCCACGGGTAAAAATGATATTCTTGATCTTTTTAAATTCTGTTGGACAGCTGACGTAGTTTTGCGGATGCATCGTGCTGTGTGCGATGTTATCAGAGGGGAAGCTGGACGCGCCGTACACAGAACGCTCCGTGCTACCTGCGCAACTGCTTGCGAGTTTCCAAATAGAAAGGATTAAGGGAAAAAGTGGTTTGTACACACAGAGCATTTTTCATATTGGTGCTCCAAATAAAAGCTAAATTCATGAGATTCTTCAGCCAAGATATCTATTTACAATCACTACTGTTCTTCAATCTCTAACCCTCCTTCCTTGGCTGAGTGACAAACCTGAGGAACCCAAGGAGTTTCTGTGAGCAGAGGGGGAGAGAGCCCTGAGCCAGAATCCCTCCACCACCGTTCCAGGTCGCGGGACCTCCCTTGTTCAGGCGGGCCACTCCATTCTGTTGCACCCTTGTCTCTCATTTGTGGAACCAGAGTAGTTCCCCTACCCCACCCACCTCAAGGAGCACCTACTAAAGATGCTAGCCTATGGTTAGGAGCCAAAGGGCTCAGAGTTTAGGCCAGGTTTTGCCCGTTAATGGCAATCCAACCCTGAGCATCAGTATCCTGATGTAAAAATAGAGCTACTATGTACAGCACGATGAGGACGACTTCAGAGATGGGAAGTACTCCAATGGACAGGCCAAAGTCAGCCAGCTTGCAGGGTCCAGAGCCTTTCTGCTTTAGATCTTTCTGATGCCCCTAGTCAGGGTGATGTTGGGGATGATGTCTGTCCTCCTCTCCTCTTAGACAAACTGCATTTCGCCCTTTAAAAAAGAAAACCCTTGCTTTGGGGCTTATCTAGAGCCTCCTTTGTGATCAATGTAAAATTTATGTCACTCCGAGCCGAGATGCCCGGAGCTGCTCGGTTCTACACCCCGTCCCACATGGAACTTCCCGCTCAGCTGGGAGTCTGCTTCTCCCTCTACTCATGCTCTCTCTCTCTCTCAAAATAAATGAATAAAATCCTTAAAAAAATTAAAAAAAAAAAAGAGTCTCTTATGGGACTCTGCATTCAGCCACAATCTTTGGAGGGCTGCCATCACCCTTACTGGCAATCCTGGCCACCGTTTGACCAAATCAGCAATTCAAGAAAGGATCTGTTGATATCTGAGCATTCGCTTTCATGTATTTCAAGCACTCACGACATTATGATGTGAAAATCTCCTTATGTATTTCACAGGTTGAAATTATGTCAGTTTTAGTATAAAGATATTTTATTATTGCAAATATAAAATATAGTCACAATAATTGTGAGAGCTGTTAATGTTCTGAACTAAACAATTAAGACTTTTCAAACAGTTAATCCAGTAGGCACATGGGCTGACAATTACTACTAATATTAAGAGTCATCAGGATGACTTGGGGAAGAGAACATGCTTTGTGAGCTGACAGATACTTTTATATATTTATTTATACTTATATATTTACTTCCTTATATATTTATTTATATATTGATTGTAGGCTCCATGCCCAGTGTGGAGCCCAGTGCAGGGCTTGAACCCACGACTCTGAGATCACGACCTGAGCTGTGATCAAGAGTCAGGCACTTAACCGACTGAGCCACCCAGGAGCCCCAACTGACAGATGTTTATAAACATTTTTTTAAAGGGCAGAGCAAGAGACTGAGGACTCTAATTCTACCTGGAAACAACCCAAATGCCCTACCATTGGTGAACTGGTGAGCAAGTCACAGAATGGAATACTGTTTAGCAATAAAAAACAGTATGTTGTTGATAAATACAATGGAACGGATGACTCTCAAAACACTTTATGCAAGTCAAAGAAGCCAGACTTGAAGGCTGCACTCCACCTAATTACATTTAGGACATTCTGGAAAAGACGAAACTCTACGAGCAGAAGGCAGATTAGCACTTGCTAGGAGCCAGGGGAAGGGGAGGGGATGACTTCCAAGGGGTACAGGGGACCTTCCTGGGTTGATGGAAATGTTTTGCATGTTGACTATGGTGATGGTTCCATGACTCTATGTGCTTATCAAAATTCACAGAACTGTATACCCAAAAGGGTGACTTTTATTGTATATAAATTATACCTTAGTAAACCTGGCCCTCAATAAAGAATTTACACCATAATTCAAATATTTGTAAAATCATTTGTTACACTAGTCTTCATAATATTAAACAAAGAAATCCTTTAAGAATTGTATTAATTTTATTTGATTCCATTCAGGCTATGAGTCTTAAGGAAAACATATTTCTATTCGAGAGTTCTTTTGTATCTCGGAGAAGGGTGAATTTAGACAGGATGCCCACTTCAGCACCTCCACATTTTATGAGGGAAAAAAACCCTTAAAATCAGGTACAATAGCTGCAATAATTCATTCTTGAAGCAAAGAATATTGTGAGTACAAAAGAGAAAACCTGTTAAGGAAAGGTTAGGGACTTCTCCTCCACTAGCCTCAGTTAGTGCTGTATCCTCAAAGTATCTTGCCTACAGGTGGGATCTAGCAGGAGACAGTGCTAAGAAAGTACTGTCAGACTTTTAGAAACTACCTAATAAAAACTAATAGCATTATAATCTTTGATTTTTAAAATAAAGTTTCCAATTCACTGATAAATTTCCAGAATTCTTCTACAAGTACTCATTTTAACCGTCCACCACCCAGCCAGAACGTGCTGTGGGCCACTCTGGCAGCCGGCCCATCTCAGCCAGCCGGGGGTCCATCCATGAGGGGGGCTGGGCTGCGGGTGCGGGTGGGGTGGCCTTCTTACCTTGTATCAGAGGAAGGTAAAGGTGGTATTGATCAAGTTCCCCACTGAAGACGGCAAAAGCCTGGCGCTTGAGCAGCATGGCTTTCTGCTCGAAACTTGAGAACAGTTTTAAAGAACTGCTCTGCATGTCTAGAATAAAGATAGCCAATAAATTCCATTTAGTGAGAAAACTGCAATCGGAGGTAAGTGATAGGACATTCATAATCGTGTAATTTCTATCCTTCCTGGTGAAAAATCATGGTCCTAAGTAATTATGATCTTGTGGTTATTATTCACATATTTATTTGTAAACATAGATAATTCTTTAATGACATTTAACGATAAGGCATTAGAAGGGGATATGAGGGATAGACAAGTATTCCTAATAAATTATGGTAAACCTATCATTACTTGCAAAAGTATCCCCCCCTCCCCCAACGCTGTAGGAAAGGTTGTTGGGGCCTTCTGGTCAATAGCCTGGAACTGGGAGACTCATTCAGGAGTCCTGACGCATTATGCACATTACATTTTGCAGCTTAGATGGCATCATTAAAGATCCGAGTGGAGCTCTGAGCTACGTAGTAAGAGCTGATTATGATGGGATCGGTCCTTTAAAAGTGTAATTTATGTGCAAGTAACATACAACTTACTCATTAAATCTTTAAACATTGTTTTCTCGTGAGTCAGAAGATGATCAATAATGGACTTCCAACTGGATATAAAAAAAAAAAGCAGAATTAATTAAATATGTAAAGGATGACAGTCAGATTAGAGGCATCAAGAAAAGAACATGCCCCTTTGAGATCTACTAAAACCCATTTGCTGAAAAGAAGTTAGTGAAATGAATAGGTTTTAATACAAGGGAAAGCTGAGCAAAAGCTCTTCATTTGTAAACTTAATGGCACAGGCGATGAATAACAAAGGAAAGAATGAATAATTCCCAGCTCACAGTAAAAGGAAAACGGTTTTTTCAAGAGTTGCCCTACGTTCACACAGGAGGCTGTTCATATGCTTGTGCTGATGGAAAGAAGTGGGAGTAGTGACATCAAATATGACTAGTTTTCACGTGGGCTCCCCAGAGGAGCAACAGGACTTCAAGCTGAAAGCCACAGGACTGGGGGGGGGGGAGGTGGCAGGGCAAACTTCGACCAATCGCCACCCTCCATTCCTGCCGTTGACAAACACGTCAGCCATGACAGGCGGAGAGTCAACGTAGTGGTTTTGCTGACCTCCCAGGAAAAGTGCAGGGAGTTCACCTCACATCTGTATCTCAGTGGCAGTGCCTGGCCGGCTGCAAGGTCTCAGTGGGAACTCGTGAAGCGTGAGCCGAGATGTGGGTAAGGACACCACAGTATCACCCGTGGGCTCTGTCATCTCAGCGCTGGAGTACTCTGTGACTCCGAGAGGGAGCAGCACTAGGCCAGGGGACTCTGGAACCCCAGACTGTGCGCTCTGGGGAGTATATGCTCTCGGAATTGAAATCCTTTTGATAAAAAATGCACCTCTGTATTTTTAAAACACTCAACCCCTCTGCCATGAACACAGTTAACATGTGAGCTTGTGACAGGGACGTCCTGGGATCTGGGTTGATGCTAACTGCTCCCATTTCAAGCAGGAGAATCCTGTCAACCGAAACACTTTTTCCACTTGAGGATTTGCAGCAGCCCTTTGTCAGAACAGCATTTCTTACTGTGCACAGCAAGTGTCCATCTGAAAGAAAGCAGGGTCCAAGAATAACTCCGAGACTTCTTTCTTCCAGGCTCGCTTTGTATAGGCGTAGCCGCTCAGAGAGCTCAGCAGCTGAGTGCCGGCCCGGAAGCTGGGAGCGTTGTAGGCGCTGAACAGGGGTGGGGAGAGGAAAAGGTCAAGGTCAAAGGCTGCGCAAAGAAAGCCACTTGGTGTGTTTCCCATAACCGATTTGCTACCTAGGGGCGGGACAGCACGGAGAAGACGGCATTACCTGTGATTGCGTAGGTAAGGAAACACGTAATAAAGCAAGCGGGAGATCAAGGGCACCGCTTTCTCCTTCTCGTCACTTCGATAAACCATGTCCAGGAGAGAGGCCAGGACCTACCAGAGCAGGATCACAAGAAAACAGAAACCCTCTGAAGCGGGCGACAGGAAGAATCAGTCCCCGAGGGGCACATAACCTAACAAGACAACTCCCGGGGGCAGCTCGAGGCCGAGAGCGGCTCTCGAGGGCAGCCAGCAGGGGCGCCGGCACTCGCTGGCCCGAGAACGGAGCGCCTGCACGGAGCTCCGAGCTGGCCAGCATGCCGTCGAGGGAGGACAACTCGGGTGTGCACTGACCTCTGCCAGGAGAGACAGCGCCTGCACGCTGTATACCGAAGGGGCAGACGCGGACACCATTGCTGAAACAGCGGCCGTGGAATCTGCTGACACAAAGAGGCATTTGTGCTTTAATCATGGCGGATGGGCCACCATCTGTGCCCCCGAAACATCGCATGGATGTGATGATGCGCCCCAGCTTTGCACACTGACCATGTATGCATCCCTTAGGGGTTCCTCTCTGTGACCATGTTCAACTTCAGGAAGAACCTGGGTACTATGGTCAAATAAACTAGCGCCGACTACTGTCCTCCTCCCCATCTCTTTTCTCAGCACTGTTCTCAGAACGTCCACACCGCCTTGGATGCTCCATCTTACCCTCCAGGCCCCGACCCCTGGCCTTCCTTCTTCCCACAATCTGTTACTCTCCACCAGCTTGGTCACCCACTGTCACCATCACACCCTTGGCCTCCCCAATTTCCCAAATCTCCATTTCCAGCCTCCCTCTCTGACCACCTTACCTTTCCTGAACCCTTGCGCAGACCACCAAACCCTTCGGCCTGCCACCCTAAGCAGCCATCAAATCCTCCAGGTCTGCCCTTCTCGCGTCCCCACCTATACCCATGGTCTCCCATCTACCTGGCAAACATCCTGGACTCTTCTGCTGCTCTCTCCCTCTGAGACACTCACCTGGAAAAATGCAAAGCTGGCTAAACCCACAAACCCACAGATCAGCCTGTGTTGGTCTGTGTAGCTAAATGCTCTGGAGAAAACCAAACAACAATGGAAGAGATCTCACTTTCCTTCATGACCATGACTCTCAAAAAGGACCTGATGCTACTGGATAGTCCTACCATCTGTGCCCTGGCGGTGTGCTGGCTTTCCTGCTTTGCAGCATTATTCTTTTTTTTTTTTTATGATTTTTTATTATATTATGTTAGTCACCATACAGTACATCCCCGGTTTCCGATGTAAGGCTCGATGATTCATTAGTTGTGTATAACACCCAGTGCACCATGCAATACGTGCCCTCCTTACTACCCATCACCGGTCTATCCCATTCCCCCACCCCCCTCCCCTCTGAAGTCCTGTTTGTTTCTCATAGTCCATAGTCTCTCATGTTTCATTCCCCCTTCTGATTACCCCCCCTTTCTTTATCCCTTTCTTCCCCTACCGATCATCCTAGTTCTTATGTTCCATAGATGAGAGAAATCATATGATAGTTGTCTTTCTCTGCTTGACTTATTTCACTTAGCATTATCTCCTCCAGTGCTGTCCATGTTGTAGCAAATGTTGAGAACTCGTTCTTTCTGATAGCTGAGTAATATTCCATCGTATATATGGACCACAACTTCTTAATCCAGTCATCTGTTGAAGGGCATCTCGGCTCCTTCCACAATTTAGCTATTGTGGACATTGTGCAGCATTATTCTTGCAGAACTTCCCTCTGTAACCATCAATACTCTTCCCTTCTCAGCTGATAACCACACCTCCTAATTCTCTGAGAAAATTAATGGAAACAAATGGAAACTCCCTCAGTTTGGCCACTAGACGCTATGAATCTAGAACATATATATATCTACATTCTCTGCCTTGTCTCCTGTTTTGATAGACACATTCCTGGCTCCTATGGAAGAATAGTAGTCCTATTTATGATGTCAAGCCTGGCCCCATGGCCATCAAGTGCTTCATTTTCTAACTATCCTTTCTCTCTTTGGTATTTATTTCTTCCTCTCTGCTACACGGATCTGTCACCATACAAATATGCTCTGGTATACTTCAATTTAAACACAAAGCAAATAAGGGGTATTCTTTGGTCTTTAGTTCTGCTTGGTTACTGTCCTACTGACAAGTGAGCCTCAAGGGGTTCTCTGGATTCACGGCCTCCTCCTCCTCTCCACCCACTCCAGTGTTCCCACCCCCGTGGCTTCCATGCTGTCAAGCCCAGCGGATCTCTGTCCGACCTTCAGCTGTTTCTCAGCAGCCTTCCATCATGTTACTCCTCTCTCCTTCTGGAAGCATCTTCTCATGTTTCATGACTCTGTGCTCTCTTGGTTGTCCTCCTAACCCACCCCAGTGACCACTTAAGTGTCTTTTCTGGCTCCTTCTCTTTTTTTCTGACATCTCAAATGTAATACTTGCAAAACCAAGCTCAATTTCCTGTTCTAGAATGTTCTTATTTTGGTCTTCTCCACCTCAATAAATTGCATAAGCTAAAAACCAAAGTCATCCTTGATTGCCTTTTTTGTTAGCCACCAGATGCATCAGCAAATTCTGCTGACTCTGCATCTAAATCAGGCCACCTTTCTATCACCCCTGCCTCCAAGCCAACATTGTCTCTTGCTCACACCACTGCAAAATCCTGTTAACTGGACTTCCCTTTTCTGCCCTCACTTGGTACAGCCTTTACTGCTCACAGCAGCCAAACTGATGTTTTCTAAAGACTGAGGAAGAGTCTATCACTGCTCTAAACACTTAAATGGCTTCCACAGCGAGTGGGAGGAAATCTAAGCTCCTGACCAGGCTCCCCTCAACCCCAGCAACCCTCAGCTCCCACTCAGCTCCCTGCCCACCTGCCCCCTGCTAAGCTCCAGCCAGGCTGGTCACCTGGTTTCTGGCCCACGCCCACCTTGAGGACTTGCCATCCCCCCGGGCAGCACCCTCTAGGTCTTTGCACAGCTGCCCCGACTTCTCACTTCTCAGCGCAACTGTCCCCTCCCCGGGGACACACTCCGTAACATCTCCCTGTTCCCAGCCGCTCCTTGTAATTGGATTCTTATTGTCCTTACACTAAGAACCACCTGAAATTCTCAGGGTCATTTACTTCTTTTTTCGATCTTTAAAAAGCTTCATTTTGAAATAACTTCAGATTTTCAAAAGAGTTGAAAGATCCCTTTGTTAATGTACTTTTTGCTTATTGTCTTCCATGCTGCCCCCGTGTCTGCGGCTGTAGGGCCCGCACGCGGGACACAGTGTGCAGGACACAGTGTGCGGCACACACCACACCTGCACTCAGGGGGAGAACCCGCACATCCGGCGCATGCATACAAACTTTAAATGGAGACAAATGCATTATTTGAAGCCTCACTTTGTTTCATGCTTTCTATGGCCAATATGTACACGTAATTTGTTCAAGTCAAGTAAAACACAGTCATGATCTAAACAGTCAGGGATTTTGGTACTCTTTAATTAGCTAATTGAGTTTTACAGAGAAGCTCAAAAATCACCTCCAACTTTGGAATTCTCTGATTTCTTTAAACAAAAATCAGGTAATTTTACTGTAGTATTATCTTGAGGTCAAATGTAATTGCACAGAAGCCAGGCCCAGTAACCGTGGACTGAACACAGCACAGCCGCTCTGGTGGTGGAGAAGCAGTTCGATCCGTACTTCAGCACGTGGGACAGAAATGACTGAGGGCAGATTAGCCCAGATGCAAGTGCTCCCTCCCTGAACCACAACTATAACCATAACCACAGCCTGAGAAAGCCTCACGGTTGCTTTATATGAGCAAATGATAGCACACTATAGTATCTTCGTTACACAATGAAGTATAATTATTTTTCTTATGCAAACCACAAAACTAGTTATCAAGCCAATATGGCAGAAGTAGCGGCCAGTGGTACCACAGTTTGTCGAGTACGCCATCCTTCCTCCTCCTGGGAAGAGAAGCCCCCTTCCGGTAGGCACCCATTTCTCATGGCTCTCGGGCACCAGCCCTTCCCTCTTCTCCGGGTCAGCCGTGTGGCACAAGACGAACCACCCAGAATCTCTGCACGAGACTTGGTTCGCCTCAGCTGAGCGTCTGATTCCTGCTATGCCTAGAATCAGACCCCGAAGCCAGGGCTTTTCACTTACATGAGCCCATGTGTTTTGTTCTGTTGTTTCTATTAATTCTGCTACTTGTGAGAGAAAAGAGCCCTGACTTCTTGACCCTTCTATGGTAGGTTAAAGATCACAGGCTTCGCTTTGAGCTGCTGCTGTAGCTATTGCTAATGACAATGAAAGAGGTAGTAACATATCACAGGACAGTTTCTGAACATTTCCTTTGCAGTGGGTACTGTACTATGTAGCTCATATTAAGAACCTAAATGTAATTTTTTGCCCCTGTGTTAATAAAACTGAGAGCAAACTGGTTTACTTGTCTGGTGTAACCAATACTGGGACTGGACATACGTTCCTGTCTCTCTGTTAAATAACATGGAGAACTAGCGAAAACAATTACTTGCTCCAAGATGCCCTTAATCCTGAAAGAATAACTGAAAACCAACTAAAACAGCTTACATATCAAAACGGGCAGCGTACTTGTCAAGATTCACTTCGGGACTCTTGCCTTGCACTGTGCCCACCAATCCAAAACTCTGCCTAATCCCAACCAGTTCCCCACCCTAAAAGATCTGCCACAAACGACTCAGCCAAGGTCCTGCAACCCTACACACATCCTCCCCAAACTTCCCCTCATAGATGAGACATTGCTATGAGCCTGCCAGGTCTGTCTCTCCCTGCAGTAGGTCTAATAACCTACGATCTGCTTCATCGACAGGTCTGTCCGGTGGTCTTCAGGGCACCAGAGATTAACCATCTCCATGACTCTGTTTAGGGCAGACTCAAGAGCACCTGGCTGATTGATGGTCCGAGTAAACAGATGAGTCTCCTCTGAGAGTCTCCTGACTGCTTTCCTAGGAAGCTATAACTAATAATAAGGCTGGGCTGTACCTAGCCCATGTGACCTCCACTCGAACATCTTCACATCCCAGGCAGTGATGAGACACAAGGATCACTGAGACGCAAGGGTGTGTTAGTCACAAAGACAAGACGCAATCTAACTGCCCGACAACAGTTTGTGGGTTTACTGAATTTTCTTTCCACAGTTCCACAGAAAGAAAAACATACATTTCCATATTTTTTATACCCCACAGATTTCTAATCCATGCAAGTTGTCTTGGGAAGCTACTTTCCTGGATTCTGATCTAGGCTCAGTGAGGGCTTCCATGGTAGCATATGTCACTCGGGGCCCTACCAGTGGAATCCTATTGTTTATTGCACATAAATTATGTTGTAAACAGTAAAAACAGACTACTGGATTTAAAAAAAAAATTTTTTTTTTTTAAGTAGGCTCCACACCCAGCATGGAACCCAGTGCGGGGCTTGAACTCACAACCCTGAGATTAAGACCTGAGCTGAGATCAAGAGTCAGACGCTTAAACATTTGAGACACCCAGGTGCCCCTAGACTGTTTACTTTTAAGGGCAAACCAAACCCCCTCACAGTAGCTGGCAGCAGGCATTCTCTTCTGACCCTCTCTGTACCTACCGCACAAATCTTCCTCAGCGTCAGATTCTTCTAGAGAGATCTGAGGCTGGGCCTTCACTTCCAGGTTTCTGCTTAGCCAGCTGGTTTGTTCCAAGGAAGAGCCGGCAATGTTCCCTACAGCTTCTAGAATTTTTTGAGTGACTTCCTGAGAGAGTAATGGGGAGAGAGAGGAAAGGAAGTTAGGCCAGGAAAATAATCTAAAATGCCTAAAACAGCACCAACCAGTAGAAATACAATGTAGGCCACAAGTAGAACCACACAGGTATTACGAAGTTTTCTAGGAACCATATTAAAAGATCAGAAGAAACAAGTTCATAATGTTCAACCTCGTATATCCAAAATATGATCGGCATGTAATCAATGTAAAAATTAATGAGATTTCACATTTTTTTTTTTGCACTAGGCTTTCAAGATCTGATGTGTGTTTTACACTATAGCATGTTCAATTCGGACAGCCACACTCCCAGTGCTCAACAGCCACATGTGACTAATGGCTTCCATACTGGTCACTGGGGGTGCACCGCGGAGAAATGGGAAGTCACACGGCACGCTGCATCTAGCAGATGCATTTCCCAGTTTCTGGAGGACCACGGGTTCTTGCTAGAATTGCAACTTTCAATAACATAACAAGACACACAATGAAATAAATGAAATGGACTCGATGAGGGTGAAGTGAGGAGTGATCCGTATCAAGTACAATCCGTAGAGAATCGGGTCACGTGGCTGTGATAGGGAGAGAAACGCTGAGCCACTTTCTCAGGCCAGCATCACCAAGTCTCACCAGCGGAGACTGGCTGCATGTCCTGGACATCTGAGCATCGAACCATCCTGACTTCCACTATAGCTGTGTTGAGGCGTGAGGCAAGAGCGCACCCATCCGCCAGCGGCCAGGGTGGGGGTGGGGTGGGGGGAGTGAACTTGAGGAAACTACCTGCCCTGAGCCTGGACAGAGGTGTGCTGTGGCTGACCGTGGCAAGAAAGAGCAGGAAACGGACCGAGAGCTCAGAGGAGGTCCCACTTCTCATGCGGCGAGTGACGGGGAAGGAGTGCAGGCCCTGCCTTGAAGCAGGGGTGAGGAGCTGGTGTCGGGACGCTGGACACCGTGGGACAGAAGCACCCACAGACGAGCAGGGGCGAGGTGCACCAGCTGTACTGGCTGTGGTAACACCATGGCCAAAGCTACCTCTGGAAGGGACTGAAGGGAGGGGCACGCTGGAGGGCGCAAAGTGGGGCCTTGAGAGGGGAGTTTGGGAAGTGCCGTCCAAGCGCTGGTCACCAGCGTCTGGGCTTTAATGATGCTTCCTTCTCGACAAGTGGAGGCCAAAGGAGCCCCGTGAGCCTCCTAACTATGCTTGAGTGTCCTGTAGACGGTGCTCCAGCGGTTCGGCAGTGGAACTGGACAGACCGTTCACAAATGCCAGGGGTCGTAATGATTCGCAGAAATACCGCCAGGGCTATCAAACTGACACATGTTCCTGTTTACACTTGGCTCCAAAAGCCCCTGGATCAATGATTCTCATGGTTGCAAAATAGTGACTTCCTAACTCCATCATTCTATTTATTCTACTCTAAGATTTCCCTTCTAGGGTGAGTTTCACTTTTACTTTTCAGGATTTTTGAGATTTCCTACGAGTACATACTGCTTTAAAAAGAGGGGGTAAGAAAGGCTTCCAGGGAAGAGATCCACAGGGACGGAGTTATTAACCTAACGCTGCTGGAGCCGCAGCTGCGTACGGGGAGGAGAGGGGGCGTCCTGTCAACCCACAGCGGACTGCTCAAGCCTGACACAAGAGCTCTGGCAGGAGACTCTGGCCTGGGTCTGCGGAGCCCTCTAGAGACGGTAACAGAGGAAGTCAGCCGTGAGAACAAACGCAGATCCGAGGAACGACTCTGCCCAGTACCGCTGATCCACGGGCACGTCCTCTAAAAGGGGGACACCACCTCTGCTGAGCTTTTCACACACAGACCTGCAGGTCTTTCTGGTCCTTCTTGCTTTCCAGGTTGGGAGTTCTCGTCACAAAGTCGTTCAGCATGCTGTTGAGAGACAATCAGCTTCAGACTGAGAACGCTGCAGAAACGAGGGACATTCCGGCAGACACACGGGAACGTGAAAGCTGGGTCACATTACCTGAGGAGCAGAAAGTATCCGGGGGGAGCTAGGTTCACCTGTACCGATTCCTTCAACACGGCCAACAACGAAGGAAAGTTCTCTTGCAAGGCTGCTACCGGGAGCCTGTTTTTAAAAAAACAGGAAAAAATACCCAATTGTGAATAAGTCAAAACACGTTATTACAAGCACATTTTAGGTCCGGGCAGCTGGAAAGCAGCGGGAAGATGGCATAGCTGACTGACCTGTTTGTTCTTTTTTAAATTAAAATATGCACAAATGAAATTTTTGTACTCTGGCGAGAACTTGGACTCTAGAGACCAGAAATCCTGCTGCTGTCAGGTCAGATGCTCCTGGTTTCCTGTCTATCAAATAAAGGCCTTGAACCGGAGGGCTGTCTGATCCCTTGGGCCTGTCTAGCTCTAGCATCCGGTCTCCCCAGTGTTGTTGGTAACGGAGTCGGCCCTCGGGTCACAAGGCCACCCACCAGGAAGCCGATCTTCAGTAGCTCTCGCTTGAGGACTGCACAGCACAACATGCTGCAGCCCAAGGGCCCCGGGTTCGAGTCCTGGTGCCTGACATATGGCCTCCGCAGTGACCTCGGCGGTGCCCCCTCTGCAAGAGGAGGAGGGTAAAAACCTAACCTGCAGCTGCTCTGGCAGCTCACGTATCACTCAGACCGCTGTGACAGACGCTTGCTAGCATGACGACGCATGGCAGCTATCACCAGGAAAGACGTGACCGGCTCCTCTCTAAATCCCGGAAGAAGGAACCGGAACGATGCTTGGGGCTGAAGCATCAACAGCTGGTCAGAACTGCACCCCAGACCCAGGGACTCCTAGGATTCTGACTGTCTCGATCTAGACCCCTGCAAACTCAGGGTGCAGAGTTGGAAGAACCCCAGAACGGGAACTGTGTTAACCAAGGAGACTGTATCTGGTCGTCAGACTGCCCGATTGCATAACTCCTGCCACACATGTGAGGATTTGGAGGCTTCCTTGAGAACGGGGCTCTACCCCCCACTTCCCCCTCGTTACTGCAACAGAGATGACCCCACACAGTGGAGGGGCTGCGAGCTGCACCCGGATGTGCCCGTGCAGGACCTGAGCAGTCCAGGAAGCCTTCCTTTCCACGCGTGGAGAACCATGTGGGGGATCCGCCTCCCTGCCTCCTACAGCAGAGGCTCCTGAAAAACGCCAGTAAGCTCGGGACACCCAGGCAGGAGCCACGGGAGAGCACTGAGGACAGCACCCAAAAGATTCATTTCTCCTTTTTCTAAAAGAAGTCTGTAACACGTTTAACACTGAATATAAAGGGTTCTACCCACAGCAGCTGGATTTTATGAAGTCAGATCAGATCTCTGAAGAAGGAAAAGTAAAATCATCAGGGCATTCTCATACCTCAGGAGGAAACTAAGACCCTGTCAAGATATTTTCTGAACTAAGGCTCTCCAGCTGTCAACAAGTATGACCAGCATTCCATTTAGAATCACTGCAACAGCATCTATAATTGAGACACGTTTGGGAAGGGTTGTGTTACCTTTGGACGAAAGCATAGCAAAACTGCAACACGGGGATATCCACAAGGGGCGATTTCTGAAAATAAAAGTGAAACCAATGACTCCAAGTTGGTAGGAAATAAGGTTAGGGAAAAAAAATTACAACACAAAATGAAACAGTCTATATCCTCACAAAGCAAAGGTTTTTAGTCAGAGCCTTTCAAATACAGTAACATATGTGAACACATCCCCCAGGTACAACGAAACAAACCTATGCTATGAGGTCCCGAAACCTTACTGACTTCTTTGCAGACTTCCAGGGCGAGTCCACGCCAGGCTTTTAACAAGTATTCAGGGAAAATTTGGTATAATAACTGCACCTCCCTAAACAAAAAGGTGGTGGACAGTGTGGACCCTCATGAGTGCTTGCAACTAGCTACAGATAAGACACGATAAAAAATTCTAAATCCTAGCTCATGGAATTTCCTCAAACTCAGGCCAGACAACTTCCCTAAATCCCAAGTGGCTGCAACTACTTAGAAACTGGTTTTGAAAATACATTTTTTCCGCTCCTTGCTTATAAAAGTTATTTGTAGAGGTTACAGAACTTGAGTTAATTGAACTAATCACAAAATGTAATTGTTATTCGCACAGCCAAACACCAGCCAGCCATGCTAACTGAATTTAAATAAAACAAACAAAAACCAAACAGCCAGCCAGATGAGATCTAGTGGTTTTTTTTTTTTTTTTTTTAGCCCAGGAGCTGCAGATACTTGTAGGAACTGAAGTAACACGAAGGAACAAAACTGTAAGCGCCTGCTGTGTGCTCAGAGGCCATCGCAGAGGCTCCTCCTGGAGGACAGCTCGCTCTGCTGCTGCAGCTGTAACGCTGCTCGTAGGAAGTGACCACCAGCGCAGGGTCAGTCTCCTGACACTTGACATTTGCTCAGGGTTGTAAATGCAAAGTCACCATGGATCTGATGGCCCCTCCATCCCTGCTCCTCTCTTCGGGGTTGATTAATATTTATGTACACGACTGAAACGCAACAAGACTACCCGGCATTCACGGGAGGCTTGACAAAGGCTACGGATGTCACCCGTGTGCACTTCCATCCCCGATTCCTTGTGCCTCGACGGTTCCATAATCTGGCCTCATGGTGTTAATTTTTAGGCCGGCCTATCCTCTTTTCCCAACTAGGATACAGCTGACTGAGGGCAGAAACAGTTTTACTAGTTAGGATTCCTTACCACTGAAGCACATAGTTGACTTTCAATTCTGGAATGAAGGAAGGGACCAGGGCCCCGAGCACAACTGACTGGAAGCCGTGACAGGCCTTCCTCGCACGGACATTTCTGTAGAGGCTCCCCCATGCCGTGTGCAAGGGGCCCTTTCGGAGGAGGTGTCCAAATGAAGAGTCCTACTCTAAGACAGGTGGAACTATAAAAACGGCCAAGGAAATTCTTGGTCAGTTTTCTCACTTACAGGGTGAGACATGGCCGAAAACGTTGCTGATTCCCAGGTTCAGCTTTTGTTTGCCGTCCCCAGTGCGATGACCTTAATATCCAAAGCTGTATTCCTTTCATTTGTTATAAAACTTTTTATCATGGTAAAATATACATAAGGGGCTCAGTTGGG
Source organism: Ursus maritimus (assembly GCF_017311325.1). Lineage (NCBI taxonomy): Eukaryota > Metazoa > Chordata > Mammalia > Carnivora > Ursidae > Ursus > Ursus maritimus. The sequence continues at coordinate 8,943,564 of NW_024426552.1, forward strand.
TGAGCATCCGACTCTTGATTTCAGCTCAGGTCATGATCTCGGGGTCCTGGGATTAGCCCCACGTTGGGAGGGAGTCTGCTTGAAGATTCTCTTTCTCCCTCTGCCCGCTATCCCACTCACGGTCTTTCCAAAATAAATAAATCTTTATACCTAGAATTTGCCACTTTAACCATTTTTTTTTTAAAGATTTTATTTATTTATTTGACAGAGAGAGACAGCCAGAGAGAGAGGGAACACAGGCAGGGGGAGTGGGAGAGGAAGAAGCAGGCTTCCAGCAAAGGAGCCTGATGTGGGGCTCGATCCCAGGACTCTGGGATCACGCCCTGAGCCAAAGGCAGACGCTTAACGACTGAGCCACCCAGGCGCCCCCACTTTAACCATTTTTAAGTGTCCAGTTCGGTGGCATTAAGGTTCACATTGTCATGCAACAATTACTACCATCCACGTCCAGAACTTTTTCATCTTCCCAGATGGAAACTCCGTCCTCATTAGACAGTAACTCCTGTTCCCTCTCCTCCTGCCTCTGGCAACCACCATGCTACTACCTTCTGTAGAAAGTATGTATGCAATGGACTACTCCAGAGACCGCATATAAGTGCAATCACTTGGCATGTCCTCAAAGGTCACCTACTATTGTAGCAGGTGTCAGAATTAACTTCCTTTTCAAGGCTGAATGATATTCCACTGCATGGTTAGACCCGATGTTGTTTATCCAATCATCCATCAATGGATACTTGGGTTGTTTCTACCTTTTCACTACTGTGAATAACTCTATAAACACTGGTATACAAATACCTGTTCGAGTAAAACTCCATTTTTAAATAATCACTTTGTCTGTTCTGCTAGTTTTCATTTAGGGAATTATATCTTTCCTAACACTTCTATTTTTTAAATTTTAACTTATTTTTTAAAAGATTTTTATTTGAGAGAGTATGCACACGAGTGGGGAGGAGGGGCAGATGGAGAGGGAGAAGCAGACTCCCTGCTAAGTGTGGAGCCCGATGTGGGACTCAATCCCAGGACCCTGAGATCATGACCTAAGCCGAAGGCAGCTGCTTAACCAACTGAGCCACCCAGGCGCCCCTTTCCTGACAATTTTAAATCACGTGATAGAAGGCAATTATTTCAAAGTCAAATCCCTGGTTTCTATCAAATTAACTAAGAGCAAAACAGCTCCCACACTTTCACTGAGGCACCCTGCTTTGGTAAACACAAAAACCTCTGGGGCGCCAGGCTGGCTCAGTCAGTGGAGCGTGTGACTCTTGATCTCAGAGTCGTGAGCTCGAGCCCCACGTTGGGTGTAGAGATTGTTTAAGAATAAGACCTATTAAAAGAAAAAGCTCTAAGGGCATTAGAAAAACGTTAAACCACAAAGTCTGCTCTGTTTCAAAACCACTGCACGTGACTGGAAAAGGCCTCGAGGTAGCAAGGACTCTCTCGGCTGCTGCGCAGAAACAGGGAAGCACAACTCTAGAAGCTTCACGGTTCCATTCTAGCACCCTTCACATGCCACTGCTTCCACCGCGGCCAGACGACTCTCTTCCTTCTCAGCATGCTTGGAAGGAATCCTGTCCTCTGACCTGTATTTCTCACTTTTACATAAAAATTATGCAAACTTTTAACTTGCCCTTTAACAAAGACGTTCCTTTTCTCTTTCAACTCTGGCCAGAGCTCTCTTATTGACTAGGCCTGTGGGGACTAGGGCTTTCAGCAGAAATGACTCCGTCCCGCACTAACCTGAACAAACACTACCGTGGTTTCTAGCAGCTCAAGGCGGGGTCCCTCAGATGATAACCCCCGTTCCTTTAAAATGCCTGCCCAAGAGAGCTCAAGGCTGCCGAAACAATTTGCCATTTGCTGAGTCAACACCTAATAGGCTCCTGATCTCCCTTCTCAGAGCATTTATTAAGAAAAGGATAATTATTATTATTATTATTTTTAAAGATTTTATTTATTTATTTGACAGAGAGAGAGAGAGCCAGCGAGAGAGGGAACACAAGCAGGGGGAGTGGGAGAGGAAGAAGCAGGCTCTTAGCGGAGGAGCCCAACGTGGGGCTCGATCCCAGAACGCCGGGATCACGCACTGAGCCGAAGGCAGATGCTTAACGACTGCGCCACCCAGGCACCCCAAGAAAAGGATAATTATTAATACTTCAAGATGTACATGCATCTTCTACAATAGGAAATGTCTTTCTAAAGGACCTGGGAGCTGTCCTCTGAAATACTACCACTGAAAGAGACAGGACCTCTGTCTCCCAGGCTCCCGGAGTGTAGGAGCCTGCCTGCCATGAGCACCAGTCACCAAACCCAGACGGCCCACTTACAACAACCAAGCCCCCTCCCTGCTTTTTTGGAATTTTCCACTTCCCTGACTTTGCTGGAGGCCCTGCTCGTTCACCCTTCCTACTCTGCCATTTTCCGGCTGAAGTACCCTGCTGCCTCTGCCCAAATCAGAACTGAGCTCAGCTCTCTCTCCCAACACAGTAGCTACTGAATAAAGCCGGTCTTTGCCACCTTTAAGTAGTATCTGGCTTTGCTTCTCTATGACGCCTTTTAGGCTGCAGGTACTTGGTAAAAACCCATCCCAGGCAGGGCGCGCCATGGCCGGGGTGTAAAGATGAAAGATGGGCCCTGACCTCTAGCTGCGCCCACCTTCAAACAGGTGCACTGAAGCCCATTAGGCACACCTCACGGGGTCTCCCCCAAGCCCAGAACACTTCCGTTCCCCAACCCCAGGAACTCCCAGTTGCTCCTGCGACCTCTGCTTCACTCCCAAACAAAATTTATAAGACACAGAGATAGGACAGTGCTGCGCATTTATCTGGAAGATCCCCAGGCTTCCGACCTCGTCCCCTCGGATCTGCGGCGGCCTCTTCACCACCTCCTTTGCTAAGTGCAGCACCGTGTCCGTCTGCAGGGTGCTGAGCGCGCAGATCAGGTCGACAAGGGTCAGCTGGGATGCACTTGCCGCTGGGACAATCTGCCAAGGAAAAAAAATAGCTCCCTTAAAGCTCACAGAGAGAAAACAAAAATAAGAACGATGCAGTATTCTATAATAGCTGCCCCATGCAGAAAGAGCTTTTATCTTTTAAGTAAATATTTAAACAAAAGCTGGGTGAAGGACTCTACTGGTGGGGGTAAAGAGGACGCTGAGCATTTAATCACAGGAACGTAGTTGGCAACTGACATACATTCAGAATAACAGGGCCAGGTGATGACGGGGCAGTGACAGTGGTATGTTCAAGCTTAGAAAGCATGTTATTTCATTTTTTAAAAAAGTAATCTCTATACCCAGCGTGGGACTCAAACTCACATTCCTGAGATCAAGAGCTGAATGGTCTACTGACTGAGCCAGCAGGTGCCCCTCAGAAAGCATTTTAGAAACAGACACAATCTGAAGGAAGCAGGGTGGCACTAAAAGATAGCCCTGAAAGTTCGAGGACAGTAAAAGAAAAACCAGATAAACCAGGTTCTCGATAGTTGGCCCTGGCAGGAAGGCCCTGGTATGGGAGGTCCATTTTTGATGATGGAGGTCTGCAAACTGTGCTTACGCACTTGGAAGGCTCAGGTTTGCCACCAAGGAAAACTCCACAGCTGCTAAGCAGAGTGGCCTGGACCACCACCTCTCGTGCCTCCTCAGGGAACAGGAGCCTATGTTGGGCACTGAGATTCTGTCCAGGGGGTGGGACAGACCCTTTGAGGGAGGTATGAGATAGGAACCTAGAGGGTCAAGAAAGGACAAAGGAAGAGGCCTGTGTTGGTTTTGCAGAAATAAACCAAATCCTTGGGGGACTTAGTGATGGACCAGTCAGTGGATATAGAATGGACGAGATGTGAACTGAAGTTACTTTTGGGAATAGGAATGTGAGGATTTAAATCGGTTTTACAGTTTTGTATGATTTTTATAAATTAAAAAGCCTATGGAACCTGCTGTGTCAGTGTAGGTTCATGACTGGAACATTCCAACATATCACTTGGTGGGGGGGGTGTTGATCGTGGGGGAGGCCACGCACATGTGGGGCAGGGGGCATTTGGGAAACCTCTGTACTTCCCCCTCAATTTTGCTGTGAACCTAAGAGTGCTCTTAAAAAAAATAATAAAGTCTCTAAAATAATAGTTTAAAGAAAAGTCGTAAGATGGTATTACAACCAGGGAAGGACCCACAGGGGTTCTCGCGGGGAGGATGATGTACCGTTCCTCAAGCTGGGTGATAGGTTCACGGTGGTTTCTCTAGTGTGTGGAACATACACACCATATACACTCTTGTATGTGTGCTATTAGGTATTACATCTAAAAGGTTAACCGGAAGTACTAGGTATTCATTACACAGAGATCGGAGAACAAGCCAGGGGTGAGTCCTCCCCGCGACAGGCCTAGCTGGAGGCACAGCTGTGTCATCTGTGCATTTAAAGCAGTGAAACTACTCCAGCAGCTTCCCCTGCTGGCCTCTGATGTCACCTTTGATTACAGGAGACTCTGGTATTTCTGGCAGAGTAAGTACAAGCACAACTTTAATTTTTAAGACTCTACCTTCATCTTACTGAGACGCTTAACCTTCTTTCTGCTCCACACTGCTGCAACCGCGGCTGTCAACTGAACTCCAAGATGGGCCGTCAAGGGGTTCAAGAAGTCTAAAATTTTTTGTCGTATGGTCTAGAACAGGGGAAAGAGAAGAGTTATGGCAAAGTAGTACCACAGTGTGTGTGTGCGTGTGTGTGTATGTATTCCTGAACATATTTATCTTTGGTGGGATTATATAAGAAAAAGAAATAATAAAACCACAGAGGAAGTTCTCTCACTTTGGTGGTTTTAAAGTAAACGGAAGAGGATCCCTTTGTGGCTCCAAGGAGATCGACGGGTCTCTTGTGAGTCTCCTCCTTTCTCAGAACATTCCAGAGAAGGGCCATGGTGTTAACAATTCGAGGCAACTCTTCCAGAATGGCATTCTTGGCATTTTTCAAATTGGTAGGATCGCTTACAGCGGTGGTCTAAAATTGAAAATGAGCATGAGACTCGGCTGTGTGTGTGGCACCGGCTCCCCTCCCATGAGGCCAGGATGGGCCCTCACGCTCCCCTGAGCAAGTCCCACGGGCAGTGGTCTGGCAGCAAAACGCTTCTGTGCATTTCAACCCATAGCCTTCTTTCTAAGAGGGGCACCTGGGAGTCTGAGGCTCCTCATTAAACTCAGTCATTCAGCCAAAGCAGCAGCTGCATTCGAAAATTTAATCCCCAACCGTACAGAGCAACTGACAGCTAAAACGGCTTCAGACCGCAGATTCACAAACACCATGAGGTCAGGTATAAAGTGTGTGCAAAAAAGATGACATTTTATCCCATTTGGTTACTGATAAAAAAATGGGCAACGCGGGGGGGGGGGGGTGCGCCTCGCGGAGTGCCAGAAGGACAAAACTACATTTGCATTACTTTGACCTATTTGTGCAAGCATATTTGCATACACACTTGCGTTATTCGTAAGCATACACTTGCATACATATTTACATTCCTTACACGTGCACATTTCTCATTTGAACTGGTCATAATCCAATGAAGACAAAACAATGTATGAAATGTGCCTCAAACTCAGGGAAAAAACAAAACAAAACAAACTTACCTTTTTGTTTTGACTGGGTTGTTCCAAAAGACAAAAATGACTAATGGTCGTCAGACCTTCCAAAAGAGTGAGTGGGTAATCCGGAGAAATGTTTTCCCTCTTGGAGGTTATGCTTTGGTGAAGAAATGAGAAACTTGTTTTGAGAATTTTTAAGAATGAGGCTGTCAAGTTTCTAATCCTACCTATAAATGCAGAAACCGGAGAGCTAGCACGATCTTCAATAAATTGGGGCCCTCGTAATGAAATCTTGTTATAATAATGAGGCGCATCTTCTGTGCTCTTTTACATTCATACAGTCACTTGGAAAAAATGTTTTCAGATGTTTTAGAATTTCTGTGAAAGTGATGCATGTTTTTATTTCTGTTTTACAAAAGTCAAGGAGAGTGGCTGCAATACTCAGCTAGCCTGGGTATCTGTGTGGAATCAAAAATGAAGGATATGAGCATTTAGTTCCTTGTTACCCCCTCTTGACTATGCTAAACTGGCTTCTGATTAGGCTGAAATTATCCCCCACCTGGCTTCTAGGACACATCAGCCATTCACTGAAAACACTGGCCTCAAAGTAGTAATAATGTATCAAACAGTTTGCCATACCTGATAGAGAGCTTCACAGATTCGCTTTCATACTGCTTGACCAGCTCATCCAAATTTTTGCAAATCTGGACAATGAAAGGGGTCACTGTCCAGCCCAGGGACCTTCCAAAGTATGGTAAGGAATGCGTGACCAAGCTCACCCAGGCCGGGTGCATACCATAGCCGTAGGCCGGCTGCAGCCCCCGCACCACGGCGGACACCAGCAGCCCCTGGGAGGTGAGCGGGTGGGGCTGCACGTACTGCATGGCACTGATGGCCTGCTGGAAGTTCAGGGCCTTCCGCCACTCCCGGGACAGTTCCGGCTGATTTTCGGCTTCTTCTTGGACCTGGCCCAGGTGATGTTCCAGGACAATCAGCACCTGCAAGAGCTTCAGCAACTCGATCTGCAGGGGGTGCTCACTCCAGATCTGATCCTGGCCCAGGTTGATGAGACTCTCCTCAAAGAGGCTCTCTTCCTGCAGGGCCCGGCCTCGCTCGGCCGTGGCCAGTCCATAGCGCTTCTGGCTCGTGTACATGGATGCGGACAGCGACAGCAGGACAAACTCCTGAACTTTGCACCTCTGCAGCAAGCTGTGAATGAACTCCACGTTCTTCCCCTCGGCAGACTTGGCCACAGAGACCAGCTGCGTCATTATTCTAATTAAAACCTCCACGCTCTTGACCTGCACATCCCGGTTGCCGAGGACATCTCGGTGGGAGACCTTCAGGTAACAAGGATAATAGCTGCGCAGGAAACTGAGGCACAGGTAGGTGAGGAGCTCGATCAGCAGAGAGTGGGGACACACGCTGGGAGACTGGGTCTGCAGTTTTCCATAGAAACTCTGGCCAACAAGGGCCTCCTGGTGGCGAGCGAGGAGGTTGGAGATGAGGTTGAGGTGCGCGGTGGAGCTGGTGTCCATGCTGGTCCTGGACACCGCCTCGATAAACTCCTTGGGGTTGGTTTTGAGCACAGCCTCTAACACTGAGAAGGCATAAAGAACTCGCCGGGAGTCGTAGGGCTGCAGGTAGAGCAGAATGTGCTTGAACAAGGCCTCGATGGTCTCCTGCCTCTCCCGCTGCTGCTTTAGCAGCCGGGACGTGCTGAGGGCCTGGAGCTCCAAGTCGGCCTCCTCGTCACTGGAGAACGACTCCGAAGCCTGGGTCTTGTCCGAGTCCACGCGTGCCAGGCTTAATTTGGCACCGGACTTGAAGCTTTCTGCCTGGAAGGCCGCCAGCAAGGCCGAGCGCTTGGGGTAAACCCTGCCGCCCATGGGGATGGGCGCACAGCAGCTCTCTTCGTTGCTCAGCTCCTGCGGGTCGTGGGAAGGGGAGGAAAAGGAGGACGTGTTCTCGCTGTCTGTGTGGGCAGAGCTCGTGTCTGCAGACTCCGTGTGCTCGCTACTGTCCAGGGCGCTGCAGGCCGTCCTGTCGGGAAGGTCCATGTAGTAGGGAAGGTCGTCCTCGCTCAGCTCACTTCCGGGTGGGCACTTCTCTGGTTCCTTCTCCACCTCGGCCCAAATGGCCTCACGGTCCACGGTGGTGAACTGGCTCAGCGGCACGCCTTCTTCAGAGCTGCCTTCTTGAAGCTCGGGCGCTCCACCGGACTCTTTGAAGGGGGTTTTCTTCCTGTTAAACCAACGATGCAAGTCTTCTGGAAATTACAAAATGACAAATGACTTCAGGACAGAAGGGTCAGCTCTGATAAGTTAGTTCTAGAATGATCTTTATCTTAATGCCACACAGAAAGATTGATGTTAATAAAATTCCCCCATAAAACTACACCACCAGACTCTACATTGTATCATGGGCAAAAGGCAGACAAGTAAAAGTGAATAGTCTTCTAAAACTTTCAGGCAATCAGATAATTTAGTTACACTGTCACAGAAAATACAAGTATCACAACTTTTATGGGGAGGGTGATTTTAAAAGAAGCATATTATTTTGTTCCTTTCAAGAAATGAGTTTCCTTTCAAGAAATGTATCCCACAGAAATGTCAGCAGGTTTTCAAAGCTGTAAAGGTATTCGCTGAATGGTCAGGTGTGAAGACAAGCTGGAAAGAGAACAAAACATTACGAGACAGAAAAACTGCAGCACATGCATGCTGTGGAGGACTCTCTGGGTTCTTAAAGGATACGTCTGTATATACTGATATGGAGCAATGTGTGGGATGTATTAAGTAAAAGAAGAAAAACCAAGCTGCAGAATCCAGCCGTATGGAATGAGCTCACTTAGGGGACAGCATCTATAATACGTGGCTCTAATCTGGGAGACTACCCACCAATCGTCAACGGTACCTAGCTCTATCAGCAAGCACTGCAGGGGGCTTTTATGTGTGTTCTGACCCTCTTATTACTCCAATTTTTTTTTAAGATTTTATTTATTTATTTGACAGAAAGAGAGAAACAGCCAGCGAGAGAGGGAACACAGGCAGGGGGAGTGGGAGAGGAAGAAGCAGGCTCCCAGCGGAGGAACCTGATGTGGGGCTCGATCCCAGGACTCTGGGATCACGCCCTGAGGCAAAGGCAGACGCTCAACGACTGAGCCACCCAGGCGCCACTACTCCAATTGTTAAAAGAAGCATGTTAGTACTTCTGTAATCAGAAAATACACAACCTTTAAAATATTTGAGTCTCCTTAAAAAAAAAACAACAGCCAGGAAGTCTTTGGTAGGTACTGGCAAACCATTTTCATACGCAGCTCTCAGCAAATCTATTCCGTGACCATCAAGCACGATTAGGAAAGGAGGAAGAATAAGACATCAGAAATAGATGAGCTGGGGCGCCTGGGTAGCGCAGTCGTTAAGCGTTTGCCTTCGGCTCAGGGCGTGATCCCGGAGTTCCGGGATCAAGTCCCACATCGGGCTCCTCCGCTGGGAGCCTGCTTCTTCCTCTCCCGCTCCCCCTGCTTGCGTTCCCTCTCTCGCTGGCTGTCTCTCTGTCACATAAATAAATAAAATCTTTAAAAAAAAAAAAAAAAAAAAAAAAGAAATAGATGAGCTGCCTAAGGCTCACGGTGGTATTTTCAAAATAGGTATCTACAATATTATAAAGATAGGGTGGGGGTAAAGCAGAATTCTTCTAGTTGCTTCCAGGGGAAGGACATGGCAGGGAAAAGACATTTTCTCTTATTAGGAAGGTAGCAGGAAACATGGGTTAGAGGAAGCAGCAGGAAGTGCCCTGAGACTTTTGAAACTGGATTGCGTGGCATTAGGACTTTCTTCTTAACACAAAGGAACACTGTGATAGCCAAACTTTGAGGAAGGTGCTTAATTTATACTTCTTTGGATTTTACTTTCTTATAAACATGGAATAATAGAATGCCTTTTCTTTGAGAAGGCAGCCAGCTTTCTTTCCTAAAGGAAAACTAGAGGTTCCAGTTTTAGGGAACCTTGTAAAGAGAAGAAGCATCTCAGAAATGGCTGCTTATGGGGTATTAGGCTGCTTCTCGCTGTAAGATAAGACTGGTGCGAAGAGAATATTTACAGCCCAGTGGGCTACACAAGCTAACTCAAAGCTTGTAAAATCAGCACTGAGAAAACTGCAGGAAGTCATAAAACACACCTAACGTGGGAAGTCATGTTAGTTCATGAACTGTGCTGGCACTAATCACTCACACGTAATGTGCTCATCAGGTTTATTTTATTTTACTTTATTTTATTTATTTATTTTTAAAGATTTTATTTATTTATTCGACAGAGATAGAGACAGCCAGCGAGAGAGGGAACACAAGCAGGGGGAATGGGAGAGGAAGAAGCAGGCTCATAGCGCAGGAGCCTGATGTGGGGCTCGATCCCACAACGCCGGGATCACGCCCTGAGCCGAAGGCAGATGCTTAACCGCTCTGCCACCCAGGTGCCCCCATGAGGTTTATTTTAGTCTCGGTTTTCTTCTTCCTACCTATATTCTACTAATTTGTGCTATAGGTGCCTCTGGGAGTGGCTGGGTGGCTCAGGCGGTTAAGCCTCTGACTCTTGGTTTCCGCCCAGGTCATGATCTCAGGGTCATGAGATCAAGCCCCACACTGGGCTCCATGCTGGCAGGGGCGGGGTGGTGGCGGCGGTAGTGTGTGTGTGTATGTATGCTGTGTCTGCCTGCCTGCTTGGGATTCTTTCTCTCTTGTTCTCCCTGCCCCTCTGCCCCTTCCCACCTCCCCACCACTTGTGCATGCTTTCTCGTTCATAAATAAATAAAATCTTAAAAAAAAAAAAAAGATGCCTCTGGAAGTTTTTGGAACTCAAAGGCTTATTTCTTCTGCATTTTTGATTATCTGTTCACAGAATCTACAGCTGGAGGGAACTTTAGAGAGTAGATAGAAAAATGGATAGACAGAAAAGAAACCACTTACCTTGTTGAAGGTTCACAAATAAAAGTTATTTTTTAGATAAGTACAATTGGCCAGATTACATGGAAATTACAACTTCTCGGCCATTCGTAGCTGAGGCAACCTAAACCACCCCTTGGTCTAAGCTGGGATCTGGAGGGAAGTGCCAGCCTACCCAGACACAGAACTGCGATTCTTCTAAGTGAAGTCTCCAGCCTGGGAGGCACTGGGAAGGAGGGTCTGTTATTCTTTCCTCCTACCTCAGGTGCACTTGAATTGTTTTCAGTAGCAAAAGAATAAAAAATCAGCTATTTTTATTGGAACATGGGTTACTAACAATTTCTTTTATTAAAAAAAGATCTGATTTTTCAGTGAAAACAACAAACCCACTCCCCAGCATTTCTAAGTGCTGGTTCGTCTGCTCCTTACAACTTAAGAAGCCTCACAGCTTTACAAAGTACCCTCACACCATTGGAATCTAGCCAAACCACTGAGTGGGGCTAAGTGCCCTGACTGTCCCCATAGGCAACTGGCGTCGGGGCGGCCCCCTGCTCCCTCCCAGGCCCAGGCCCCCTGGGGACACAGAGCTCCCCCGGCTGCCCTGGGAGGTGTGCTCACCCGCTGAGTTCTCCTGCTTGAGGCAGTGAATGGAGGTCCTCTGGGTTTTGGGCTGGAGCAGGAGCAGAAGCATGGGTTCCAGGATGCGTGCCACATCACCAAGGGAGAGTGCCCGCACCAGCCAGCCCTGGGCTGCCGCGCTGATGGCGCCGTCCGTGCAGGCCAGGCTGTCCAGCACGACAAACAGGGATCTGTGGGTGGGAAGGGTACCATCAAGCCAGCGTCCAGCGATCCCGTGCACCAGGATGCCCTTGGGGAGCTTCACGCATGCTGGGCTTAGGAGACCCAAGCAGACAAAGACAAGGTGATTTCCACCCTCGAATCCCTGGGGGAGCTTTTAAAATCCTGATGCCCAGGCTTCACCCCAAATTGATTAAATCGACTGTGGGGTGGGCCCCCAGCATCAGAATCAGCTGGCATTTCTCTAACGCTGTGTGTCTGGCTCCACACCTAGTTTTGGAAACAAGGAAGGGTTTTGTTTTTTTCTTCCAAGTACAATAGATTGTACTGCAATAAAATTCACACCTCAAGCACACGATCGATGACCCTCAAGTGTCCACATCCAGTGTGGCCACCGCCCCGATAAAGACCCAGACCACCCTCATTTCTCTACAAAGGCCCCCTCACACGGCATGATCTCAAAGCTGCTCAGGTGATTCTGATGCACTGGGCTTCCACCCCCCCAGGACCAAATTAAGAAAATTCCTACTACGTATTCACATGTGTCTGGCCTAGAGTCACTCAGGGGATCATGGGAATCGCTTGCTGTGCATCCAGACAATGGGGTCATGCTATCAATTTCACACATCTCCCCCTCCCTGGCCCAACACACTGACCAGGAACCTCGGCAAAGCGTCCTTTGCATTAAGGGTAATGTACCATGAGGACCACCTTACCTATCAAAGGAGCGGTTGTGAGATGTCACACGACTGCCCTGGGTCTCTCTTGTCAGGTGCCAGATGACGGAAAACCTAAACAGTGCTTCCAGTCTTGTCCCCTTGATTAGGAAATAAATGGGAGTGAGGCCCCTACTTCCCTCACAGCATACTGTATGCGGTCACAACAAACCCAACTCTAGTAACAAACAAGAGCTCAGCAGAACGACAACAACATCAGCAGCGCTGCTGGGCTCTCAGTGAGCCTGGGTCCCACTGGGCCGGGGGGAAAGGGAGACCTGCACCCTTTCTTCCTTGTTCATTTGAACACAGTGAAGCATGTTTTCAAGACTCCACATTAAATGGTGGAGGCTATACATGTCGGGGACCAGAGGGATTATGGGAAATTTCTGTACATTCCTCTCAATTTTTCTGTGAACCTGTAACTGCTCTAAAAAATAAAGCCTACTAAAAAAAAAAAAAGAAAAAAAGACTCCACATTAGCTCATGTCCAAGGTCACCCCTGGGCCTGTGGCCGAAGATCACGAAGTGCACGGTGTTCTCATACACCTTAGACGTACCAGGCCCAAGTGGCTCAGAGAATAAGGACACAATGTGACTGCAAAGGACGGCCAGGGTCTACAAGGGCGATGCATTCTCTACAGCTGCCTACTTCACCAGCAGCTCTGGGGTCCCTGCAAGAACTCAGTGTCCTGCAAACGTCACGGGAGTTGGGGGGAGATTTCCTTGGTGAGTCTTAATATGGACACAACCCCTGTGTTTAGGACTCCAATGGGGATGGCCAGCGCTTCTGAAGGCCTCCCAATCCTGAGATTCTGTAACACCTCTGCTTCATGATCAGGATGTCTACTGAGCCCCAGAAGGGCTGAATACATGTAAGTCTACCCCGGGCATGTACATTGATGGGTGCCCTGGCAGTTGGAATCTTTGCAGGACAGAGATGACAGGCTGCAAAGACTTACCTTGTCAGGGTCCAGGAGGGCGTGGCAGATGATATCTTCACATATGTTGGCCGTTGGGGCCAGGCAGTGCAGCCGGTAGAACAACTCTACACAGGTGATGTGATGCTCCCGGGTCTCCTTGTTCAGCTGATTCCAAAGCACACGAGCCACCCTCTGAGGCAGAAGGGAGACTGTGTGAACACGGGCAACACCCACACTTCCTCCTCGTGCCAGTCCAATCCCAGCCCCAAGGAACTGGATCCTCAATATACAAAGAAGTACCACCAACAAACAAAAGGAAGCAAGAAACCCCAAACCAAACCAAAACCCCACCAGGCAATGTTACGTGTTAAACTTAGAGGTGTCTCTACACCCAACGTGAGGCTCAAACTCATGACCCTGGGGTCAGGAGTCACATGCTCTACTGACTGAGTCAGCCAGGCACCCCAAGACCACTCTTTTATTTTTAAAGTAAGCTCTATGCCCAATGTGGGGCTTGAACTCATGACTCTGGGATCAGGGGTTGTGTGCTCTACCAAATGAGCTAGCCAGGTGCTCCTGGAAACTAGGAAGTCTGACCGTGGAGCTAAGAACACTGAAGTTCTTGCCCAGACATTAACATTACTTGCAGAGAAGAAATCAACTGGAAGCAAGAACCCACTGGCTGACACATCCTTTCGACAAGCACACCTGACCAAGCCCTACTAAGTGCTGGCACTGGGGGATCCAGAGATGTGGCCTCCAGGAAATGGGGTGGGTGTGCAACGGCTGCCAGTCTTGAGGTGGACACACTCACAGCACCTTCCCACCTAGGGTTGGCTTACACTGGTCACCATGCGGTACTGACGAAGAATCGCAAACCTGTGTGTTCCCATTTCATGCAGTGCCGTGGCAGATGCCCAGCTCACTTTCAGGACACAGATCACACCCCAAATCAAGTCCTCCATCCCCTCAGCCCTGATCTTAGCTCTTTAAACATACAGGGCCTGGAACTGGCCACAGCCCCTCCTTAAGTCCCACAGAGCACCCATGGGGTCCCTGCCCCAACCAGGTGAGACTCAAGGGGAAGGCTGGCCCCATTTCCGGGAGGGAATTTCTGAAGGCATTCTTCCAGGTTGTGGGAGAAGACCATGCCTCCTAGACTGTGATATTTTGTAAGTATATCTCAGGTCAAATGACTTCTTTTGGCCCTCTTATTTCTATTACACAAAACTATCTTTTCTGCTTAGATCAAATTAACCGTTGACTGGCCCGAGCCCCTAACCATTATTTTCATTACTTTTTTAATCTAAGGGAATGTGATTTCCAATTATCAAATTGCAATGAAACCTCTGATACAAAACTTTTGATTAAGCAGAGTAGTCCCCTTACTTGTAGCCCCTGTGGGCAAATTTATGTGGAAGAGACTCCTTCTAGAAGGTTTAAAACAATGTTTTCTGAAGGGTTAGGGAGTTGATGTTGATGACTAAACACACGCCTCCTCCTTCACCTATGTTAAGCTTCTCAATGCCTATGTGCTGAACACTTTCTTAGTGAATCGAATTTTTTTTATTTTTTAATTTTAATTTTTCAAAGATGTTATTTATTTATTTGACAGAGACAGCCAGCAAGAGAGGGAACACAAGCAGGGGGAGTGGGAGAGGAAGAAGCAGGCTCCTAGCGGAGAAGCCTGATGTGGGGCTCGATCCCAGAATGCTGGGATCACGCCCTGAGCTGAAGGCAGACGCTTAACGACTGCGGCACCCAGGCGCCCCTTAGTGAATCGAATTCTGCCATTACCACCTGATTTGAAAAGTCAGGGCACTCGTGGGATAGCGGACCTTATTCTTTGCATCGTGGGCAACGTAAACAATGGCATGTGGGCTGTTCTGTGGGAATGAGAGAAAGGCTAGAAGATCTGGAACCAGCCTTACACCTGGAGTCCGAGAACTGGGGCGTGGCCTGGCTGTCTGTGCAGGTGGCTTCACTGCCTCCCATCCAGCATCTTGACGTGGGCAGGCCAGCCACTGCTGCTGCTCTGGACAGCTGTATACTTTATAAAGTGCACTCCAGTGCCTGGCAAGTGCTAGGTACTCAGATATGTACCACATCGGACTCAAAATAAAAATTAAGGTTTCAGAAAGAACTCAGAAAAGCCTACTCTCCAAAAACATCACCAAGGGTACATCGTCAAAACAAGAGTATTTAATGCAGTCATTTTTATTCTATTAAGAGCCTTCCAAAGATTCACAGACTAAATTCTTTCTTCTGTTCTAGTCCCTGTGCCTTACAATACAATGACCCCACACTTCTCAGATAAATGCGGGAGCAAGGAAGGACGGGCCTAGTCACTGTTGCTGTATTATACTGACACTGTTCCTGATTCTGAGATCCACACGGACTCAACTCTGGTAAGAGAGGGAGGGGGCGGGGGATGAGGCACCCAAGCCGAACAGCAATCAAATAAGGCTCCACCAGGACCTGACACCGTAGATGCGGTCTGAGTACATGAGTTCGTCTGGCTGTGGGAGGAGCTCTGTGGACTCTCTCCCAGAAAAAAACTACCATAACTGGTGAAAATTAAAAAAACAAAAAAACAAAACAACAACAATCAAACATTTAGAGTTTCTGGAAATTATCCTAAGGGCATTCAGGAAATAAAGAAACATTTATTCAAGAAAATCTACTAAATTCCAGTAAAAGCAACGAGTCTGTGGCAGTGGAAATGTGACCCTATCCAACCCCCCTCAGCCCAGCCTGGTGTGACAAGGAACGTGACTATCCACTCTGGGTGGAGTCCCCTCCCCCCAGCTCCCAGTCCAAGGCTCTCCATGGAAAGGGCAGGGTGCAGCATTTTACGCTTCGTCCTCACACCTGGGTGGAGGCTGTATCCAGACATTGCAGGC
The DNA here is from genome assembly GCF_017311325.1 of Ursus maritimus. Taxonomy (NCBI): domain Eukaryota; kingdom Metazoa; phylum Chordata; class Mammalia; order Carnivora; family Ursidae; genus Ursus; species Ursus maritimus. The sequence continues at coordinate 8,959,409 of NW_024426552.1, forward strand.
CAGGAGTGCGCAGTTCTGACCATTCTTACCCTAGTGGGCTTGTAGGGGGAGGTTACATGCTCGGAGAAGCAAGCTCAGACAACTAGAGGCCACTGCTCCCGAGGGCGACCTGCAGGGCTAGCCCTCCAAGAGAAACAGGGAACTGTCTCAGTGCCGGCTCTTCCTGAACAATGGGATGCACAGAGTGCCCAGAGCGAGAGGCAGGCCAGGACACAGAGAGCTCCCTCCAGCAAAGTGTGAGGAAGTTCAAGCCTGAGAGTGCTCTCAAGAACGACAGAATTCTGTAGTAAGTCATTACCGCAAGTCTGGTAGCCCCACAACAGCAAGAAGTTAAACCACAGGCCAGCTCGATTATCAGAAATAACCAGGACAAGAGATAGCTAGGAAGACCCCTCCTGGGTAAACAAAACAACTCAAAGACTGGCTTCAAAAAACTATCAGACTGTGGAGTAACGTATGCCTTGGCATTGTTGGGCATTGTTGAAAACATAAGAGCGGTGAGCCAGCCAGAAGTTCATGGAGCCTAACAGCTGGGTGTGTACCAACAGAGACAGCTTCACAGAGAGACCAGGGAAAGAGATGGTCAGTGAGAACCCCGCTAAGACCACCGTCATTGAAGGGTGACCACACATCCCTCCAGGGAGCAGTGCCAAAGGACTCACATGGCAGGGGAGACAGACTCCACCAAAACAGTCAAAGAGAGTCACCGAAGAGTGAATAACAGATGAGGACAAAACAAGATGGGAGGTGGGGGTCAGAATATAGTAAAGTTGCTATGACACATTATCTAAAATATCCAGTCTTCAATAAAAACTATAAGACATGCAAAGAAACAAGAAAATACGACACCTGCACAGGGGAAAAAGTGGGCAACAGAAGGCGTCTCTGAGAGCAACCAGGTGACAGATATATTCAACAAAGACTTCAAAGTAGCCGTTAGAGGTATGTTCGAATAACTAAAGGAAACCATGTTGAAAAAAGTAAAGGAAGGTATGATGACAATTTCCCATCAAGCAGACGTATCAACAAGGAGACAGAAAGTGTAAAAAGAAAAAAAAAGTTAAGGAAAAAAAAAAAAAAAGAAAAAGAACCAAATGGAAATTCTGGAACTGAAAGTATAATAACTGAAATGAAACTTTCACCCCTCAGGGGGCTCAGCAGCTCATCTGAACAGATGGAAGGAAGACTCGGTGAAGAAAATGGATTGACAGAAATGATGCAATCTGAAGAACAGAGAGAAAGAAGAATGAAGAGAAATGCACGGGGCCCTAGAGAAACGTGGGCCACCGTCAAGCGCAGCAGCACACCCACAGACGGAGTGCTGGGGGAGGACAGAGAAAGGAGCAGGGAAAATACGTGCAGAAGTAATGCACAAAAACCTCCCCAAACTGATAAAGGAACATTAATCTACATATCCACGAAGCTTGAAGAATTCCAGGTAGGATACATGCCACACGATCCACACTGGACACGTCACAACGACATGCTAGCGGACAGAGACAAAGAGAACATCTTGAAAGCAGCAAGAGGAAAACCACTCATCACTTACAAGGGAAACCCAGAAGATGAAGAGCTGCCTTTAATAAGAAATGCCGGAGGCAAGAAAACAGTGGGATCATGAATCCAAACGGTGAATTCCAACTAAGTTCAAACATTCACATGAGCATTTGCTACGGATTACTGAAAAACTGCTGTAAGGGCGCTGGGGTGGCTTAGTTGGTTAAGCATCAGACTCCTGATTTCGGCTCAGGTCATGATCTCAGGGTTGAGATCGAGCCCTGAATCCGGCTCCATGCTGGGTGTGGAGCCTGCTTAGGATTCTCTCTCTCTCTGCTTCCCCGCCCTCTATCCTCTCCTCCCATGTGCATGTGTGCTCTTTCTCTCTCACCCAAAAAAAGTGCTGCTTTACTTAAACATTATATATTCAAGATATCATATCTGGGGCTGATTAAAGTATATTTATTCTTATATTACAAGTGTTGAAAGAAAAGAAAAAATCCAATGAAGAACATTATATCCAGGGGCGTCTAGGTGGCTCAGTGGGTTAAGCATCTGCCTTTGGCTCAGGTCATGATTCCAGGATCCTGGGATCGAGCCCCATATCGGGCTCCTTCTTCAGCAGGGAGCCTGCTTCTCCCTCTCCCTCTGCCTGCCGCTCCCCCTGCTTGTGCTCTATCTCTGTCAAATAAATAAATGAAATCTTAAAAAAAAAAAAAAGAACATTATATCTGGTAAAACTATCTTCCATAAAAGGAGAAATAAAGACATTTCCAGATAAACAAACACTGAGTGAATTTGTTAACTAGAAGACCCGTCTTATAAGAAACACTAGGGGTGCCTGGGTGGCTCATTTGGTTAAGCATCTGCCTTCGGCTCAGGTCATGATCGCGGGGTCCTGGGATCAAGCTCTGCATTGGGCTCCCTGCTCAGTGGGGAGCCTGCGTCTCCCTCTCCCTCTGTGATCTCTCTTGCTTTCGCTCTCTCTCAAATAAATAAAATCTTAAAAGAAAAAAAAAGAAAAAAGAAACACTGAAGGAATTTCTGGTGGGAGGATGGGGTAACCGGGTGATGGGCATTAAGAAGGGCACTTGATGGAATGAGCACTGGGTATGGCACACAGCTGATGAATCACTAAATTCTACCTCTGAAACTCATAATACTCATAATATATGTTAATTAATTGAATTTAAATTTAAAAAAATCAAAACAAAACAGAAACACTAAAGGAAGTTCTTCGAGGTGAAAGCAACTGACCCCGGACAGTTAATCAAATTCATACAAAAAGCACCAGTAAAGGTAATTGTGTAGCTCTAAAAAGACAGCATAATGTGTATCTCTTTTCTTTCAAATGATTTTTTGGGAAAGGTTGAGTAGGGCACCTGGGGTGGCTCAGTTGGTTAAGCGTATGTCTTTGGCTCAGGTCATGATCTCAGGCTCCTGGGATCCGGCCCCGCATCGGGCTCCCTGCTCAGTGGGGAGTCTGCTTCTCCCTCTGCCTCTGCCACTCCTACTTGTTTTCTCTCTCACTCTCTCTCTCAAATAAATAAATAAAATCTTAAAAAAAAGAAAAGACTGAGTAAAATGCGAGGCACACTTATCACTGTGCTATCACTGGAACGTGCAGAAACACACTTGCACGTAGCAGCCCAGAAGAGGAGGCAGGAGCACAGGTGCGCTGGGCAAAGGCAAGGGCCCAGCTACAGACTGAAATCTACAAGTGAAGGGCCAGGAATGGTGAAGAAGGTTAAGTAACAAACTCTCTTTATAGCTATTTGTTCTCCTTTCTTCTCCCAGCTTCTTTAAAGGACATACAATTATGTTATAACTATAACGCGTGTCGTGGGGTTTGTAACACACGTGGATGTAACGTGTGGAACAATAGCACCAGAAAGGGGCAGAGGAAAAGCCGAGACTGGAGGAGGTTTCTGTGTTTTGCTGGAATTCAGTGAGGAGATTCTGATGAGCTAGGATGAACATGGTAAACCCTAGAGCGACCACTGATAAAAACAGCTCCAAAAAATATATGGAGAAAAATCATTAAAGCAATTAAAACAGTACACTGGAAAATATCCATTTGCTGAAAAAGAAAACAGTAAAGGAGGGATAACAAAAAACAGGGAAAACAATAAATTAAATGACACACTTCTGCGAATACAGAAAAAAACCAATGAATTGTATACTTCAAGTGGGTGATTTGTATGGTATGTGAATTATACCTAAATACAGCTGTTATTAACAACCACAAAAAGAAACAAAGCCGAGAGGTAGCCTCAGTTATGTGACCTGCTGGAGAAGAGCTCATCCCAAACAGGAAAAGGGCAGCCTATTTCAAAATAGGCTTTTAGGACCTGAAGGGACAGTAGAGTTTCCATATCTTATTCGCCCATAAAATATGTAAAATATCTTTCCCAAGCGTCAAAACTTTTCAGGGTGTTTGCGGTCCCATCACCGCAGGTCCTGGTGAGTGGGCACATCCCCATCTGCACCACATGACCTCCTACCCATTGGCCCCCATCCCTGCTGTGTGGGCTGGAGAAGCAGAAGGCGCTGACCCAGGGATGCCTCACTGACAGACTGTTTAATAGCCCCGACCCGTTAGCTCAGACTTGCGGGAAAGACATACAAGCATCATTAACTATAGCGACCAAACTTGAGGGTCATGAAGCAGACTGAAGGTCAAGTGGTAACCAAGTTAGTTAGGTGACCCGCAGACACCCCCTCAGCCGAGCGAGGTGCAGAGGGAGCAGCCTCAGGATCTAAGAGCCCCCCAGGTGAGACCCTGTGAGACCCACCTGCATTCCACTCTTGCCCTTTGGCAGCCGCAGGCACTCTCTCTATAATAAACTTACTTTTTCTCATGAGCTCGCTGGAACTGCTTTTAGCTTTCTGCAATTAAATGAGCCCCATCATATGTAGCTTTGTCCTCCCAAAGAGGGACAGAACCCCTGCTCACCATCTCTTCAGCAACCATCTTTCCTAAATTTGACGAGTACTAAGTTTTCTTGAGGTTGAGTAGCTTCAAAGTCTCCAACCTCATAAATCAGGGCAGTGTCTCTCTTTCCGTATATTAAGATGACTTAGCCATCCTTACATGTGAAGGCCAGTCAGCCTAACACTGAACACGAATATTTACCGCACTCTTGCTGCAGAGCCAGAAACTGTGCCGCAGCCGGGGACGGGGGGACAGACATGGCAGGCACAGGTCTCGAGCAACCCTCTGGGGCTGTCACCACAGTCGCCACATCCCTACCACGGTGACTACCACCTCACGGACAACTTTAAACAGATGGTTGGGAAGGGGGTCTTGCCCACCTCCTCCCAGTGGGAAATACCTGATAAAAGTCTGTTTTCTCTGCAATGACTTTCAATACTCCTGGGGCGATGGGAGGGACTGTCACCATCTGCAGCTTGCCGAAAAACGGGTTGTGTCCAGAGCTTTTATAGCGCTTCATCTTGTCTTCGATGACGAGGGCTAGGGACTGGGAGTGGTTGATCACCTCGAGCAGGGTGGAGATGGCCACGTTCTGGAGGAAGCAGTCGGTCACACAGCAGCTAACGGTCATGAGGGATCTCAGCCACGACGGGAAACTGCAATTGCCGGCTCCTGCAAGGAAGCCAGACAGACAGACAGACCCACATGAACATGGCTCGCCACGTGCAGATTCTAAGACACCCTGAGATCCACAGGTCCGGTGGCCAGCAGTGTGACAATAACCTTCTGGTGGTGACATGGTTATCAGTCACCATTCAGGGCCAGAGGACATAGGACACTGAGTCTGCTTTCAAACGCTGGTCAGGTTATTTGACTTCTGAAAATGTCAATCTCAGGGCTTTGAGAAGACTCAAGAGTGTCCATCTTTTATTTTTAAAATTTATATATAGAATTCATGTTAAAAATTTCTTTTAAATTTGCATATAGTAAATCCACATTTGTGGGTGTAGAGTTCAAAATTTTTTTTCAAGGCTCTCCTGATGGTGGGACATACGGCATTAGCTTTAAAAGAGGCCCAAAATAGGGGCGCCTGGGTGGCTCAGCTGGTTAAGTGTCTGCCTTTGGCTCAAGTCATGATCTCAGGGTCCTGGGATCCAGTCCCGCATTGGGCTCCCTGCTCAGCAAGGAGTTTGCTTCTTGCTCTGCCTGCTGCTCGTCCTGCTTGTGCTCTCTCTCTGTCTCAAATGAACAAATAACATCTTAAAAAAAAAAAGAGGCCCAAAATAAACTGTGGACTTGTATTCTAAGTACCAAGCCTCCAAGCAGTGTCAACTGTAGCTAATGAGCCAAGAGACAAACTGCACAGGAAATTTACTGTAATGACTACAAGAGAGGACAGCTTTGCCCTGTGTTCCCAGGGCCAACCTAATCACTTTCTTGTTTTCCACCTTCCTCTGTTTTTTTTCTTTAAAGTGTTCACTGCCTGCTAAGGAATGAATTGTGTCTGCCCCAAATCCGAATGTTGAAGCCCCAATGCCTAATGTGATGGTATTCAGAGTGGGGCCCTCATGATGGGATTAGCGCCCCTGTAAGAACAGACTCCAGTGAGATCTCCCCGTCCCCCCCGGATGTGAGCTCCCCGTGAGAAGATGGCTGTCTCTAACCAAGGGGAGAACTCTCATCAGAAACTGACGATGCTGGCACCCTGATCTCAAACTTCAAGCCTCCAGAACTGTGAGAAAAATTTCTGTTGTTTAAGCCACTCAGCCTACGGTATTTCGTTATGGCAGCCTGAGCTTCTAAGACACCGCCTGTTATGGGGGGAACTGTGCCCCCCCCCGACACCCCAAAATTCTTATGTTGCAGTCATAAGGCCCTTACTGACCTCAGAATGTGACCTTATTTGGAAATAGGATTGATGCAGATGAATTAAAACAAGGTCGTATTAGAGTGGGCCACTAATCCAATATAACTGGCGTGTTCATAAAAAGGAAATTGAACACAGGATGTGTGCATGTACACAGGGGGAATCCATGCAAAGGTTGGAGTTATGATGCCATGAGCCAAGGAACTACCAGAAGCCTGGGGAGAGGCTAGAGCACATTCTTCTGAACCTTCAAACAGAGCGCGGCCCTGCCAATGCGCTGATCTCAGACGTCTGCCTCCAGAGCTGTGAGGCAGTCCATTTTTGTTGTTTAAGTCACTTAGTTTGTGGTACTTCGTTATGGCAACCTCAGCAAACTTACACAAATCTTTAACAACAGGTCTGATGAACTAGCCTATTTACTGATTATCATGAAGCACCTTTTCTGTTCCAGACCTCTTAATGGGCTGTGCAGGACACCTCAAGTTTAAAAAATATGGTCCCAGCCTCACCAATCTGCCATCTTTAAGACACAATTCAAAAGCACACACCACAAATGACAAAAACACATGTAGCAGAGAGGGTTTTGGCTCGTCTGTAAACACCAGCTACAAGACAGGACTCCTCAGGGCGGGGTCCCGGGGGGGGGCAGTCCTCTCACCGGGAAGCTGGAAGAGCGTTTCACAGAGCCGCTCCGTCTCCTCCTCGGACAGGTAGACAGGGAAGGTGGCACAGTCCAGCAGCAGGTGGCAGGCGGCAGCGAAGGCCTCCCTGCAGCCCTCCCGTGAGCTCCCCAGGTCAACGACCACCTGCTCCACAGCCCAGTCCCCCTCCTTTTTTCGGCCAGGGCTCCTGGGCAGAGGTGATGGCAACTCTGCACTTTTCGTCTTAAATGGAGACCCCCGAGCTGTGAACAAGTCTGAGAGCATCTGCTTAAACTGGGGCACACTGATGGGCTTCGCATCCCACGGGTTCTTCCTGTCGGAGTCGCTGCCCGCTGAGCATGGTGGCCCACCCTCGTCCCTCCGGACCGAAGGCTCTTCACACTTGTTCTCTTCTCCAGACCCTGTCAGTTGCACTCCAAAAATGTTCTTGTGGGCAAAGTTGGCGATCAGCTCCTGGATGCAAAGAAACGTCCTCTGCATACTCCCACCCTTCTTCCAAACATCGTCTTTCTCGGGAGAGACCCTGGGGACCCTCAAGTGCTCCGAGAGCTCTGGCGATGAGGCACTGAGCCCAATTCCGCTGTCTTCAGATTTAAGGGGAGGAAACGAAGCATCTTCATCAGCCAGAATCACTGCCTTTGTGTCTATAATCATTTCACTGTTTTCACCTTTTACTGGACTCTGCAAAGAAATGGAAATTCTGTTGCACACATCTCGTAAGGCCAAGGGATTCAAGTACCAGCTGAATCGGGAAAACCATGAATAGGTACTTCCTGGTTTTTGAAATCCTGATTCTCTACACCGAGAGAACCCCTGTGTGAAAGTGTGTAATAAAATAAAGAAGGCACAGCAGGAGGAAGGGGGAGCAAGCCCAAAGAGGAGGCTGCTGGGCCCCCATACTCTCCGGAAAGGCAGACTTTGAGCCCACTTTGTATTATTTATTTAGGTTTAAGATTCAAAAACATTATTTAAAAACGGTTTCTGACATATTTAAATTAAAAAACTGAATGAGACATTGGGCTGAGGGTAAAATAGAGGCATGAAGAAATAAAATGAGAGCAGAAAGCCAGAATAAAGTGTTTACCCGTGTATACATAGTACCCGTCCACCCACCTACCCGTGTGTGTGCACGCACGCGTGTGCACGCGTGCATTCTGTGGCTTTTTCAAAGGGATGACGCTGCAACTGTCATCAGTCAACCTCTCCTCTTACACTGTTAACATAGATAACATTCCATGAAATTTAACACATTTCAGCATTTAAACCACTGCTCCGTAGGGAAGAATGAAATAGTACACACTTTGTAAAACATTGATAATTATGTTTGAAGACACATGCTTAAACTTTTTATCTTAAATCATTTAAGAGATTTTTTTTTTATTAGCTACAATAGCAAGAAAAAAAAAAGAACTAACTTTGGAAGGAAATGAACAGTCTGTGAGTGAGTCCGCACCCAAGTGCAGGCCCAGCCCTGAGCGCTGGGAGTAGCTCCGTTTCCAGAGTGCCCCCTGCCCAGTCTGCTTGCGCTCCCGCCCGAAGCTGCACTGAATGGGTGTCAAGGGCAGAGTTTTCAATGCTTTAAGCGAAGTAGAAAATCAAAATAATCTGAAGACCGCAGGCCTCAAACTGCTTGGGGAACTCTGACTGTCCTCAGGGAGGACCATTTGGCAGCATCCGTGCCAATTTAAAAGGAGCATGCGTCCCTCCCAGTTTAAAAAGAATGGGTTTCACTGCAACCCACAGAGAGGGATTGATCCTTCAGAGAAACCTGCAACCACGAACCAGCTGTGCAAGGATGCTTAGTGCAGTGCTGTCTGTAACAGTGAAAAACCAGAAATCACCTAAATGCCCTTGATAGGGGAAGAGCAGAAGACACGGTAAAGCCACACCTAGACTATTACACAGAAGTCACACAAGAGTAAGACACCTCTTTATAAACCAGTATGGTTTATAAACCAGAGGTCCCCGGAACACTGTTTGAGAATCAAAGCAAGTCAGAGAACAGTGTATGTTATGGGTTGAACTGTGTCCCCCTCAAAAGATGCATTAGTCCTACCCATGATACTCGTAAATGTGACCTTGTTTGGAAATAGGCTCTTTGCAGATGGTCAAGTTAAAATGAGCTCATTAAGGTGGGCCCCAATCCAACATGACTGATGTCCTTACGAAAAGGAAACGTGGACACAGGGTGGGTTTGAAGACAGAGCAGGGTGACTCGTCTACAGCAGAGAGACACCAGCGACTGCCAGCACCACCAGAAGGTGGAACAGAGGACGGAGCAGACTCTCCCTCCCCTCCCCTCAGAGAAGACCAACCCTGCCCACACTGTGACCTCCAGAACCATGGGACAGTAACCTCCTCTAATTTAAGTCACTCAGTCAGGGGTACTTCGTTACTGCAGCCCAGGTAAATGAATATCTCACTTACGTGTTTCAGACACCAATATCACACAAATACAAACACACACATAACAAGGTCTGGATAGGGAGCTGAATCGAACCAGTAACCTTCGGAGGAAGTGGCGGGGGTGCGCAAAGGGAAGGGGGTGGTCCGCTTCCACGCTGAAAGCTCTTGGGAAATGTCTGAGGATTTTAGAAGCGTATTTTAGATAATGCCTTTACATCCTCTGATCTTCACTCCTACCCTAACCAACCCTAATTACTTCCCGCTCCCAGGAAGGCATAAGCCCAGCCCAGAGAACCATGTCAGCTCCTCGGAGGTGTACCGTGTTTCCACTTGTGGGCTCCATGTCCAGGTAGGAAGGTGGCATCTGGACCTTGCTGAGCACTTTGAAACATGTCTTCAAGGCATGCGTGAGCTCGGGTAAGCTTAACGCCTCCATTTCCTCAGCCAGAGGCTGCACCAGACAGCCCAGCACCTGAGGGAGGTACTGGGTTTGCACCTCGGAGTAAAGTTCCTGTGGAAAACAGACATGAGTTTAACTAACAGGTTTCCAACTTCTGGTCAGAAAAAAAAAAATGCACCTCAAAATGGCGCCTTAAAAAAGTCCATTTTTAAAAAGATTTTATTTATTTATTTATTTATTTATTTATTTATTTATAAGATCTGAGAAAGAGAGCAAGAGTGAGCAGGGGGACGAGCAGAGGGACAAGCAGACTCCCCACTGAGCAGGGACCCCAACATGGGGCTTGATCCCAGGACCCTGAGATCATGACCTGAGCCAAACGCAGACAACGGACTGAGCCACCCAGGCACCCTGAAAAAAGTCAATTTTTTAGAGCATGAATAAGTTTCATGCTTATTCCCAAATCAAAAAAACATTTCTTTTTGATCTAGACAAATCAATGGACATTCTTCCTCGATTTTCAAGTGTCTTTACATTTCTTTGTTGTTGTTTTTTTTTTTAAAGATGTATTTGAGAGTCAGAGAGGGCGAGCATTCGAGTGAGAGTACACGAGCAGAGGGAAGGGCAAGGGGAGTGAGAGAATCTTAAGCAGGCTCCATGCTCAGCATGGAGCCCGTGTGTGGCTTGATCTCAGGCCCTGAGATCACAAGTTGAGCCGAAATCAAGAGATGGATGCTCAACCGACTGAGCCACCCAGGTGCCCCTCAAGTGTCTTTACCTTTTCTAATAGAAAATCATTGTGACGTTTATTTCTATATTGAGGAAATTAGTGTACTTTGAGAAAACTAGCCAACGGCACAGTTTCACCTAGAAATACACTCACTCTCACTCCTAAATAACCAAAGCGCAGGGTGATGCCAGTTCACCTCTGCTGGACATTAACTTTCGCTCAGGCCACTTACAACCGGCTCAATTATAACCTCCTTTAAATAAGACATAAAAGACATCAGAGAGTACATTCAGCTACGTTGTCCGTGCCGTAACTAACAATGAAAGTGTTGTCCATTTACTGCACCCACTCTTCAGGAGGGTGAGGTTTACCAGGCCAATGACACTAGCGAGAACGTAAACAACAGCAGGCACGGAGACGCCTCTTCCCGACAAGGGCCCTTACCAAGGGGATAACATCCAGAAGAAACACCAGGAGGGTGCAGAGCTCTGACACCGTCGGGGGAGGGCTGATGCTTTTCCCAACAGTGTAACTCAGCTTCGCTGGTCTACAGAAGTCACAGGAAAGAAAACCAAATCAATTCTTTCTCCTGTAATAACTTGAAGCACTTCTTACGATGTCCAATCGAGTTACTCTACTTCAAACATAATGAAAGGCAGCTCTGTCCTTCTAATAAGGAAGCTTTAGTGACTAAAACGATCAGATACAGAGAAGTCAGTCTGTGTCTTGAATTTGCTTGTCTCCAAAACAGGTTCACTCAGATGTGAACTTCACCGGTTCAGACGAGGGTGGACCCATGTCCGGGGCGGGGGGGGAGGCCACCCCCAGCGGATCTGGAGCTCCATCAACAGGAGCAAGGCTAGGGCCCCCACGCCAAAGCAAAGGCATGTTCCAAGGGAAGCCGCCTGGCTGGAGAAGACACGGGCTACACCGTGGTTCCACCTGCTGTGGGAGCAATGTGAGACAGCTCCTTCCCCATGACACCCATGAGCTCATCTGCACGAGCTGCTGAGCTTCTCCAGCTTTCAGAGAGAAGTGTGACTTCACCAGTCAGCTCTATCGGGAGCTGCTTATACTGAAATGCAACACTGCTTTTTAAATAAGCAGGCAACTGGTTAACTAGGTAAGTTAAAAAACATATACTCGTTGGTTCTCAGAGCAACTTTGGATTCATCTAGCAATCAGAGGACAACTGAACCTGAGTTAATTGTCTTCACTGCAAGTTAGCACTTAGTTATCTCGGAGTTTATCTGAGCAAGAGAACCTCTGAAGAGCTGCACACTAACTATAACCGAACAACTGTTCTCCCAGCATCAGGAAACCCCGCAAGTGTCTGTGAAGAGACAGGACAAAGTACTATTTGCAACAATGAAAAGATGGACACTGGTGTTTCAGCGGGATGTACAGACAGATCTCCAGAGGACTGTGAGCCAACCCCCAAAACAGCACCCTGCAAAAAGTTATATAAAACTTGATACCCCTGTGTAAAAATTGGACACACTAGACTATGTCATCTCTGGATACACACTTGTTATAAAAGCACAGACAACACCAGGGGCAGGACAGACACTAATAATCCCAGTATGAAAGGAGAAGGTGCTGGAAGGTGGGAGTTAGTTCTCTCTGGGTAGCAACATTTTATTCCTTAAAAAAAAAAAATCTGAAAAACAATGACCGAATGCATAATTTCAGTAATGGGTGCATGTGTGTCTGGCAGTATTTCTTGTTCTTTCTTACATTTGAAATGTTTTGTAGTTGGGTTTTTTTTTTTTTTTTTAAAGAAAGCATACCTTGTAACTCTGAAATGGAAATAGGCTGACCAAAATATACCCTAGCTTCAGTATATCACGGCCTTGCTGCTGCCCATGCGTCTAGCTACAGTGAATTGATTCATCACAGATCTGAATGCCAACTGGGACCTGGCTCTAGAGGACACAGAGCAGCGCAGTGGGAGTGGCTGGGAAGTAGGCATTCCTGGGTTCCCATCTCGGCAGGCTGCCGCTAATTTCCAGTACAATGCCACACGAGGGACCTCCTGTCGCTGGGCTCTGGCCTTCTAAAGTGATCCAAGTGCCTACTTCTCTTTGGGGTGTCCCGAGGAGCTCATGAGTATGAGCCAGAGGAGAACCCACAGCCAGAGGAGAACCCACAGCACACAATAAGTAAAGCTTCTACTGAGTTGCTAGGTAGGGGAAGAGTAGTGACAGCGAGGAAGTCTGACCATGTGACTCCGGACAAGACACGGTCTCAGAGATGACATTATTCCTCCCGCTGCGGGGAGAGGGGCCTGGGAGAGGCTCGCAGGGAAGCACGCGGCTCCCCAGAGCATGCCACCATCACTGTCCACGGCAGCGAGGTGGTGCAAGTCACTGACCAGATGAACGGTGACATAAAGTTGATCGTGGCAGCTTAAGACATTAATGCTTTCATCTGACTAGTGATACAAAAATTTCAGTAAGAATCTAAGAAGACTGATGATTTTAAAACCACTTGCTCTAGTCACAGAGCCACAGAACTACGCCCCTTTAAAAAGATGAGCCTCCAGGAGCGCTGTGTGAAAATGTATTTGGTCAACATAACTAGGAAATGCAGAGGGTTTCCTCAAGTTAGAATTAATAAAAATTAATTAAGTAAGTAAGTAAAAAAGCTCCAGAATTATGGGGCAGAGATTACCTGAACCTTCTTAATGGCAATGTTTTTATTCTACTAAATTTTAAGGGAGTTCTTTCCCATGTGTGCTCAGCAGAGACCACTCAACCTGAGCCACCATAAGCAGCTACGGAACCACGCAAGCTTCCACTCCTTCCTAAACATTCCCTAATCCTGAACTGGATACTTACCTAAAGCAGTCCTCAAAACACCGGGTCATGTAGTCCCAGAGAAAGTCTGTGCTTAGCGAAGTGATCAGCAAATTCACCGTTTTAACAATCTCAGAGGCATTTCTGTTTTCTTTTATTGCACTGTAAAGGAAGACAGACGCTCATAAATGTGTCTATGAGAAACCCTCTATCATGAGAATGCCGTGTCTGAAAAACTGTAATTCGTTTACTTATTTCTAGAGAAAGAGACTCTCTAGAGTCACTGGTCTGATGTAGGAAAGAGTTTGCATAATGCCATCCTAAACAATATTTGTATCGATGCATTCTCTTAGAAATAAGTGTAAGAGTTACTCTGAAAAGAATCTGGTATAGGAAACCAGTTTTAGTCCAACTGTGAGGCCTTAGATGCCCTGGCTGGTGAAATAACAGGGTACACCCATCTGGGCGGGAAATTTGGCTAAAATTTAAATGTGCACCTTCTATGACTCAGGAAATTTATTCTAGGGATTTCTCCTACAGAAGTCCTTATATAGGCACAAGCATATATGCATCAGGACACCACGGCAAGGTCATTTTAAAATATTTAAAAAGTGGAAGCCACCTAACAGCCAAGCAAACGGGGATTGGTCAGTCAGTCAGGATTTATTTAAATGTGATAAATCCTAACTAAGGAACCGACGGCAACGTTATGTTCCACTGCAAAAGACAGGAGAGCTACTCACAACTTGCATTTTAAAAAACCAGGCAACTAAATAGCTAATGTAATTCCACCTTTATATATTATTTTTTTAAGGATTTACTTATTTGAGAGAGAGAGAGAGAGAGAGAGGGAGAGAGTGTGCACACACGTGCACGTGTGTAAGCTGGGGGAGGGGCAGAGGGAGAGGTTCTCAAGCAGACTCCCCACTGACTGTGGAACCCAACACGGGGCTTGACCCCATGACCCTGAGATCATGATCTGAGCTGAGATCAAAAGTCGGATGCTTAAACGACTCAGCCACCTAGGCGCCCCTGTAATTCCATCTTTAAAATAAAACATAGGCATCTAAATATTTATATATGCAAAGTCTGGAAAGAAATGAAAATGTTTTATGTTTTTCTCTCAAGGGCGGTAGGATTGTGGGTGTTATCTTTTTTTCTGGATACCTTCAAATATCAGTATATTCCACAAAGAGCATGTATTACTTTTGTATTCAGACAAATAATAATTCTGGGAGAAAAGAACAAACATTCTGGGAGGAAAAAAGCAAACACTCAGAACTCTTGGTACGTCTATAATTAAGAGACCAGAAAAGTCTTCAAATAGATTTATATTTTCAATATACCCAATGCCAATTCAGGCAGAAGGAAATTACATCGAGAATAAAGTAAAAAGGAAGCAAATGTATTATCTTAAAAGGAACAAAAGCAAGGGGCGCCTGGGTGGCTCAGTCCGTTAAGCATCTGCCTTTGGCTCAGGTCATGATACCAGGGTCCTGGGATTGAGCCCTGTGTGGGGCTCCCTGCTCTGTGGGGAGCCTGCTTCACCCTCAACCCTGCCTCCCCACCCTACCACCTCTCTAATAAATAAAATCTTAAAAAAAAAAAAAAAAGAACAAAAAAAACCCGGGGTTGAGAGAAAACTACACGCTCTAAGGCAACATGTCTGCTGTGTCCTGAACCCCTATCTGCTCTGCCTTTGGGGTCCTACAGCACATGTCCTGGGGGTGCCCCTGGCTGACTCTCCCCTCTGCCGGCTGGACCCTGGCTCCACTTCCCGGCCTGCCCCCAGCCCCCCGCCCCGTCCTCCCTGTATGTCACCGCGTGGGCATACCAGATCCAGCCGCCCTTCAACGCTTTCACACCTGCTCCGTAAATACGGTTTGTACAGCCCGGGCTGGGCAGAGACTAGCTCAAACACCTCTGAAACTCTTCACAGTTTCCAAAAGGAAACGGGCCATTCACGGTGACCGACTCAAGAGCATCGGTTATCTTCATGAGTGGTGTGATCCTTTGCACACCCACTTTCTCTAGCGCCACACAACTTCTAATAAAGAGCTGGGAAATGAGACTCGCGCCATTAGGGAGGGGGGAAGAAGCTCGAAGCTGAGGGCCAAACCCAAACCCGTACCTTATTAGCGAGTTTCCACTCTGGGTATAGCTAAGTTTAAGATCAGAGCCGAGAGCATCTCTGCAGTAAGAATAAAAGGCCCGGATGACTTCGAGAAACAAATTCCCAACCACTCGAGGCCCTGCAATTAAAAAGAAAATGGTTAGAGATGAACAATCCATACTTAGATCAATAAATGACATATGTGTGAAACAGAGTAACTGTACACACCATTTTATTGTGAAAATGCTCAGAAACTTTAGTTTGACAATGCCAACTTTACTGCGGGAATAACATCCATGAAAATGGCCAATATTTTTGTAGCGTTTACCATGTGCTGGACACTGTTCTAAGCGTTTTGTATCTGTTACCTTATTTACTCCTTACAATAGCCATACGACCAGGTACTACGCTGCTGTACTGACTACAGATAAGGGGACGGGGCAGAGAGGCTAAGGAAGTGGTCCAAGCCAGACTCAGTCTGGGGGAGCCAGGATGTGCGCTCGGTATGTGTGTGTATAAACTGCTTGGCCAGAGACACTACTCAGCATAAACGCCAACGGAGTGGGGCAACTTTCCTATTTTACATTCCTTTAAAATTCCTTTACATTTTAATTTTTTTATTTTAATTTTTTTTTTAAAGATTTACTTATTTTAGAGAGAGCGAGCAAGAATGGGGGTGGGAGGGCCAGAGAGGGAGAGAAACCCAAGCAGACTCCATATCAAGCGCAAGCCCAACGCGGGGCTCATTCTCTTGACCCTGGGATCGCAACCTAAGCCAAAACCAAGAGTCAGACACTTAACCAACTGCACCACCCAGACACCCTATTTTTAATTTTTCTTAATCTCTATACCCAGCGTGGGGCTTGAACTCATGACCCTGAGATCAAGAGTCGGATGCTCCACCGACTGAGCCAGCCAGGCGCCCTCCTAAACTCTCTTAATCATGAGCTGGAACCCCACAAAAGAAATACCACCACTCCTGAAAAGCTCATTAAATGGCACAAAAGAACGGAACCAGCCGTCGGTTAGGGAAGCATTCCTGCCGATCAGGCAGGTGGAAGCCAGCTAGACATTTCCGCTCCACACACAGCAACCATCAGGCAGGGAAGGGAGCGACTTCTCACTCGTGTGTACAAAGGGATGAAAACAGGATCGATTCAGAGGAGATGAAAGTTCTGTCAATAAATCTGTGTTCAAAGGCAATCAGCAGATTGATCCAATCTTTTATGCTTCTTTTTCACAAAAACAGAGGATGTGCCTCTGAGAAAACTTTTTTCACGATATATATTTTATCTGCAGCATAAGAATGCTGAATGCTTTTTACAAATGAAGGCAAGTTTGTTGCCATGATGCAGGGAGAAAATGAGGCAGTGGGTGAAGCCTGCTAGCAAAAGAATGACTGCCCTGGGCCTTCTAGGTCTACTTCTGTACAATCCACTCCTCTGCCCCTCGAGTATGTCTTCCCTGGGACAACTGAATTAACCGACAGAAAAATTAGGCTGCTAGATTGGGCAGAAGCCTGCCATTCACCCCCTTCTGGAAACTACGACCTGGAACCCAAGCTGGCAGCAACGTTTCATTTGACTCACATAAAACACCCATCCACCAAAATGCAGTTACATTTTTTCTTTGGATATTTCCCCAAGTTACGTGGGAAGCTCCCAATACTTATATAGCTCACTTCATTTTTTAGTCTAAATCACGATTTTTCTGAGCTGCCGTCACTCCACACCCAGAGGAAAATCTATTGGAGCCATCGCTGGTCGACTGAGGTAGCAGGGGACGGCACAAGTATCTTCAGGTGGCACTTAAGGTCGTAGCTTAGAGGGACAAAGCCTTCACGCTTTGACTTTGGTTAAGGGCAGCTAGAGCTGTACACGTCATGGGATACAAGGTCATCTGTGTTACATGACTCAGCATCTCGGGTATGGTGGGTCTGAGTGCAGTCAGGTAAGCAGCTGTGTCCTCTCAAAGAGCTTAGGTTCTCGAGCCAAGCAGACCGTGTTTTAATCTCAGCTCCTGGGCAGAGATACGCCAGAGTGGCAAGTCACTTACTCCTGCTCAGCCTTAGTCTTTCCATCTGTAAGATGGGAATAGTGAGAAAACCCACTTCAGGGTTGTTGGAGGCAAGGAGGTACATATGGAGATGTACATTAAATGATGTATACAAATCACTTCACACAAAAAAACTGCTCAAAAAACATCAGCTGTGATTATTAACAACAATAAAAACACATGAGGACCTCAGAATCTCCCTTCCATCCAACTTGATGGATGCCTTTTTTCCCCTTTGCATCCCTAGAGCCTAGCATCATCCCTGCCACACAGCAAATGCGCTGTGTCTGCCCCTGAATGGATAAATGAAGGGTCTCCATCTTCTATCCCAAGACCAAAGGGAGAAGGGACCTCAATAATGCCCTTAATTCTTGTTCTCTGCAACAGCTACCAGGCAGTGTGCAAATCCTGAGTGCTCAGATGACACCATCAAACTTAAAATCCCAGGGCTCCCAGCTGGCTCAGTTGGTTTAAGTGTCTGCCTTCAGCTCAGGTCATGATCCCAGGGTCCTGGGATCCCCATGCGGGCTCCCTGCTCGAAGGGAAGTCTGATTCTTTCTCTCCCTCTGCCCCTCCCTCCATCTGTGCTCTCTCCCTCTCTCAAATAAATAAATAAGATATTTAAAAACAAAAACAACAGCAACAACAACAACAAAAAACCCTTGAAATCCCATGGAGAAGACGTGGACCCCATTATGGTGTTCAAGTGATTGGATGTTGAGATCATTATTTTTTAAAGATATTATTTATTTATTTGACAGAGAAGGAGAGAGCATGAGCAGGGGGGTGGAGCAAGGGGAGAGGGAGAAGCAGGCTCCCCAATGAACAGGGAGCCCAATGCAGGGATTGATCCCAGGACCCTGGGATCATGACCTGAGCTGAAGGCAGATGCCTAACTGACTGAGCCACCCAGGAGCCTTGGATATTAAGATCTTACTCAGAATGGATATTGGAGCAATTTCTATTCTTCAAGCAAGGGAGAGAGGACCATTTTTTTAGCCGACGCTCACAGGACCACAGCATGTAAGAGGGGACCCTTTAGGAACCGTAGTGTAGTTCAACCCTGTTCATTTGGCAGAGAAACAGACTGAGGCCCACATGGTGGGAGCGGCTTGCCCCAGGTCACAAGGCAAAAAGACGGAGGGTCGCCTACTCCCTTGAAAATAAAATCAAAGCTCATTTGAAGCATGATATGTGACCGAAGAAACATTCTCACGGGTCAGTACGGTATGTGCTCTATAGGCCCGTACATAGACGTGCACAACAGGAGCTCCAAGGTATTTTTCTAACGAAAGTGTTCACATTATTGTGCAAAACTTTTAAGTGGTGCCTAGATATGATAACTGAACACATAACATGACTGAAGTACTTCAAGATTTGGAAACTCCGATGATGGAATTACATTCAAAATAACATGCTGACTGTGTCTCACATAGGCCATCCGCAGCAGGCCCATGATGGCGACGGCACTTCGCACATTACCTATTTCCGGCTTGTCGAGCAGACTGACAAGTACGCGGAACGGCTTCAGGTACGCGTGGTGACGTTCCTCTACGTCGGTGTCTGAGAACTTCTGGTGCAGTATCTCAGCTAGACCCTGTTAGTTTGTTTTTTAAAAAAAGCCACAGATCAGTATATTGTACAGAGCGCAGTTTGACACTATTGGTTGTTCTACTTGTAAATACTCTGGGACAGAGAGAAAACCAGGCACACGACACGGAATGAGCACACAGAAGGTTTCCCCACCGTGGATCCAGGAACATGTCCCATGTCTGCTTTGAGGTCCTGCCCATCAATCCACTGAGAAATCATGTTCAGGAATGTTCTGATTGGGATCTACTTTCCAGAAAGGCTCGTTTACCTCAACTAAAAGATCCTTGGAATATTTTTCAAAAAAATATGAGGACTGGTCTTCGTAAGAATTTGAGAGTTCAGATTCTGGCACAATGGTATTTCCTTTAATATCTGAACCTATAAAAGAACAAGGACCATGAGCTGTAACAAGATCTACAATTCTAAAGTACAGAATACTGTGCAAAAGTCTCATGCTCCAGCATTTTTAAAAATAGAATTCCTCCAACAGAAAACCAAATTCCAATCTGGCAAGACTAGGTCACATTTTCTTCTTCTGACAAAAATGTGGGGTACTAAGGATTCTACCTCAATAGGCATCAATTTAGTCTGTCCTAAGAGTTCACCCTCAGTGTCTTTGACAAGTCTGATCACAAGCATCTAATGGAATGAAGATCAGTTTTAAAAACCAGTGTTTGTATTACAGTATGTGAGATCAAGCTGTTCTCATCTATATGCCCTTATTTTGAGCTTTAGGTAATCTGTGAGGTCTTTGGGGCAAGGAAAGGCATCTCATGGTACAAGGAGAGAGTGTGGACTCTGAGGCCGAGGCCAACAGATCGGGCCCAGCACTGAACTTGGATCCTGGGTCCTCTCTACACACAGCAAGTCAAGGCCAACTAGGACAGAGGTGAGTGTTTAGCAAAATCATCCTTTTGATAAAAATGCGTAAAGAGCCTGTAAATATTCTTCTTGAAATCCTTCATAAGCTTCCATGCAATGGGTTCTGGAAGTTCTGTAACCAGGGAGAAGAGAGGAAAGACAGAGAACTTCGTGATTTTGGTGTGAGAAGACCTACATGTTCAGAGTTATAAAAGTGGTGAAGAAGAGGATTTTTTAGGGCAGAGAGACTACTCTGCATGGATGCTGCCATGGTGGATGCATGTCCTTACACATCTGTCTACACCCACAGAAAGCACACCAGCAAGAACGAGCCCGGATGGAAACCACGGACTCTGGGTGATGACGTGCCAGCGCTGGTTCATTGACTGTGACAAATGTGCCACCCTGGTTGCGGTGGGGGGAGCTGGGGGAAGCTGGGAACTCTCTGTACCTTCCTCTTAGTTTTGATGTGAACCTAAAACCGCTCTTAAAAAAAGGTCTTAAGGGGCGCCTGGGTGGCACAGCGGTTAAACGTCTGCCTTCGGCTCAGGGCGTGATCCCGGTGTTATGGGATCGAGCCCCACATCAGGCTCCTCCGCTATGAGCCTGCGTCTTCCTCTCCCACTCCCCCTGCTTGTGTTCCCTCTCTTGCTGGCTGTCTCTATCTCTGTCGAATAAAAAAATAAAATCTTTAAAAAAAAAAAGCTACGGAATCCTTTCATAGTCGCTTTGTACACCACTTCTGCTCAGGTACACGAACATGGGAATTTATAAAATTCAGAAAGTACTAGCTTCCAAGCCCCATGGTTTCCTGGACTCTGTCCCTATGCAGCCTTCCAACCAACAGTCAGGGGCTCTTTTCCTACAAGTTTACAGGCTGTCGGCGGAAACACAGGCCTGGGTTCTCACGCTCTCTCCTAAAGTTATCCAAATGTCTTTTAAAACTTTACGTCAATGCCACAAAGATTCCCATCTGTACCGAACCTTTCTTTACACAAATTCTGTAACATTTGTGGGTCTTCTCTCACACCCCCCAAACCCATGCGACTTCTTTATAGCAACAGGCTTCTACTTGAATAAAAGTTCAGCTACAATTTTTTTTTTGTGGTATTTCAAGCTTCTTAAAATGGAATTCAATATTCAATAAATATCCCACTTATTTCTGTTCCTGGTTTAGATGTAATACCTGCAACATAACTAAAGCTACAGCGTAAGCAGCACTCAGCGGACTGGGCCATATTCGGTCAGCGCGTTTTCTTTCCATATCTCATGATTCAGAAGCGTATCGCCGAGATTGAAACTTATTCCCAAAATCAGCACTAAAAGGTTTCACGTTAACTTTGACTTTCACTTATCGGATACTGCTCAGTACCTAGTAACCACGCATAAAGTCTTCTGTTCAGAGACATGTCTCTCCTCAGCAGGGTCTGGGTGGCCGCTGACAGGATCTGCACGATGTCAGATCTGAGCAGGGGAATGGCTCTCTCACTGGAATCCTATCGGAGAACAGAGAACATTTTACTGCAAAGGGATGATGAAGTAGATTACTGGCTTTCTGACACGTGGCCCCTCTTACCAGTCTACAAAGCTTTATCTTAAAAAGGTAGTTCTCAAAAGGAGTTGGTTCTTCACAACACCCACGGACAGAAGCCATTCAGTTTTTGCTACGGAAACATCATCCTCACAAAAATGAACAAGGACCTTTAATTGGCTGAAAGTGAACGGTGATCACAAAGTGGCTGTGCCAATGGCCTGAGGTCCATCCCGCCTGCCCCACGTCCTCAGGAAAGACCAGTGGCTTCCCTGGAAGAACACAAACGACTTACCAGACAGGTATAAAATGGGAAGAAGAACAGAACAATTTCCAGGTTATTTCTTTGCACCAGGACATTTGAGTCCAACAGTGAGGCACACAGAGACTTTACCTGTAAACGATAAAACAGCATGAACATTTCACTCCCAGGACAGTTTGTAGCATTTGCAGGCTACTGTTTGCAGTCACAAAAATGAAAGTAACTTTTCCTGAGAACCCTGAAACCACTGTGTGAAATCATGTGGAACCGAACAGTAAGGTGTAAATGGGGGAAATGTGGGTTTTAGCTCTAGACTCTGGGGGGCAGTATGTGTTGGAGGTCACTGACAGGGGGACAAGATGTGACCTGGATGACCTGTGAGCTGGAGGTGCCTCACCTCTTCCCTGGTCCTGGAATGTGCGCTCTGCTTGCCTTCCCTGCTCCGGAGGTCCCCGAGGGACACAGCTTTGAGACAGAGATGTGGCGTTGAGAACCCCTGCACGGTGTATGTGACTGAGCCCAGTTAAGGCCTCTACATAAGCTTTCAAGACGTGGCAGGTGGGTGCTGTATTGTACGGATGGAGGTCTCTGGGATCTGTCCTGCATAACCAACCACCCCTGACCTGCACGTACGCAGGCAGGCTGAGGAATGTGTGTGACTCGTGCCGCACAGTGACCTCGGGAGCCTTGTTAGTGGACATTAGCTGGCCTCCAGGTCAGAACTGACCCTTCTGGTCTGGACGCCAAGAGCTATGAAATCTGCTTGGCATCCCCTCCTGCTCCGGGCTGGGCTCCCCGGAATGGAATCCAGGAGGGAGGCGAGCACACCCAGCCCAGGCTCCTTGAAGATGTAAAGACATGATAACATAGGAATGCAGCTCTCTCCAAACTGCACGTCAGTGTTCATTGTTGAACTTCAGACCCCATCATCTGCCCTCTAAATACGGCCCTATGGGGATGGTCAGGTGGGAGTCTCAGCTGAGGGCAGGATGCTCCGCCCAGGCCTCTCCATCGGGACTCCGGCCTGGCTGTCTCCACGGGGCTGCCCCAGCTACTGAGATTGGATGTTGTAAGTACCCGATTTGATGGAACGCTGTCTTATTCTCCTTTACTGCTTACTACTGCCCTCACCTATGCACAGATTTCCCTTTTCTTCTTTCTGTTTCAATTATATTTTTATAGTATCAATAAAGTGTTTTCTTCCTCTTCAAAATTGAGAACACAGCTGCTGTGAATCTTTTCTTCAGAACCGACATGGAGATCTACTGGACTTGTGGCCACCCAAGACAAGCCTCATAAGTAAGTTCTCTTGTTTATTAAACTGGCCACCTGCCAATCTGGAGCGGCTTGCCTCTCTTTTTGGTCTCTCCCTGCCTGCCACATATATGGCCAGTTTCAGGTAACACCCAGGAAGCTCCCAAGGAGGCTGTAAACTAACAGTGTGACATCGGAGAGTCGGTCAGCTGCAGCCCTCGCACGTTCCATCTGAGAGCTGGAGAGGCTTGGACCACAGGGTCAGGTTCTAAGACCTCAAATTCTATGATCCTAGAAAGAAATGTCTTCAGGTTCCAACAGGAACTTCTGGCTAACCTAAAACTCCAAAGACATTCCGTTAAATGGATTCCAAACCAATTCAATACATATTTTGCGTGTCTTTTCCAAGTATAGACACACATGATACAGAAGAGCCATAAGAGAAATGGTAAGAAAGAGCTATAAGAATTCAGAAGCAGGGAGGGAG
The DNA here is from genome assembly GCF_017311325.1 of Ursus maritimus. Lineage (NCBI taxonomy): Eukaryota > Metazoa > Chordata > Mammalia > Carnivora > Ursidae > Ursus > Ursus maritimus. Next base: position 8,982,860 of record NW_024426552.1, read on the forward strand.
AGATCTATCTTTCAACTGGGAAAAACAACAGAACTCTGTGGGAAGGCTGAGCTGGAAGGACAGGGAGGATGTGCGTGGAGATCGTGGAGAAGGGATGGGGGGTGAATCCAAGGAGCAAGGAGGTGGCATCGCTGACCAATAGGTCGGGCTGGGGCAGTCCGTTCGGGAGTGCAGAAGGCCTGAAGGGAGAGCAAGGCATTCGTGGGTTGGGAGTGGACTTACAAGACTCTTGAGTTTGGACTTTATCTGTAGGCAAGAGGAATCCATATATTTTTCAAGCACAATATAGGTATGAGCAAAGCTATGCTTCAGCAAAGCAAAGAGCTAAGAGTGATCAAAAAAGCCTGGATGGGCAGAGGATGGGATGGGGAGGAGCCAGTCGGAAGGTCCAACCAAGCAAGCACCAGAAACTGAAGGAAGCAGGGCAATGAAAATGGAGACACAAAGCCGTTAGGCTACCACTAGGTGGCGACAGACTGCAGGCCATTAGACACACAAGTTTGGGGAGAAGAGAAAGACCGAGAGGGGTCATGAGAAGAGAAGGCCTTGCCAGGGAAGAAAGCAGCCCTCCAAAGGGCCTGGGGATGGACACCCGAAGAATCCTGACAATCTAGGTTTGAGAGCAGACAGAGGAGACGATGAGGGCAGAAGAAGGACTGAGAGAGACAGTGACCAGAGGAGGAGGAAAACCTGATACGTGGATGGTGAGCAGTGTGACACAGGCCAGGGAGGAAACAAGGTTCTAGCTAAAGCAGCAGACTCTGCGAGGCCCCTGGAGCGCTGCTCACAGTTAACCATACTGCTGAAGCCTGGCAGGGCCTCCAGAAGGGCCCTCGTTAGGTGCAAATATGTATTTGAATATGCGAATCGTTAACGCATATATGAAAAACAAACACCACCCCTCTGGGTTTCATCCTGCGTACTGACGCCTCCTCATCTTGCTCAGCAGCAGAGGGAAGCCCAGAACACCTCCATTTCCCTGCTGCTCTCCACTGATGTCCCTTTGCAGTCCCAGCTGACAAAACCTGTGCATGAGGAAGCCGGCGCCCCCCCTGCCCCGGCCCGTTCTGCTCCCGTGAGGAGTAAAGCACCCACCGTGAGCTGGTAATCCGTCCCCAGCATGTATTTCTGCTCCTTGCCTGGCAAGTCCCTGCTGATGTGGCCCACCACAAAGAGCGAGGCGGGAAGGCGGATGGCCGGGCTCACCAGGACGCTCCCCCAAAGGGCAGCGTAAAACACCTCTTTGCCGACCACCAGGGACAGCCTCAGGAGCAGAGCATCTGTTCTGTGGACAAGAGATACAGACTGTAAGGGCTCGGTCCCAGCAGCCACCGCTCACTTGCTCTCCCTATTTCTTCATCATTCTGAGTGGTTGCCATCTCCTGCCTTTCTGTTCTGTCCACCTGCTGGCTGTCACTGAAACAGAGTTTGCTAAAACAAACATGTCCTTGAGAGGTTCGGCTTCTTGGCCAACAGGAGTGTCTGACGGGTCGTGTCACCGTGGCATAGAGATTCATCCCTGCCCATGGCCTTGCTGTGGACCTGCAGGACTCAGCAGGGGGGGCGGTTCCACCGCCACAAAGGGGACGAGCAGATCAGCCTCAAGAGGTTGGTGCAGCTGACTGGAGACTGAGGTAATAGCAAAGATCCCCCCCACCTGAGCAGAGCCAGGGGACATCTGACTTTAGAAACGCTGGGGACAAAATTTGCCTGGGCCTCCCATTCGACGCAAATTCCATGAAGCCTGTCACTCTGCCCATAGCACGCCCCTATGTTGACTCCTGCTCTGGGAAGTTCTCCTGCTGATGCCTGACATTTCTTTGTCCCTTATCTCTATCTGGTCTCTCTCCCCTGACACGCCATCAGCAACTTCACGTCCGTCCTTTAAGAGAAGCAGCGTCATCAGCACATCTGGGTTTGTTTTTTCCATGGAGGCTGACCGAAGCCAGGCCTCCCCTCTGCTCAGTGGCCTGCATGCAGCTGACTAAGGCACCTTCCCCGTCAACAATGAAAACAGCTTTGCCAGGCTGATGATTGCCCCTGCCCATAAAACAGCAGAGGCAAATTCCCACAAGGGGCTTTCACTGAATGAGCGAACGGACTCAAAACCCAAGAAAATTCCATCCCTCACGTCTCCTGTTTGCAAAGAAGACACACAAACATCACAGAAGGAGTAGCCCAGTGTGATGCAGTGGGCTACCCAGGTTCCTGGAGTCAGGCCGCTGTCGTCCAAATCCTGTGTCTGCTTCCTGGCAGTGGTCCCTAAGACGAGTTTAACGTCTGTGCATGTGAGCTGTCAGCTATGAGATACAGAAGAGCGATGGAGATGTTCTGAGCAGGACCGGAGAGTCTCGTGTAGAACTTCGCATGGGTGGACAGAGCCGTCGCTCGGGCCCCACCGCCTTCCATGACCACCGGATCTGCACTGTTTGCTGACACGTCCTTAGCATCCGGATGACTGTCAGACATGTAGCTGGCACTCAAAATCAGCATGAAATGAACGCCACTCTTTCCCTTTTATTACAACTCAAATCGTCTTTAGCTTACTTTCCAGGTATACAAAGACTTTTCATTAAAAAATTATCTACTATCTTCTTTTTTTTAAAGATTTATTTATTTATTTTAGAGAGAGTGAGAGAGCTTGTGAGTGGGGGGAGGGGCAGAGGGAGAGAGAGAATCTCAGGCAGACTCCCCACTGACGTGGAGCCCAACGCGGGGCTCGATCTCACGACCCTGAGATCATGACCTGAGCCAAAACCAAGAGTCAGACGCTTAATCGACTGAGCTATCCAGGTGCCCCTACTACCTTTTTATTTTAACAGTGGATTTTGTTCTCTTTAAGGCTAGTCTGAAACTTTTTATCTCATAAAATATTTGAATTTTACTGTCCAAATGATGCACAGTATCATATTCACAGAAAAAACAAAACTGAAGAGGCATGAGTAACAGCCGAATGTTTAGGAGAAGCACACAGAAGGGTTTCGTGGCTGAAGATTCCGACTGATTTCCTATTGAGGCTCAGCAAACAAATATAGCTTATCTTGCCCAGCTCTGAAAACAGCGCAGCAAAGGCCCCAATTTGAGGCAGAAGCATGGCGCAGCAGGTGGGGCAGAGGGGGCACTATCCCCTGGGCAGACAGGATGTCCCCGAACTAGGCAGATTACTACAGCAGGAGATTAATTGAAAAAGCCCCCGGGACTGCTCCCCTCTCTCCAGGATCCCTCTCAGGGGAAGACTGATGCTGAAATAAAACCCACCGCAAACACTGCAGCGCACACACTTGATAGCACATCCCACTTTGCTCAGAACAGTGTATTCCCAAAGTCAGTTCCACGGAACACTGGCCACAAGCTGTTCCACAGAAGGGTTCCACTGACAAGAAATCTGGGAAATGCCACCTCAGCTATCCCTTCCTCAATACTCAAGAGTGCTCTGGCTAGTTTTATTAAAGAAATGCAGCTTAAGTCTCATTTTATCCTAAAAACTTAATAGATATTAAAAACTTAAATGATGCCATGGTTCACAAAAGGGCAATTATGACAAGCCTTTGCTATGGAAAGCACAGTGAAGAGCAAGATAACTGGGTTAGGAGTCAAGTAACTCCCCACTAAGTAAGAATTACTCCCATCAACTCAGATGTGAAGTTCCAAAATTAGCATACACAGTTTAGAGCCCAGGACACGAATCTTTTCTATTCAGAATCAATCAGCAACCTCCAAACCCCCCGTTTCCATCCCTCCCTGCCTCGCCCTGGCTGGCATACTCATGCCTCCTGTGAACACCAGCTCACTCAGACGACACCAACATGCTCTCCTCTATTCCACGGATAGCAAGTGACACGGACTGCTTGCCGTGAACCCCAAGCCTTTCCCAACTTAGGCCGTGTAGTCACTTGCCTAGTGGAGGGTCCTGGAAAGCCAAGCTGTCACAAGAGCAAAGAGCTTGGGGTGTGAGCATCTGAACGAGCACAACAGTGACAACAGCGTCCTGCACACCATAAGTTGGGTCCATGCCCAGAGGGGTAAAAAAATTTTAGAACCGGCCCCCCCGCCGTCCCCCCTGCTCGAGCATGTGAGCGCGTGTGCGCGCTCTCTCTCTCTCAAATAAATCAATGAATCTTTAAAAATGTATATATGTTTCAACTATTTAAATTGGGCTCTCTCAACCCTGACACGATGAACTTTGGGGCCAGATGAACCTTTGTCGTGGGGACAATCGTGTCCCTGTAGCGCTAGATGCCAGCAGCACCCTCTCTACCAGTGGTAACAGCCCGAAGAAGGATGCCAAATGTCCCTGGGGAATACAAGTCAGCCCAGCTGAGAACCGCTGATTCACATTTTTGCTTGCTTACAGACCTCTGAGAATAGTCACCTTTCCCCCAAATCCTCAGAAGAGGAGTCTGGTACTTTCTCCCCACTACTCCTACTTTCTCAGTGCAGCAAAACGCAGCTGTGAAGCGACTTCTTGCACACTTTGAAGAAGAAGATCTGCCCAGGAGTAGTTTGCAGGCACACAAGGGTTAGAAAGCCAGGGTGAAGCGTTAGTCCTAACACTGGCCAGAGTTTCCGTTCTTAGGGTTCACGGACAAGCACAAGCCAGGAACAGTCTGCGCCTCCAGGGAACTCATGAGTCACCTGGCCTGCAGCGGCCCCAGCCTAACTCAGCCCTCTGCATTTGCTGCCAACAGGGACATGAGGACCCCCCTCGCCCCTCCCTTTCCTATCCTGCAGTGTTTGCTGGGGTGGCTGCCTCAGCTCCTGAGCACTTAGGGCAGGAAAGAGTTGCCAACTTCTCTCAAACTAACACGGATACAGGGACCAAAGACTCTGGTGCAGTCATCCCGATTACTGTGCCCATACACACCCACTCTGAGATTCTAGAACCCTCGCCAGCATCCACTTCGGAGAGCTGATAACGAATGGCTTTGGGGTGCTGCAGACATGGGGCCTGGTTTTCTGTCACAGCTCCATGTACTCGGTGATTCATGCAGCTCTACTCAGCTCTTGGTTCGATGTCAAGGAATCACACCAAAAAAATCCATGTTAAGCAACTTTAGCAACTGTTCAAATGAACCCTCACTGATCAACTAAGAGAACGACTATTTACACTCTTCTGGTGTGATTCATTCTTACAAATTAAAAAAAACTGCAATACCTTTTGGGAACTGATGTGTTCCTCTGTCAGATGATGGAAAAAACATTTATATACACACATACACGGATCTGTTTGGGAAACATGAATGGGCCAGAACTTGTAGAAAGAGCCTGGGACTAGAGGTCAAGACAGATCTGGTAAGGGTCCTCTCGCTGACTCCAACATGACCTTCCGTTCCTTCCCTCCACACACCTACCAATCCTGTGTTCCGCCACAGGCGTAAAACAGCAACGGGACAGACTCTGCGTCCTAAGGAAGTGGATCCTACCGACCCAACCCACTGCAAAGGCGGATCTTCACTGGGAAGGAGGAAGTCACCACCTGATCTATGTGAAAGCTTGAAATGTTTGAAGTGCAAATTTTTGGTTAGGTTTGTCCGATTCTACTACAAATGCTCATGACTTAAATGTACCCTTGGTCACTGGCCACAATCCCTCAAACCATTCTAATTATTTGGTTTCTGAGTCTAGGGGAGCACTCCAAACAGACCTTGGACTGACTCCCTGATTCCACCCCAGCCCTCCCCCGCCCCCGTCATTGCCAACGTGACAAAGGCGGTGTGACTGGGGCCTCTGGAATGGGGGAAATGTGAACAGTACGTGGTGCAATCAAATGGAAACTTTTGCAAGCACAGAGGTTTCTAAACCTCCCAGTCAGGCTGCACAGGGTTTCTTAAAGCAGTCCTATTAACAGAGGTTAATCAGCGATCACTCAGAACAGTTAATAGGATGGGAGATAATTCCCCAGAGAAACAGGATACTGTGTATACCCAGTAGTCTGAATGGATTTATGCTTCCTTCTGCTCCTAAGCATGACCAAAAAATAACCCCTGCGTGAACTTTTATGCGTATGAGCTTTACACATTTCCCCAAGTGCTGCTGAAATTTGTCAAGCTGTTCTGCTTAGCATCGCCTTTGCGAGCCCCAGCCAGCCATGAAGCATGGCTCTGTTTTGACTGAGAAGCAGCCTAGTGTAATGGGAAGAAGGAAGACTTTGGAGTCTGACCTATGTGGCTTAGGATCCCAGCTCTGCCACTCGCTGACCGTGGGGCTCTGGGAAACCTTCTCACTTTCTGACTCTCACCTGTAACTGGAGGCAGTTCCCAGGAGGACACAGTATCTGGTCAAGCAGAGACCAGCACAGCAATGTCAAGCATCACCTCGACTTCTGCACCTTTCCCTGGGGTGCAGACCTCTGTACCTCCTTCCCCGCTACTCCCTAAGCGGCAGCACCACATGCAAGCACACCTGTCAGGATGAGACCCACCTGTCGTAGATCTCCGAGCCCTCCTCCAGGCCGGGCAGCAGGCCCACAATGAAGGCCTGGAGACTGGGCAGGAGCAGCTTCTGCAGCGGGAGAAAGTATTTCTCATACAGGCCGAGCAGCACGGGCCTCACCGACATGGCTGCATTCGCCAGAAGAGGAAACAACCCACAGCTTTGGGAAAGAAGAAAGGGAGACGAGGAATAAATGAGACACCGAATCCAAAGTTTGCAACTATCACCCAGCCAAAGGAAGTTTTCAAAAGCAGCCAGCCAGCTGTTTTTACTGGGGCTGCAGACGTCTGCTTCCTTGTCACGGGACAGTCACGACGTACCGTTCAGCAAAGAGCAGGCATCTAGACAGTAGGTCCATCACGGTCCCACTTAGAACCCACTTAAAGAAAGGCCTGGGAGGATGCGCTTCACAGGCGAGCACTGGTTATCTCCTGCTGGCGTCTTTACGATGAATTGTTGCTCACCACTCCCTATTTTGTTTGTCATTTTCTCATTTTATGAACTGAACTATGGATTTTTCAGGTAATAAGAATGTAACATGGTAGGGAAGCTACTATACCTGTATAGGAACAAATCCTTGGCCAGCCATTTGGTCCCCACAATTTTGAAGATAATCTCATAGGTTTCTAGGGCTTTTAGGTGCACACCGCTGGGCAAAGCAGGATGCAAGCACTGAGCTAACCTCTTGCTGATAACGAGCCGTCTTGGCAATAAGGAATACCTCAGGTTACTCTGCAAGGCCTAGAAAACAAGAGGGAAAACATGAGAAAGAAGGCAGCAACATTTACCAAGTAAAGCAAATCTGCCAGGGCCAGGAAGACACGAGCAGATGCAAAAGGAAGACAGAGGACCTGCATGGGGAACACCGGGGGGTCATGAGCCAGGCTCTAGGGACACACATATAAGCGAAGCGCTAGCAATCCTGGAGATGAGGCAGACATCAGAATCAAGAGCAAGGGAGACCCTGTCACCATCAGACCAGCTCCTCGGCCACACATGGAAACCTGGGTACCGGTGAGGGCTCCAGTCCACACATAAACCTAAGCAGAACACAGACTTCCTCAGGGGACGTGACTCCCATCCCTAAGACAACCCTTGTCTGTGCGCTGGGGAAGCCCCTGGAATCCACTCGGGGAGAAGAGATCTGACTAATCCCCATCATTCTCCCAGCTCAGCTTCACGGCCAGGTGGCTGAGTGAGGGGTCACCCCAGAAGAAATGGGGGCGGGGGGACACCTCTAGGCCATTACTCCTGGCATCTTCAGCAGTTGGTGATCCTGCTGGGTGGGAAGGACCCACATCCCACAGGAGAAATGTTCTACCCTGCTGGGATGCAGCAACAGGAGTCCTGGGCCAGGCCTCTGCCAGCCAGACACAGGCCTTGTCTGTGCTAAAGCCGCCGGGGTATGTGTGGTACCTGAGAAACACGGTCAGGAGTGCGAGTGGATCAATGCCATTCTGCATGGCCTCAAGTGACCACAGGCAGAGTGCTGTGGCTGGGTGGCTCCTCCTGACTCAATCTTATAATACAAAGTGTCATTATGGAACAACCCGCAAATATTTGCTCAAAGCCTACAGGGTAGAGTCCACGCTTCTTAAAACGCCACTCCAAGGCCTCCATAGCATGACTCCTGCCTGCTTTGCACCCCCCCGCCCCCACCTCTTCATACTTCAGCTTCAAACTTTGTAGCAACACAGATCCATTTGTGATTCCTGCCTGTGCTCCCTGTCCCCCTGCCCACCCTCCTTCCTGTCCACCTGGCTAACTTTCCTCACATGAGACTTAGCGTCCCCTTTCCTGGAGGCAGAATGGTCCCTGCTCTGGCAGGGTGCCCCAACCTGCGTGTTTAGTTACTCCTGCCCTGGACTCCATGTGCACATCTGTCACCGATTTACAACTGTCCTAATGACTGTCAGCTCCGGGCCTGACCTGGGGGGGAGAAACTTGAGGGCTGGGTCTGTTGTCTTCCCCTCTCTGGTTTTCAGCACTCTGCACAGAGCCTAAAACAAAGCAGGCATTCTGGAAGAATGTCATAAGATGTGTGTGATGCCAACTGCATTCTATCTGTGTCTCCCAACTACTGGCCCCTGGACCATATGGTCTTAAGGCCATGACAGCTTTCTTTTTATAAACAAAGAATGTGATCCTGCCCCTAAAACATACACAGAGGTTATACGGGAGGTAAAGGGAAAGGAAGGAAAATAATATCTTTCATCGGAAGCCTGACAAAACCCCCAAATTCAGTAAACCTGCACCTCAAAAAAAACCTCCATATAACCAGAGGTCATCAACAAAAATACCTTAAAACATTATATAAAAAAAGTGTGATATTTTAAAACAAAGGAAAAACCAACAAAGTAATTTTTTAACGATTTTATTTATTTATTTATGGGGGGAGAGAGAATATCAACCAGACTCCATGCTGAGCACAGAGCCCAATGCGGGGCTTGATCTCATGAACCCTGAGATCATGACCTGAGCTGAAATCAAGAGTCAGACACTTAACCGACTGAGCCACCCAGGCACCCCCTAGCACTTGTTTTTTAACTCACTACCCACTCTCATACTGCTCAGTGTACTCTAAGGACTTCTGCTGTTTGAAGTGGAAAAGAGGGGGCACACCCACTGCGGTGGTCACCTGGGACGCACCAGCGTTCGCCTTCCTTGGGCTGTGCATGTACAGAATCCCATTTCTCTACCCTTTTGAACCTGGGTGTGGCAGCATGACTGACTCTGGCCAGTGGGATGAGTGGAGTGATATGAGTCACGCAGGCACAGCCTTTAAAAAACAACTCAAAGCTCGTTGGGTTCTCTTTTCTTGACTTTAAGATCATGGACATGTGGGTTGAGCTGAAGCCCCTCCCAGCCTGGCTCCCTGAGAAATTACAGAGCAGAAACCACGTGCTGACCCAGTGAGGCAGAGCTCAACCATATAAAACTCACCGAGATTAGGGACTGTTTGTTACCATGGCATAACCCTCTCTATCCTGACTGATAAACCTCTTCCCACATAAACGCAATTACAAGGAACCACAACGGTCCATTCCAAATGAATGAGGCTGCTTGCTATTTCTTTCTCATTTAAATGTGTGACTTAACTTAATTCGAAAAAAGACATAGGAAAAGAAACGTAACAAGAACTGAGGCTGCGACCGGTAAATGTGGAATGGATTATTCATTGTTTGCTGTCTGTGTTAAACCACGCAAACACGGCATGTCTGAGAAAGGGGCTCAGTGCTGTTGAGGGAAAGGCAGAAAGATAAAGGAAGCTGTCAGACCTGAAAATTCAGCAAAAACAAAGGATATAAACAGATCGTACTTAGAAAAATGAGAAGCTGCTTGTCGTTCCTGGTAAGAAAAATGCAATTAAAACTACAAGAAAATACCTTTCTTTTCACCCATGAGGTTGTCAAGCTAGATCAAAGCACACAAGTTCAGAAGCGAGCAGAGCCACCGAGAGATTGTGAGCCAAGTTAAGTTCCTCATCTAGGGTCAGGATGTGGCCAGACAGTCCCTGAGAGCCTCTCCTTGGGGTGGTCAGGGGCGTCATTCCGTCTGCATCACTTTCACCACTAATCACGGGGCTAAAATCGTGCCTAGGTCAGAGTGATTGTGCTAAGCCACGTTCCACAGAGCCTGGCACTTGACAAGTGCTTCCACACTGAGGTTAGACAAACAAACAAGACTGAAATATTATAATACTGGTTTAATATGTGAGCTTGGGGGTGAGAGCCTAGCACTCCTATTCCACCATTTGCTAACAAGGCAAATTCTTTAAACTTTCTGGCTATCATTTCATCTATAAAAATGGAGATCATGGCACCTCACAGAGCTGCAAGCATCAAACGAGACACCCCATACAAAGAGTAGAGCAATGTAAGCAGCCAGCAAACACCTCTTATTATCATCACAAACTGAAAATGAAGCACAAGACTTCGAGATGGAGAGAAGATGCATTTTAAAACAATCCACTGAAACCCACTCATTTACAGATAATGCCCTTTATTGTCCCCAAAGCAAACAAGGACACTAGTTAAGTGTGTCGATGAAGGGTGAGAAATATATCGAATCAGAAAAGCAAAGCTCAAACTGCTCTATGCTTGGAGGTAAGTAAGATCCCTGCAGACCCAAAATATGATGAAAATCCCAAGAGACCCTGTAGCCAAGGAGGAAATCTGCATTGATGAGGTAGACTTGGGGAACATGAAATTTCCTTTTAAGAAGACAGAGGACAAGATAAATAGTAATTAATATTTAGGATTAAAAGGGAAAATAAAGTATTTCCTAAATGATATTTAAAGAAAATTTCTAAACAGACATTTTGCAAGTCTTTTTTTAAAAAAAGATTTTATTTCTTTATTTGACAGACAGTGAGAGAGAGTACAAGCAAGGGGAGCAGCAGGCAGAGGGAGAGGGAGAAGCAGGCTCCCTGCTGAGCAAGGAGCCCAACCCTCCATCCCAGGACCCTGGGATCATGACCTGAGCGGAAGGCAGACAGCCAGCCACCCAGGCGCCCCAACATTTTTCAAGTATTAAAACTGAAGATTAGAATCACCATTTGAAAAATGCTTTGCATGCAGTAGATTCAGAGCACTTCTGGAAACAAAGGATTTCCCTAAAAGAGCTCCTCCTCCCCCAGAGTGACAGACCTCATGCAGGAAATGAGGCTGTGGGCCTGTCTAAAAAACGCTTTCTGTGAGAATGGAATGTTTTTCCATCTCTTTGTGTCTTCCTCAATTCCTTTTGTAAGTGTTTTGTAGTTTTTAGAGTACAGATCCTTTACTTCTTTGGTTAGATTTATTCCTAGGTATCTTACGGTTTTTGGTACAATTGTAAATGGGATCGATTCCTTAATTTCTCCTTCTTCTGTCTCATTGTTAGTGTATAGAAATGCAACTGATTTCTGTGCATTGATTTTGTATCCCGCCACGTTGCTGAATTCCTGTATGAGTTCTAGCAATTTGGGGGTGGAGCCTTTTGGGTTTTCTACATAAAGTATGTCATCTGCGAAGAATGAGAGTTTGACTTCTTTGCCAATTTGAATGCCTTTTCTTTTTGTTGTCTGATTGCTGAGGCTCAGACTTCTAGTACTATATTGAACAACTGTGGTGAGAGTGGGCATCCTTGTCGTGTTCCTGACCTTAGGGGAAAAGCTCTCAGTTTTTCCCCATTAAGAATTATATTCACTATGGGCTTTTCATAGATGGCTTTTATGATATTGAGATATGTTAAAATATCTATGCTACCCAGAGCAATCTACACATTCAATGCAATCCCTATTAAAATACCATCAACTTTTTTCACAGAGCTGGGACCAATAATCCTAGAATTTGTATGGAACCAGAAAAGACCCCAAATCTCCAGGGGAATGTTGAAAAAGAAAACCAAAGCTGGGGGCATCACAATGTCAGACTTCAAGCTCTATTATAAAGTTGTAATCATCAAGACAGTATGGTACTGGCACAAAAACACACACACACACCAATGGGACAGAATAGAGAACCCAGAATGGACCCTCAACTCTAGGGTCAACTAATCTTTGACAAATCAGGAAAAAACATCCAATGGAAAAAAGATAGTCTCTTCAATAAATGGTGCTGGGAAAACAGGACAGCCACATGTGAAAGAATGAAACTGGACCACTCTCTTACACCATACACAAGAACAGACTCAAAATGGATGAAAGACCTAAATGTGAGACAGGAACCCATCAAAATCCTAGAGTCGAGAACACAGGCAGCAACCTCTTCAACCTCGGCCATAGCAACTTCTCGCTAGACACGTCTCCAAAGGCAAGGGAAACAAAAGCAACAATGAACTATTGGGACCTCATCAAGATAAAAAGTTCTGCACAGCAAAGGAAATAGTCAACAAAACTAAAAGGCAACCTACAGAGTGGAAAAAGATATTTGCAAATGACGTTGCAGATAAAGGGCTGGTATCTAAGATCTATAAAGAACTTATCAGACTCAACACCCCAAAAACAAATAATCCAGTCAAGAAATGGGCAGAAAACATGAACAGACATTTCTCCAAAGAAGACATACAAATGGCCAACAGACACATGAAAAAATACTCCGTATCACCTGGCATCAGGAAAATACAAATCAAAACCACAATGAAATACCACCTCACACCAGTCAGAATGGCTAAAATTAACAAGGCAGGAAACAACAAATGTTGGTGAGGATGCGGAGAAAGGGGAACCCTCTTACACTGTTAGTGGGAATGCAAACTGGTGCGGCCACTCTGGAAAACAGTACAGAGGTTCCTCAAGACGTTAAAAATAGAGCTACCCTACGATCCAGCAATTGCACTACTAGGAATTTACCCTAAAGATACAGATGTAGTGAAAAGAAGGGGCACCTGTACCCCAATGTTCATAGCAGCATTGTCCACAGTAGCCAAACTGTGGAAGGAGCCGAGCTGCCCTTCAATAGATGAATGGATGAAGAAGATGTGGTCCATATATACGATGGAATATTCAGCCATCAGAAAGGATGAATACCTACCATTTGCATCGACATGGATGGAACTGGAGGGTATTATGCTAAGCAAAATCAGTCAATCAGAGAAAGACAATTATTATACGGTTTCACTCATATGTGGAATATAAGAAACAGGAAGGAGGATCATAGGGGAAAGGAGGGAAAACTGAATGGGAAGTCATCAGAGAGGGAGAAAAACCATGAGAGACTCTTAACTCTAGGATACGAACTGAGGGTTGCTGGAGGGAAGGTGGGTGTTTGTGGGGGTGGGGAACTGGGTAATGGGCATTAAGGAGGGCACATGATGTGAGGAGCACTAGGTGTTATATGCAACTGATGAATTATGGAACACTACATCTGAAACTAATGATGTACTATACGTTGGCTAAATGAATTTAAAAAAAAAAAAAAACAAAGCAAAACAAACACCTTCTGGGTGAGCAGTGTTATAGCACCTCGCAAATGTGCCCGAAGGGAAACATAAGCCAACTCTTGGTGCCATTAAGTAAACAGTGGCCACCATGAAGGTTCCCACTCTGGCTCCCCCAAATTCTCCCTCTACAAGACTTTTCCTTTAGTTTCGCTGAGGGCTAACGCATGGCCATGAGGGGACCATCTCCACACTTTCAGGGCAAACTTAAAAGGGAACGAGTCATCCAATGACTCATTCCCCCACTTTGGCTGCTAAACCCCACTCAGGGTGCTGGTTCAGCCATGGTGGCTTTCTTCAGTCAGCCACCTCTGACTCAGGAGCTCCTCTACCGGGGAGCTGTCAACTTGGGTGTCCCTGCACACAAGGAAGTGGTTGGCCCATGTGGCCAGCCCACCTTTGGGACCCGAAAAACACTTCTCAGTAGGAAATTGGATGCCTTCTGCTGCATGCTCTCTGAGAGTGAGATCAAGCCAGATGCCCATGGCTGTCGCTGCTTTTGAAAGAGAAAACGTTCAATTTAGAATAGCCTTGGCCTAGGAGGTTCCAAAACTGAGTGCTGTGCACTGTTGGTGGGAATGTAAAATGGTATAATCGCTGTGCAAACAGGATGGTGGCTCCTCAAAAGATTAGGGGCACCTGGCTGGCTCAGTCAGCAGAGCACTGTTGATCTGGGGGTCGTTAGTTCGAGCCCGACGTTGGGTGGAGAGTTTACTTAAAAAAAAATAATGGGGCACCTAGGTGGCGCAGTCGTTAAGTGTCTGCCTTCGGCTCAGGGCGTGATCTCAGGGTCCTGGGATCGGCCCCATATCCTCCGCTAGGAGCCTGCTTCTTCCTCTCCCACTCCCCCTGCGTGTGTTTCCTCTCTCACTGGCTGTCTCTCTCTGTCAAATAAATAAATAAAATCTTTTAAAAAAAATAAAATAAATAAAATAAATAAATAAAATCGTTAAAAAAAGATTAAGTATTTGACTTGTTTACCAAACTACTGTATGATCCAGTGATTCTACTTCTGAGCACATGTGCAAAAGAACTGGGAGCAAGGACTCAAACAGGTATTTACACACCCATGTTCACTGCAGCACTACTCACAATAGCCGAAAGGTGAAAACAACCCAAATGTCAACAAATGGATCGATAAAATGTGGTCCACACATACAGTGGACTGTTTCTCAGCCTTAAGAAGGAAGGAAATCCTGACACACACTACTACATGAACGAACCTCAAAGACACTGCACTCAGTGCAACAGGCCAGATGCAAAAGGACACACACCGTATGATTCCACTTAGATGAGGTCCCTAGAGTAGTCAAAGTGACAGACACAGAAAGCGGAATTGGGGGAGGGGGTCAGGGATTGGTGGGGGGGGGAGGGCAGCCCGTGTTTAATGGGAATGGTCTGTTTTGCATGTTGGTGCTGGTTGTTCAAGGTAAATACGCTGAAACGGTACACTCGTAGACAGTTAAAACGGTAAATTTCATGTATATTTTATCACCCAAAAGAAAAAAGAAATGAATGCTGTGTTTCACCCAACTGGTCCTGTAGCTGAGCTGCAAGAACCATGAACTCTCTCAGGTGACATTTGCTTGTTGAACAAACTGAAAACTCTTTTCTCACCAGAGAACAAAGGGACTCCTTTTAATAAATCCTGAAGGGACCCAGGGACTCAGTCCAGCCTCTCCTGAGCGTAAGGTTTTGGTGTTTTGTTTTTATTTTTTTGAGAGAGAGAGAGATCCTGTAAGTGAGCAGGGATGTGGGGGGAAGGGGCGGAGGGAGAGAGAGAATCCCAAGCAGACTCAACGCTCAGTACAGAGCCCCAGTAAAGGGCTCGATCTCACGACCCTAAGATCACGACCTGAGCCAAAACCAAGAGTCCTACGCTTAATCAATTCCGCCACCCAGGTGCCCCTGAGTGTGTTTTTAACCCTTAATTAGTAAAATAGCCACCTGAACTGAGTCCACTTTCTAGTGCCTGAAAGCTCCTGATTTCCTCTTTACCCGCTCCTGGCTGTTGGAGAGCTGCCAAGACTGGAACCCGGGTGTGGGTCACGGAGGGCCACCCCAGCGCCGCCTTGTTCTTGCCAGCCTCTACCCTGGCACTGTGCTTCTCCAGCAGGAAAAGCCCATTGAGTATTTCCAGGGAAGTTGCATTGTTTGGGTTGTGTTTTTCAGGAAATCAGAAACCCAAGTAAGCTTAACAGGTACATAGAGAGATATGGATACACAAATATAGTATATAATATATATATTTATATTACAGATACAACACATATGATAAACACTGAATAAAAATGATGTATACTAAAAAAAAGATGAGAAATGTTCTTCAGCTATAGAATAAATACCTCAAGGAAACTCATAAATCTGGAAGGAAAAAATGGCCGTTTTCAAAATCACTTTGAAAAATGCTAAACAGAAAGGAAAAGCTAGGATTAAAGCAGAAATAAAACTTCCTTCCTTATTTTCCTCAAGAAAGCATGCCTTCAGCTATAGTCAAGGTATAACAGTTTGGACCTCATTTTATGCATCAGCTCAGCAGGCTGACCTTAAAATAAAATAATAAAAAATCTATACAACGCTAAGTTTGAAAAAGAAAGGTCTGAACCACATCCAAGATTCGTTGACAGAGACCAGGAAGTGTCTCGCTTCGCTCCACCCACGACAATGTCCGCGCTGCACTTTGTTTTACTTTGACATCACGCTATCTGGCAACCTGATGTTCTCTAGGACTCTCAGCACGACACAGACCGGTTCTGTGTAAGAAACAGGATTAAAAATTCCAGAAGGGTAGACTACAGACTCAGAAAGTACTTTAATACACTTAAAAATGGTTAAGATAAATTGTATGTTACATGTACTTTACCACAATTAAAAAATTTTTAAAGAGACTTCAACAATATGGGAAGGGGGTGAGTTACATTTGATTTTCCAGAGTTCCCCAGAAGAGATCACTCAAACCTGCTCTTCACGGTGATAACACTGACTTCAGAATGTCAGATGCTCTTCTATAAAGAAACACAAGCAAGCCAATTTCGAAGCAGGGCTTGCATCAAGCAAATGGTAAAATACCAGCAGGTCTTCCTTCTGGAAGTTGGTCATCTTTAAAAGGCTGTTCGTTTCATGCCGCAAAACCGAAGCTGCACCGTGAGTAAGGCTGGCCAGGTGGCACAAGCCCGAACATTCATTAAATCCTTGCCAAGGGACACCAATGGTGCCCTTCAGACAGAAGGAAAACAGGACAGATGCTGAGTAATAACAAATTGGCCAGGACTCCCCACATGAAAGTAGGCCAAGTCCTGAAGGCGGAGATGGTGAAAGCGTCACGTCCTACCTGAAATGGCAGTGACTCGGCCACCGTGCCAATCTGGGAGGGCGGGGACGGCGAGAGACAGGAGGAGCACAGGGAGCTGGGATTTCCCAGAGAACCAATGAAGTCCGCTTCTGTTGAACCAGGGGAGTGAACCCGCACATCCCCTCTGGAAAGAGCTTCCTTCTTAACAAGGTCCCAGACTGAAACGTGGCTGTGCGGTGCTGCCGCGTCAGCTGATCGCTGCGGGCAACTCTGCCGAGCGGTTACCCCGGAGTCGTCCCCTCCGGCCTTACCACGTCCACACCACACGACCTCGGCTTGCAGTGGAGCTGCCAGCACGCCACAGTGGTCTCGGCTTCACTTGGCCTCCCACACGCGGGAGAGGCGCATCAGAATGTGGTTTTTGCTTTTAAAAATGTCTTATGATTATTTTTCTTCCTTTGGAATCGGCTCTATCTTACTGCCAGAGCTGATATTAACTTGGGCTTTCTGAGCAAACACCACGCTGCCTGCTAGGAGCCCCACGGAAGGCTGAGCACACACCGTGGGAGGCTTTACAGAACGTGGCCTGGAGGCCGAGGCGGTGGCTACCCCAGGCCGGACCAGGCCAGCGACAGCAGGCCGAGCTGCCGCCGCAGCCACGGACCACACGTCCGCGGGCACGATGGCCCTGGTACCACAAGCCCTGGGCCAACGCCTCAGCAGGGCAGTCCTCATTTTTCTCAGCTGCACGGGAGCTGGCTCTGCTGTGGAGGGAACGTGTTGCTGGTCTAACTCACAACAAAGTGAGGCAGGGGACATGTGATGGACAGCACAGTCTCGGAATGAGCTGACCTGGGGCCCAGTCGGGGCAGCCACCCTTCCTCAGCTGCCCAGCCTGGCCCAGGTTCCCTGAGCATGGGCACCTGGTCGTGCAGACGAGACTCGAAAGGAGCAGAAACATTCCGGGTGTTCATGCCCTTCCTACTTCCCCAGGGCATCGGGATTCACAAGGAATGCACACGTCTGTACACATGTGACACAAACACCGGGTCCAGGCTCTCGGTTGAGAGGACTTGGGAATCTCCACACTGGGTCAGAAAACTCCTTAAAACATTGACAGGGGTGCCTGGGTGGCTGAGTCGGTTAAGCGGCTGACTCTTGATTTCAGCTCAGGTCATGATCTCAGGGTTGTGGGATCGAGCCCAGCGTCGGGAATCTGTGCTGGGCGTGAAGACTGCTTGAGATTTTTCTCCCTTTGCCCCTCCCTTCTCTCCCTCTCCAAAAGAACAAACAAAAAAACCCCCCAAACAAACCACAGCATAGCGTTCCTACCTCATAGAAGGCAAGCTGCAACACACATGTCCAAATATTGCTCTTTATCTTTCCCCTTGTGAGTTTATTGCATCTATTGTAGAAACCATGCCCTCTCACCACTAACAGCAATTTTCCCTGTCTTCCCACACAGAAACTTTAGATGGCTAGCTGCAATGACTTCCATGTTTCCAGACTTATGTCTTATTCTCTTCCCATTGTAGTGCTGGTCCTGAGCCCTCCCTCCCAGCCATGCATCTGCTCGTGGGCTCTGCAGCCACGCTGGCTGAGCTGAACACTGGACGTTGAACGAGGAAGCCTCAAGCAAGCCGGAGCTCCCCTCACTGTCCTCACCAGTAAAAGGGGTTGAACAGCACCAACTTCGGAGGATTATAGGTTTGAGAAACAATGAGTGACAAGCTTGTAACAGGGGCTCACTAACGGGAATCATTCTATTTGGGGGGGCTATGAGCCAAGAAGCTGGGATGATGGACAAGGGCGGGAGGAGGTCAAGGCAGCGGAGTTCGATAGTGAACCACATAAAAGGAAATGAATATGTGGGGCAAACACGCCCTTCAGGACTAAACACTGACACATACGTGATGCAGAGAATACTAAAATACTTAAGAATTTATAACCGCAAACCAGAAGATCTCATAAAAGTGAGCGTATCATTAAGATACTAAATGACTTGCTGTCTGGACACACCTTCTTTTCTGCTTTTTTAAATGTATTTTAACCCACATACAAATGATATATTTAACAAACAAACCAAAAGCCTATTACACAGAAACCAACTCGTTAAAGTCAGGGCCAGAAAAGCAGTAAGAATCTCTTGGGCAAAGAATCTTATTATAAATCCCAGACAGGCTTCAGTCCCCAGAGTTCTACTGGTAGAACTCAATATTCTTTAAAGTTCACACCCAGAAGAAAAGAACTGGCACTCAAACGAGACTAAATGTTATCTCCTTCTGCACAGAGCAGGTTTCTCGAGATCTCCAGAGCAGCACTTCCCAATCCTCGGTGTTGAAGCAAAATGGGTTCAGCGTGGCTGTGTGGGGCTCGGGACGCATCCTCCTCGAGCACTCTCGTTCTGCACAGAGCCTCGGGCACCGCACTGGGCGCTGGGATGTGACCTGCAGGCGCCCCAACGAACTCATTCAGAGTCGCAGCTGGGAGGTGAAGAACACAGCTCTCCAATGCAGCTCGGCCTGTTCACTCTGCTCTGAATCCGACCTGTGGTTCTCCTTCTCTACGCTCTTCCTTTGCTTCCCGGTCCCTGAGATAAGTTATCTGCATAGAAGCAGGCGGCAGCTGAAAAACAACGATGGAAGGAAAAAGCCTGCCAACGAGGCACCCGGGAACGGTGACAGAGGCAGGAAAGGCTGGCTCTCTCCAGATCCACTCTGGCCCAAGCTGGCTGTGCTCTCCAGAACCCAACTGCTGTAAAACTGCCCGGGACACCCAGAACCAAGAGGCTGGACACATGGCTGGCATAAAACAGGCGCTGAAGGAACACTACCTCCTCAGACACAACAGGGCTTGTGCAGTGAGGATGAAAGCAGGGCGGGCAGGGAGACAAAATCCTCCGCAGTTTCTCTGTACATGCCTTGATTCCAGCCAGAGCCACGCCGATGCAGATGGAGGGCGCCGATCAGCATGGCACAGGCGGCATCTTTTAAGGACACACAAACACCTTCACTGTTGGGAAACAAGTGTGCCTGCTTCTGCCCACAGAGGAAACGGGTTCCCATGGGTTTAGGATGGTCCGACATTGCGGACTCAGTTACCAAGCATTGGGCTGTAGAGCATAGCTCGTCCAACTATACAAATCGAAATGAAGAAATGCATCACCTCGCAGCCAAAAGTCTAGAGCTGTGGTTCTCGAACGGGGGCAGTTCTGCCCCTGGGGGACATTGGACAATGTCTGGAGGCATTTCTAGCTGTTACAATGGGGGCTGGGGGTGGGAGGTGTTATTGGCATCTAGCGGACAAAGGCCAAGATGCGGACGAACATCCTGTAATGCTCAGGACAGCACCCCCTGCCCCATCACAGAAGGTCAACAGTGCCGAGGCCAAGCAACTGGTCTGGGGGAGCATATTCCTGTATTTGGCTAATGCAAGGGCTCAGTGACATCCTAGGAAGACGAGCCTTTTTGTGCTTACATGCTCCTCATGGTGGGTTGACTTATCCTCGGCCTTTTCCTGCTGTGGCCTCAGATGTCTGCCACACATCGGGCATTACATTCTCCCACAATTAAAGAGAGGAACAAAAAAAGTCACGTGTTTGTTCCTTTCCTGTCTCTCTGTATTAGAGGAAACCCTTTCCAGAAGCCAGCTGGCCACACCTCATAGGTTAGGGAAGGTCACATGCCCATGTCTGAATCAATCCCTGCCAAGAAACACAGAATTACTAGGGAGAAGTCCTAGAACAATAACATTTACTGCTGAGGCTGGGAGATGGGCGCTCCCACCCTGGCGTGCTTTGCCACCTGATCCCTGGACATAACTGCAAAGGCACAGGGTGAACAGCGGGGTAGACAACCAGCACGTGGGTCTCAATCTCAGAAGGAAGTGGTGAGCCTGAACGCGAGCCTGAGAGCTCTCTCCTTCCTTCAATCCACAACATTTGAATTCACGTACCTTCCAGCAGATTTACTTCCCAGGCCGATCTCAGGCGTTGGGAGATTCAGTTTGAGTACCGTCATCACTAAAAGCACGTGAATAAAATGTTCAGGCAGAACTGTGTTGTTCTGAGAAAAGCAATTCAACACTTTACGAACTGATCAAGTAATGAAATGGCATCCTTTCTGGCCATATAAAGATAAGAAGTCATTTAAGTTAGTAAACAAAGACTGAACTGATGTCTCGGGGGACAGCAATCCGATGGGCCTGCGGGGCTGAGATGATCGTGAAACAGGAGACGCCCCCATCAAAATCAGTGCATGCCACGTGGGGGTAGGGACTGCAACGTCCACCCGAATCATGCTCCCCGCTTCTGTGGTAAAGGTGGTAGCCGGGCCCTGGCTGCTCCACCAGAGAATATTTTTCTCCCTTGAAGACAGGAGTGGAGGGAATGTGTGCCGTTAAGATCTATGCACACTCCTATATGTTCTCCTCCTTCTTGTGGAACAGAACGGCAGCGAACAGAGCAACTCTGGAAGCCATGTGTTAAAAATGGCAGAGTCCCAGGCTTGAGTCTCTAGAATAACCATGTGGAAGAGAGCTGCCCAATCTGGAACACCATGCTGAACTGAGAGAGGAGCGAGACACT
Source organism: Ursus maritimus (assembly GCF_017311325.1). Lineage (NCBI taxonomy): Eukaryota > Metazoa > Chordata > Mammalia > Carnivora > Ursidae > Ursus > Ursus maritimus. The sequence continues at coordinate 9,004,087 of NW_024426552.1, forward strand.
TCTATCTTATTGGCGGCCCTGAGTTTTTGATGGCTTTGTTACAGCAGCTGACATTACTGTAACTAATACATTCCAAGTATCATTATTTAACACTGTTCCAGAAAATGCTAACAAAACACCAGGAAAAACCCCCACAAATTCAGTATTGATTGACGATATGTAAGCTTGTCTAGCCACAGAACTCAAAACCATTAGCTGAAAAAAAACCAAGTAAATTCATGAAGATGGCCAGTTTCCAAACTCTGTGAGTTATTCGTTTTGTACACATCAACAACCAGTTGAAACACAGAGTGGGAAACGAACCCATTCACAGCAGCAAAATACACGTACACAATATCTAATGTATTTAGGAAACGGGAAGGACTTATGTAAGAAAAATGATGAAGTTCTTGGGGACAAAAGTGAATCCTTTTTCCTCAATGAAGAGAATGCGGGAGGGCCAACTGTGTAAAGATGTCACTTCTTCCCCAAACATGCTGTCATTGTTACCTCATGCCAATCAACCCCCCCCGCCCCCCAAGATTTAACTTCACGTATCATTCTAAAGTTCATGAGTCTGAAAACAGCCTGGCAACAGTGGAAAGATTCTGAAACAGAAGAGGGTTAGGATGGTGTAGAGAACCCAGTCCTGCCAGACAGACACTCGAAAGCACAGCAGCATAAGGGCCGTGGCTGTGGCAGCAGCGCAGACCGACGAGCAGATCGCAGACTCGTGTGTCCGAGGGTTAACTCTACGCCCACTGACACAGCCTCTCCGCCTCTGGCAAGGTACATTGGCAGAAACGGCCACGTGCCCACAGATGCTCATGAGAGCTCCATTTAGAATCAGGAAAGCCCAGAAGCAAACCAGTCCAGCAACAAGGGCTTCCAGGCCTCATCCCCTTCCATACAATACTCCCCTTCTTTTTCTCTCCCCCACATCCAAGACTAGAGCTATATATGACTGTTCAACTAGCTTTTTTTTTTGCCCGTTTTATCATGAGCCTTTCTCACACTGGTAAATACAAGGCTCCCTCACTTGGATGGTCACGTACGTCATACTGGGGTAGCAGGACTTCTACGGCCACTCGCCTACCGAGGGTGGGCACATTCGCTTTTTTCCTATTCCATACAATAAAATAATGTAGATTCTTATGGTTATCTTTGTATTGTATTTCTAGAAGATTAACATGAATTTACGGTGATCACGTACTAACTCTCTAATCGGTAGTAATTTATTTTTAAAAGGTTTTATTTATTTGAGAGACGGAGAGAGAGAGATAGGAGAGAGCACAGGAGTTGAGGGGAGAGGGAGAAGCAGGCTCCCCGCTGAGCAGGGAGCCCGAAGTGGGGCTTGACCCCAGGACCCTGGGATCATGACCTGAGCTGAAGGCAGACGCTTACCTGACTGAGCCACCCAGGCGCCCCTCTAATTGGTAGTCATTTAAATGGGGAATACGAAAGCCACAAAGAACTACTACTACACTCCCACTAAAATGGCTAAAATAAAGACTGGCCATGCTGAGCGTTGGCAAGAATATGGAATAACTGGAGTTCCCGTACGCCGCTGGAAGGGAATAAAATGATACAACCACTTTGGAGAACGATTTGCCAGTTTTTTAAAAAATTAAATATATATCTACTGGAAGCAACCCAAAATGCCCATTAATAGGAAAATGGACAAATAAGTGGTATGCATCCACGGCATCCTACTCAGCAGTAAAAAGGACTGAACTATCACTCTAACGACAACCCGGATAACTCTCAAACTAGTGTTGCCGAACGAAAGACGCCAGACCAGGGAGAAAAGGGCACATACCATACGATTCTGTTTATATAAAATTGTAGAAAATGCAAACCAGCAGATCAGCAGCTGCCTGGAGATGGGGGCAGAGAAGCAGGGGAGGGAGACAGGGAGGAGAGGAAACTTCTGGGGGTGACAGATACATGCCCATTATCTTCAACGGGAGATGCTTTTACAGGGATATACACATGTCAAAACTCATCAAGTTAGACACTTTAAGTACACTTCATTCCATGTCAGCAAAGCTTTAAAAAAAAAAAAAAAGGAAAAAGGAAAAGACCATTTAAAAAAAAGATAAATAAGTGGGAATGCCTGTATTTGGCTCACATACAAGCTTGAATACAGGTGTTCACGTTCAATCAGCTGTCCTTTTTGGACAAATAGCCGAGTTTAACTTAATTCCTTCTGTGTTTGTTTGCTCGAGCTGCTGTAACAGCATATCACAGACTAGGTGGCTCAAACATCAGGAATTTACTTCTTACCGCTCTGGAGGCCAGAAGGCCAAGACCAAGGTGCTAGCCAACTGGTTCTCTGCCTGGTTTGCGGAGGGCCACCTTCTTGCTGTGTGCTCACCACGCGGAGGACAGACCTCTCTCGCTCTCTCCCTCTTTTTGTAAGGCCACCAACCTACTGGATCAGGGCCCCACCCTAAGGAATGACCTCCTTTAATCTTAATTACTCTCTGAAGATGTGTCTCCAGACACAGTCACACTGAGGCTCAGGCCTCCAACATAGGAGTTTGGTGGGGATGGGGGAGACATAAGTCAGCCCACAACACCTTCCTTACCATGGCCTGACATGAAATTTCTAGTTTCATAACTTTCTTGACAGAATTTATAAAACTTAAGCAGACGGCAAGCTCTTTCCTTATCCATAAACTCAATTCTGCTCGACGAGCTTTTTCTTCCCCCAGGTGTGCTTTTGCCATTAGATTACTGCAGGAACAACTCACCTGCCCAAATCGGGACTATTTCCACCCCTTCAGCAGATCTCAAAGAACAGCAAAAATATCCTCTGTTCACATGCAAAATATATACTCTACCCTAGCTATAAATTACTGAAAGCGTATCAGGCTCCTGATTTCAGCAGAGAAACGTTCTTTCCAAAAGGACCACGTCAGCCTTATGCGGACATGGGTTTGGGCGGCTCACAGTGAGGCAGCTCCCACAAGCCCGAATCGGCGACACCCTTGCAGCTCCTCAGCTCCTTCCGGAGAACGTGGGATAGGGTAAGAAGCAATAATATGCCATCTGAGCCTCAAAGCATCACCTACCAAAAGAAGGAGGATAGAACAGCAGCAAGGGACTTGGCAGCCTCTGCCACAGCAGGATCGGGAGTTCTACCTGACATTCTATTAGCTACGTCTTCTAACTTCTGGTGCCAAGAATATCGGCACATTGCCAGAAGCAAATGGGCCTGGTGCTTACCACCGTCCTGCAAAGGAACAGTTCTACTTTGCTGACACGTGAAGAATCAGTAATCGCCACAGACAACCTTCCAATTCGGTCTCTTCCCAGAAGGCATTCAGGCCACATCTTTCCAGTATGACCCTAGCACCACACTTCCCTGACAGCTTCTACCCCTCGGGGTCACTGCCATAGGTGGCAGGAGAAGATCTCTGGAAACTCACGGACACAACTGCCGCAAACTGAGGTACCACACTCTGACAGAATGGCCCCTCACAGTGAGGTGACAAGAAGGAACCAGGTGTCACATAGGCTCAGAGCTGCAATTCATAAACAATGAAGGCTGAGAGGGGCTCAGGTCCTGCCCCAGGTCACTGGCTAGAGGGAGTCTGTCCAGAGGGATCAGGAGCAGTGATTTAAACCGCATCTCACTGGAAAGAGGAAGAGGGTGGGGAGGAGGACATAAGGAGACACATGGGAAAGGCCAACTGGAAGGACAACACCCCCCTGCCCAAGGATACCCCACAACAAAGCCCCTACGAGAAAGCTGGTGCAGAGCTTGTGAGGTGAAGTCAGATGGGACATGAATCATTGGTGTTATGTCTGAATGTTTGTGCCCTGCAATGTGATGGTATGGGGTGGGGGGGGTAATTAGGTCATGAGGGTGGAGTCCGCATGATTGGGATTAGTGCCCTTATAAAAGGGACCTCACAGTGCTTCCTGGCCCCTTCCACCATGTGAGGACACAACGGAAGAAGGTCATCTGTGAACCAGGAGGCAGCCCACACCAGACCCTGAATCTGCCAGTGCCCTGATCTTGACTCCCAGCCACCAGAACTGTGAGAGAAGAAGGCCTGCTGTTCCGAATCTGGTCTTGGGTATTTTGTTATAGCAGTTCACACAGACTAAGACAGTCGGGAAGTTCTTGGCACACATCGAATCACCACACATGCCAGAAGTGAAGTTCTTCACAATGTTGCAGGGCAGTAAAAATAAGATCAAAGAAGTAACGCTCTACTGTTCCGTAAGGGGTGCAATGGAAAACCATCTGGGATTCCATCAGAAAGGAGCTTTTCGAAAAAACTGGTACATGGAGACAATCTGCACTTCATTCTCAGACCCTGTTACAGGCTAAACTCTGTCCCCCAAATTCCTACGTTGAAACACTCACCCCCCATACCTTACAATGTGACTGAATCTAGAGACAGGGCCTTTGGAAAAGCAATTAAGGTAAAATGTCACAGTCTAGGTGATGTCCAATTTAACCGATGTCCTTGTAAAAGGAGATTAAGACACAGACATGCACAATGGAGAGACCGTGTGAGGATACAGGGAGAAGGGGGCCACCTACAAGGCAAGGAGAGAAGCCTCAGAAGAAACCAAATCTGCCAGCACCTTGAGCTTGGACTTCCAGCCTCTGGAACTGTGTGAAACTTAATTTCTGTTAAGTCACCCAGTGTGTGGGATTTTGCTATGACAGCTTAGCCGACTAGTACAGACCTCAGACTAAAGAGGCTTTATCTGAACTAATAGTTGCTATCTAACAGAGAAAAGTAGTTGGTTAGGGCTACTTGAAATCAGGATCCAGCTCAGACTCGTCGAGTTTCCAGGTGGAAGGGTCCCAAAGCTGATCAGTTCAGCTGTAGACCAGAACAGTTCACCTGGTCTCATCTCCAGCCCACATTCTTCTGGAAATAACACAGTGCTAACTCTGAAATGCCACAACGAGACTCTGCTTTAACAAGGAGGTGTTGTCCTTAAGTGCTAAGACTTGAGAAGCTGAAACTAACAATACCCAGCACCTCTTATTTCTCTTGCTATTCACGTCACCTGCTTTCTGGCCATTTCATGAAACGGTAGGGTGCTGAAAAAAAGCAGCAAAAATAAGGTGCTTCGTTTAGGATCATTATGACGTCTTTTAAAAAGGAGTTTCAGGGCACCTGGGTGGCTCAGTCAGTTGAGCATCTGACTCTTGGTTTCAGCCCAGGTCATGATCTTGGGGTCATGAGATCAGCCCCATGTGGGGCTCAGTGCTCAATACAGAGTCTGCTTGAGATATTCTCTCTCTCTTTTTCTCTCTCTCAAATAAATAAATAAATAAATCTTTTAAAAAAGAAAAAAAGGAGTTTCAAAAATAATATTTTTTTAAAGATTTTATTTATTTATTTGAGAGAGAGAGGGAGCATGGGTGTGGGGGAAGAGCAGAGGAAGAGGGAGAAGTAGACTCCCCGCTGAGCAGGGAGCCTGACATGGGACTCGATCTCAGGACCCCGGTAACCATGAGCTGAGCCAAAGGGAGACACTTAACCGACTGAGCCACCCAGGTGCCCCATAGATAAGGTTTTTAAATGCACAGAGTTTATTCATTTCTACTATCCTTTGTTTCCATAATCAAAGTTGTAACCCAGCCTTGGCAAATGGTTGGGTTCAGGGCTCAATATGTACTTATTTATTAAAATTGACCTAAAAATAATCAGTGAGAGATGATGGCTTGAAGTCTCAGATAAACAATTAAGCAAAAATTACCCTATTCATGTTGCTATACCTGAAAGCCATAAAAGGTAAACTTTTCTCTAATACATAAAATTCTGAATATGACACCAAAAGTTTAAAAACTGAAACAATTAGAACTCATACATAGTCTGACAAACCAAGACCTCTTGGGGCTCAGTTTTCTCATCTGACAAGAGCTGAGCTAGGTGAGCCTTCTGTTCTGTCTATGGTTAATGTTTTATAACCAACAATCACCTACCTTAATTAAAAAGCACCTTGACCTAACCTTCCTATTAACCTACAATACTGTTGCTATTTACATCATAAAGATCTTTTACTAATTCGTCACTAATTTACTCACTGAATTTCTGGGTACATGCATGAGTCCAAGAAATCTGACCATTGCCAAGGCCTTAAATTCCTCATTCACATAAACTCTCACCAGGTTCCCTGAATGCAGAAGCGGTGAGTCTCCCAGGAGTTAAGTAACCATCGACACTGATTGGGGCTTGCTCCATCCAGCACCTTCCCAAATCTCTGCCCCAGCAACTCTGATCGGGCTGCCCACTGCCACCCCAGCAGGCTCCCACGCTCAGGCTCACTGCCCACGCATCAGCCTGAGGGATGCTTCCAGCAGGTAAGGAAGGCAGCGGTCACCTTTCTCAATGGCTTCTCCTCCCTTGCAGAGTGTGACCTGCCCTGGCTACCTCTCCTCCCTCGTCTCCTATCACCTCTCCACCCCAGCCACACCCGCCCCCCACTGTACCTTGGACCCAGGCCCACGCCCCAGATGGTCTCCCCGCCAGCTCGCTCACTGCATCCAGGCCTCTGCTCAAATCTCAAATGTCACGTTATCAGAGCCATCTCTGTCTGAATAATACCCCACCTTCCTTCCTCCCTACCCCATTTCCCTTGCCTGCTTTATTTTTCCTTTGCATTCAGCAGCTGATATCACATATTTACTCATTGTCTGCCTTCTGCCAACAAAGCCTTATGAACGTTGTGTTCAATGCTGTATCCCCAGCACCTAGGTGTTCAGTATATCTTGTTCCTACCACTGTATCAGTTTGCCAGGCTGCGGTAACACGGCACAACATGTTGGACAGCTTAAACAACAAAAACGGATTGTCTGCCAGTTCTGGAGGCCAGAAGTCTGAGATCAAGGTGTCAGCTGGCTGGCTCCTTCTGAGGGCTACGAGACAGAATATGCTCCAGACTGCTCTTCTTGCTTCCGGCAGTTTGCTGGCAATCTCTCGTGTTCCTAACCTTATAACCGCATCAGCCAGATCTCTGCCTTCATGTCCACATGGTGTCGTCCCTCTACGCACGTCTGTGTCTGCATCCAAACTGAAGGACTCCGGTCAGCGTGGATCAGGGCCCGCCCTAATGACTTCACTTTAACTCGAATAGCTCTGTAAAGATCTGATCTCCAAATAAGGTCACACTCTGAGATACTGGGGGTTAGGACATCAACATATATTTTTTGGAGGATACAATTCAATCCATAACAACCACGTAGCAGCCATGTGACATCGGGCAAGTTAGTTCACCTTCATCAGTAAAATGAGTCTTAATAATTCATTGTACCTGCTTCATTTGGATAATGAAGATGGTGCCCCTGACAGCAAAAAGGTGTAACCCTGCCCCCTATGTGAGCCACACGAATAGTGACATGAAAAAAGCTCAAGAGCATGGGCTTGGCAGCCAAGCAGCCAGGGTTTGAGCTCTCTCTGCACTTGCTGGCTCTCATCTTAGAGAGTTGCTTGGTCTGAGACCAATCTCCAAATATGTTATATTATAAAATAATGCACGTCAAGTCCTTAGCACATGGTATGCTCTCTAGGAATGTCAGCTGTCCTAGGCAGGGCTGAGGCAAAGATGGACAGTGTCACCTCATCCCACTGATGTTCTGCAATTTTTTTCATTCATCACTTAATCATACATGGCAACAGAAAACACAGTAGCACCATTACACAGAATTGGGTGCCAACTATAACGAAAAGTTGTCCTTTTAAACTTTTATTCAGTATCACTCATATCCAACTGCCTACAGACATCAAATGGGGACATTGACCAGACACCTCAAACTAGCCCGTCCCAAAATGAACCCCTGGTCTCCCTGCCCACCCATGGAGCGGGGTCCTCCCCCAGGCTCCTTCCCCATTGCATCTCGTGGCTTCTGGGAGAAAACCTGCAAGTCCTACTTGACTCCTCTTTTTCTCTTGTATCCCAAATTTAATCCATGAACAAATTCTGTTATACCCTCAAATTATATTCAAAATCCAAAGCCTTCTCCACTGGCCCACCTATGTTACAGCAACAGCTCCTAAATCGTCTCCCTGTTTCTACCTTGCCTGACCCCCACCCATTCCTACCCCCTACAGAGCAGCTGGAACCTGCTACTGGCTCAGCTGCCCTCCAAGGCACCCCCCAGCCCCTGACTCAGTGGCCACTGTCAGACTCCAGTTTTAAAGGACCTACAAGATTGGATGCCCTCCCCACCCCTTACCTCTATGGCCTTGTGTCCTACACTCTCCCCATCTCTCGCTTGCTTTGTGACCTCACTGGCCTCAGACACACCAGAGCCTCTGCATTTGGTCAAAGGGTGCTTTCCCAGCAAGGCCTTCCTTAAAGACCCCACTTAATAGCACAATACATCCTTAACACTCACCATCCCCTTCCTTCATTACTGTTTCCACAGACTCATCACTGCCTACCACCCCATATATTTTATCGTCCGGCTCTCCCCTGGTCCCATGTGGGCAGGGTCTTATTGGTTTGGCTCTCTGCTGTGCCCTGATGCCTAGGGCAGTACTAGCACGTTGTAGGGACTCACATAGCTACTGAATGCGTGAATAGCCAATGCTTTTAAAGCTCCTCCAAGAAGGGTTCATCTCTACTTGGTAACCTGCATGTTAAAGGTTAAAATAGTTAAACATTTTAAGAAGTTTTTCAGACACATTGAAACAAGGCTTGTTTAACAGAATACCTCAAGGCTTGAGAATTGCACTGATCAAGTTTATTGTTTTAGCTAGCTCAAAATGTATATGTTCCTAAATAAATGGAAGACATCCAGTGTTCACGGACTTGTAAGACAATACTGTTCACATGGCAATACTTCCCAAAGTGATCTACAGAGTCACTGCAATCCCTATCAACATCCCACTTGGCTTGTTGGCAGAAATTGACAAGATGACCCTAAGATGTATATGGAATTTCAAGGGATCCAGAATTAGCTCTGTAAAGATCTGATCTCCAAATAAGGTCACACTCTGAGATACTGGGGGTTAGGAGGACATCAACATATTTTTTTTGGAGGACACAATTCAACCCATAACGACCACTTAGCAGCCATGCAACATCAGGCAAGTTAGTTCACCTTCATCAGTAAAATGAGTCTTAATAATTCATTGTACCTGCTTCATTTGGATAATGAAGATGGTGCCCCTGACAGCAAAAAGGTGTATCCCTGCCCCCTATGTGAGCCACACAGATAATGACAGAGCAATCCAGCACAACAAAGTTGGAACAACAAAGTCATTTATTTCCCCATTTCAAAACTTACCACAAAGCTACAACAATCAAAACGTATGGTCCTGGCCTAAGGATAGACAGATAGGTGAACGGAAAAGAAATGAAGTCCAGAAATAAAGCCATCTACTTAGGGCCTACTGATTTTCAACAAGGGTTCCAAGGCCCTTGGAACAAACAGTATCTCCAACAGATGGTGCTGGACAACGGGATTTCCTACAAAAGAATACATTCAGAGCCTTACTTCACACCATGCATAAATATTAACTCAAAATGGATCAAAGACCTAAATGTAAGAGCCAAGACTATAAAACTCACAGAAAACACAGGGGCAAATATTCATGACCTTGCATTTGGCAATGGTTTCTTAGATACGACACCAAAAGCGCAAGCGACAGAAGAAAAAGTAGGTAGCCTGGACTCCATCAAAATTAACTTTTGGGGAGCCTGGGTGGCTCAGGCAGTTAAGCATCCGACTTTTGATCTCAGCTCAGGTCTTGATCTCAGGCTGTGAGTTCAAGCCCCGTGCTGGGCTCCACACTGAGCATGGAGCCTACTTAAAAAAAAAAAATTAAAAACTTTTGCATAAAGGGCGCCATCAAAAAGGTGAAAAGACAACCTAAGAATGGGAAAAAAAATATCTGCAAACCATATACCCAATAAGGGCCTAGTATCCAGAACACGTAGAGAACTCTTATAAACTAACAACGAAAAGACAAACCACCCAGTTAAAAAAATGGGCAAAGTATTTGAACAGAAATTCTTCCAAAGAAGATACACAGATGGCCAATAAGCACATGAAAAGATACCCAAATTATTAGTCATTAGGGAAATGCCAAAAAGAACCACAATGAGACAGCACTACGATAGCTATTACCAAAATTTAAAAAAAATCTGAAGTGTTAGTGCGGATATGAAGAAATTGAAACTCTCGTCCATTGCTGGTGGGCACATTAAACAGCACAGCCTCTGAGAAAGCAGGCTGGTGGTTCCTCAGCGTTAAACATAGAGTTACCGCATGACTCCGTAACTCCACTTCTAGGTCTATACCCCAAAGAAGCATAGACAGGTGTATACAAACTTGTATACAAATGTCCACAGCAGCACTATTCACAACAGCCAAAAGGCAGAAACACAGATGTCTGTCAACAGATGAGTGGATAAATGAAATGTGTATCCATATAACGGAGCTATTACTCAGCCGTAAAAATCAATGAAGCATTGATAGATGCTACACCATGGATGGACCTGAAAACACACGAAGTGAAAGAAGCCAGACACAAAAGGATATTGTATGTGTGCATCTCTGTGAAATGTCCATAGACACAGAAAGTCAATTAGTGGTTGCCATGGCCTGGGCAGCGGGAGGGATGGGAGGGTTTCCTTTCGGGTTGTTGAAAACATGCTGGAACCTGACGGTGGTAATGGTTGCACAACACTGCAAACATAGTCAAAGCCGCGTAACTGTACGCTCTAAAATGGTTAAATGACAAATTCTAGGTTTTGAGGATTTTACCTCAACAGAAAAATAACGAACACACCCCCTCCCAAAATAAGGACGCTATTTTTAGATTCCAGGAGAGTCAAGTACTAAATAAAATACTGAAACACCTAGAAGAACTTGAATACACCTAAATCCCACTTCAGTGCTTCTTCCTTTTCCCCTAAAAAAGAGACCCACCTTCATGCAAGACGACAACAACTGTTCTCTTCAGCTTGCAAATTCCTGAATTAAGAGCTCTACAGCCTGGGGCGCCTGGGTGGCACAGCGGTTAAGCATCTGCCTTCGGCTCAGGGCGTGATCCTGGTGTTATGGGATCGAGCCCCACATCAGGCTCCTCCGCTATGAGCCTGCTTCTTCTTCTCCCACTCCCCCTGCTTGTGTTCCCTCTCTGGCTGGCTGTCTCTATCTCTGCAAATAAATAAATAAAATCTTTAAAAAAAAAAAAAAAAAAGGGCTCTACAGCCAAAGAACTCTCGAGCTCTTATCTGCTGCTTTACTACCTCTGTCTACCCCACGCAGGCCAGCCACGACAGTCACATGTAGTGAGTACACCTTCCGAGAGACCATGTAGTTTCCCAGCCACGACCTGTCATAACTGCCAGCATTCTTCACTCCCCTCCCTGCATTCCCTGAGGAGGTAAATGGAGACATTCTTTCTCTTCATTAGAAGACCCCAGTGTGTGTGACCTGGTG
>NW_024426552.1:9015514-9171755 GCF_017311325.1 Ursus maritimus
CAGGCGCGCGCATCACCCAAGTCCCATATGGCACCAGGGTTCCAAAGTCAGATATCCTTGGCAGGAGCTCCGGCCAGGCAGCAACAGAGCCCGGGAACAGCATCTTCAAGCCCAAGTATCTTCTACCTGCAGTAGAAGCCTTGGGCTTTACTAGGTCATCCTTCCGGGTAGGACAGGAACATACAGTGGTCCCATCTACAGAGCACAAGGTCAAGCCTGCATGTGACCAGTTTTGGACTTTCTAGACCAGGCTCTTTTCTCGTCATCCAAACACACTCATAATTTCTGGGCAGATTTCAATATTTATGTCATCCTTTGGTCTTCCATGAGTTATCGATCAGCAGTTAATGGCCAAAAAAGTAGACCAAAGAAGAAAAAGCTATAAAAATCCTAAGTAGTACCTGAAAGATAATTCATCTTTGGCGTGCGTGGGTAGCACGGTCAGTGGAGCATTGGGCTCTTGGTTTTGGCTCAGGTCATGATCTAGGGGTCCTGGGATCGAGCCCTGCATTGGGCTTCATACTCAGCAGGGAGTTTGCTTGTGATTTTCTCTCTCGCTCTGCCTCTGTACCCCCCCACTTTCTCTCTCTCTCTCTCAAATAAATAAATAAAATCTTAAAAAGAGAAACATAATTCATCTCTGAATAACTGATTGGTCAATTTTAAAGTTTATCTTATTTAGACATAAATATAGTTGCAAAAAAGACCATTCAGCTATTCCATTGACCAAATCCACGGTATAATTCTATGCCCAGAAGGAAAAAAAAAAAAGCTGGAAGGAGTAAGTATACTGACCAGGTTAATAGCAGTAACTAGAATTACAGAATTATGAATAGATTTTCTTATCGCCATTTTCTAACTGTCATAATCAGCATGTCATGTAATAATAAAGAGCATTCCTTGAAACAATAAAAAGACAGCTGTGTCCCCGCCTCCATGCAATCTAAATACTCTACACCCCACATACCTTGTTGAGCTTGCCCAGTGAAGATATGAGATCCGCCCATTCACTTGAGGACTCGAAATTTCTTAAAGCCTTTTCAATCACTGAAGAGTAATTTCTGTATCTGTAATCACTCAAAAGTTCCTGCTCTTCTGGATCCATCTTACATTCTCACAGCGGAGAAAGTATCTAAAAGGGAACCAAGAAAGAAATGAGGGAGCAACTCAAGGACACACAGCATTCCCAGCCCAGAGGTACAGAGGACACGTGTCCACAAACACTACTGTGCACAACCGCACTCAGCAATGCAACTCAAATATTTAGCAAGGCTCCTGGGCCAGGCACTGTGGTAGATAAAAGACAAACAGTTCCGGTCCTCTTGGATTCTGAGGGAGACAAACGGAGCAGAAAAGAAGCAAAAATGCCAGGATTCCTCTTCACTGACAAAATTAACTCTAGGAGTGAAACTTACAAAGCCGCTAACTAAATACGTTGCCTGCTGGTAATTCTGGATCCAGGTGGCCCTTCCTACTGTAGGGCATTTATAAAAGCTAAGGAAAAGCAGGTCAATGCTATTAACCAACCAGAGCAACCTCTTCAGTGATCTGATCCTCTACAACTAGACTATGTTAGAGGACTGGAAGTATTCTAGAAGAAAATCTGACAGGGGAAAAAAAGTTTAAAAAATAAGGATGTAAGAATGTACTGTCTGACATCAGTGTTTCCAGAAATCTACCAGTATCCTGTTCAGCTACTAAGCTCTGATCACCCACCAATCCCCCCCAACCAGCAGCTGCCCTGACAGCTTCATGCCTCCATGTGCAGAGCCTGGACATGGGGTGGTGACGCCAGCGCCCAAGCAATCACCATTTTATTCTTCTTGCCCTTGTATATTCTTTGACGGATTCTTTTATTTTTTCCTGTGGCTAGATGCATTCATTATGTATGAACCACTGCAGCTATTATGAAGCCTGAGACCGATATGGTCTCATCCTGGCTCCAACAGCAACCATTTCCTCTTTTTATCTCCAATGTGACAAAAGGAAACAAAGAACAGCACAGAATGCTGCACTCATCTGACTTCATGAAGACAGCCGTCATTTATAACATGACAATGGACGCAATACGAGTGCATGCTGATGTCAAGTTTTGTTTTTATTCCTTCATTAACAAAAAAATCCGTACATCAACCTATCAGTTTATCCAAACAAACTGCAACTCTGAGAAACATTTCACAAGATATGGAAATATTCAATGGTTCCCCTGATCTGTCACCAAGTTCCATGCTTTGGCATTTTCTCAAAAGGGACGCCTTGGGGCTCTGATGCGCCCTCCTTCTTTAGTCTTTATCTGATTAAGATCTATTTAATGCGTGGCAGGTACCCACCCTAAAATTCCTTGTCCCTTTTTCCATACTAAGGGAACCCGAATTTTGCTCATGGTAGTACTAACAGCTCTCCACCTCCCTTGCAGCTCGGTGGCCACGCAACAGTTCTAGGCAATGAGGCGTCCGTAGAAGCTGGTGGTGGGGCCTCCAGGAAAGTGGTTTGAAAGGAGGTAGACTCCACTAGCATTCCCCTTTACTCCTGCCCATCTTTCTGCCCGGAACCAAGGTTTGATGTTGGAGGTGAAGCCACGTGCGGTAACCAAGAGGAAATAGCCATCCTTGGTGTACGACTTTTGTGGGTAAGTGGAAAGACATAGCAGCTGAGGGCAGAGGTGACTTTAAGAAGGCACCATGTCAACCCTGCACTCGATGTTTTCTGTACAGAAGAGCTCATCTAAGCCACTGTTCAATCGAGTTTTCTGCTACTCACAACCAAACACAACCCTGATATACAAGGCTAATATTTCACTAGTACACAGTCTGAAAAGACAATAAAATACAGAGCAACGTGATATCATTGAACACTGTAGTTAGCTAGCCAAGTTGCATGTCATCAAAATGGCAAATATCATAGACGGAAGAAACTGAACTGAAGGTACAACATGTTCTTTAAACCCGAACCTTTCATTTATTGGCCATGATGAATTTCTAAGAATCCCATGGTATCTGCTACTTCACTTTCTGGTCGTTCTGGGCCCATTCTGATCTTCCCACGGCCACCACAACTTTCAAGTTTCCAACATCAGTGGACCTTTTACCTCTCAGTAGGACTGTGCAGCAGACCATTCCTTTCTTCCCAAAACAGCCTCCTTTCAGCCCATACCCTCCTCTGGCCCCACCAACCCTGTGCTGGTTTCCACCTCTCTGCTGTTCCTTCCCCTCTGCAGGCTAATCCTCCTCTACCCTATTGCCAAATATGGCCATTCCCCGCACCAAGCCTTGGGTCCTCTTTCTATCCTTGGTCATCTCCCCATTCCTACAACTTACAAATACCATCTTCATGCTAATGACCCATGGATTTACAATGTCTGCCCATATCTTCCCCTGTCAGGTCCAGATTCATGCAAATACCTACTTGACTCATCCACCCAGATGTGGCATAGGGGTCTCAAACTTAGTGCATCCCAAACACCCATCAACAAAATATGGTCTAGCCACACAATGAACAAAGAACTGATATATACTACAGTAAGGGTGAACCAGAGAAATACATAACATAGTGGAAGAAGCCAACAAAAGGCCACATAGTTGTATGATTCCATTCATATTACATGTCCAGAACAGGTGAATCTGTAGAGATGGCAAGTAGATTAGCGGTCGCCTAGGGAAGGAAGTAGCAATAAGGAGGAACTGCAAATGGGCACAGGAATCTTCTTGGGGTAATGGAAATGTGCTAAAATTGAATTATGGCAATAGTTGTACAACTGTGTAAATTTACTAAAAATCACTAAATTGCACACTGAAATCAATGTATATTATCGTCTATAAATTACACCTCAGGGGGCAACTGGGAGGCTCAGTCAGTTAAGCGTCTGCCTTTCAACCGGGTCATGATCTCAGGGTCCTGGGATGGAGCTCCACGTTGGGCTCCCTGCTCCGCACGGAGTTTGCTTCTCCCTCTCTCTCTGACCCTCCCCCACCTCTGGCTCATGCTCTCTCTCTCTCTCTCTCCCTAATGAATAAATAAAATCTTTAAAAAAATTACACCCCAGTAAAGCTTGTTTTAAAAACCCCTTATACTCTTGATTCTACCTGTTCAGTGCTCCTCCTCCAGTCTTCCCTTCCCCAGAAAGTGGCCCCACCATTCCTGGGACCTTTGACGTCATCCTGGACTCTTCTCTTCACCTACCTTACGCAACCCACGTCCTGATTGTTCTTCTTCCAAAACACCAGTGGACCCGATTGCTCTCCATCTCCGCCATACCACTGCACAAGCCACCTCTCCCCTACCAGGTTGCAGACAATTCCTGATGGTTCTCCTCCTCTCTTGCCCCTCTCCAGTGCATTTTCACTTAGCAGTCCAAGAATCCTCTTAAAACATAAATTACAGTGCATCCCCACCATGTTTAAACTCTTTCCATTAAGCTTATAATAATCCCAACTTCCCCACCCCATGGCCTATAAGGGCCTCTCTCTTCAAGGCATTCTGCTTGTCTAAAAACTGACTCGGCCTATCACAGAGGCTTTGAACACGCTGTGGCTCTCTGCAAAAATATAGTGTACTATGTATGTGAACGTACACAGTAAGATTGCTCACTGATTCTTGGGAAGGCCTCTTTTACTGAAATACTAGCCTTTACACTTTTTAAGGGTTTTTTTTGTTTTTGTTTTTTTTTTTTAGAGAGAGACAGAGCGTGCAGCAGGGGGAGGGACAGAGGGAAGAGAGACTCCTCAAGCAGACTCTACACTGAGCACGGAGCCCAAAGTGCAGCTCGATCCTAGGACCCTGAGATCATGACCTGAGCCAAAATCAAGAGTCGGTCATTTAACCAAATGAGCCAACCAGGCACCCTCTGCCTTCACACTTTTTAAAAATATTAAAGGATGGCAATGAGAGATGGTAGTTTATTTTCCCAAGTAAGATGTTAGTACATCCAAACAGTCCGTAATTTTTTTTTTTTTCAGGAAATTTACAGGTTTGAAATCTAGCATCTCTGAACCACTGCAAAACTCCAGGCATAATCTTCACCATATAAAGTGTCCAAGCACTGTGCAAAGAAACATGGGGAAAAAAAAAAAACAGGGTTCCACTTTCATAGTTCATAACATAATAAAAGAGGAAATACCTAAACACATAATTTCAATTTAAGGCGGCACACAGAGTGACGGAGGGTGTCCTGAGGTAACACTGGCACAAGGAAAAGACAGAGGAAGCCCTACTACCAGCGGAGGAGTGCTCAGAGTCAAAGTCTGGGCGGCTAGTTAGTAGGAAGAGAGCCTTGGGACGCCTGGGTGGCTCAATTGGTGGAGCCTCTGTCTTCGGCTCAGGTCATGATTCCCAGGGCCTGGGATCGGGCCCCACATGGGACTCCCAGCTCAGCGGTTCTCCCTCTCTCTCTGCTGCTCTCTTGCTCTCTCTCTCGCAAATAAATAAAATCTTGAAAAAAGAGAGAGCGCGTGCGCCCTGGTCTGCCATAGTTTGTAATTAGGAGCTGGGGTGGCAAAAACGCCATGGCAAGGAAGGTGTTGGTCGGGTAAGAGCAGGTAACTGGAGCAGTGAGAGGTTATGGTTGGCCACACGAAAAAAGTACTATTGGGTGTAACTAAAAGCACAGATGAGAAGTTTAGAAATAGTCATTCAAGCAAGCTCCTTTATTTCAAAATATGAGACCTTCAATACTATGCTACTAGGCAAGTCTTCTGGGTGGGCTTGGTAAATCCATCATTATGCATGCATTTATCTCACGCAACACACAAGAATCCTATGACATGGGTACTATCTTGAGGCTGCTCAAGAGGAGTATATTGGGAATCAGGCCCCCCAGAAAATTGCCCAGGGCCCTCAACAACCAACCGGCAGAGTTAGGAATCCAGCCCAGGTTAACACAATGGCACAGAGAACCTTTATTTACTACATTATACTACAGGTAAAATTAACAGTTCAGCCCCTAAATATCTCTTCTGACAATGATCTTGCAACCTATCCTGAATACCTTTCCTGTGAGAGACTCAGCTCAGTAAAACTGGTAAGAGTTCCACAGCCTACTAACAATTACATACACAAAAGAGTAATCATATAAACAAGCATATTTGACCAGATGTATCCGCCTTAAAATTGAAAATGTCAGCAAGAAATCTCTCATCCATTCTAAATTTCTTAGAAAAACAAGTTTAGGTGAAAAATCAACTGTCAGATCAGAAGGAAGTCAACTATAAAGATGTTTACATGAAGGAACATGTGAATGAGATGAAAACAGAATGAAAAATCACAAATAGTCACCCTCTCACGAGCAAGAACATTATTAGATAATGACTCTTAGTCGACAGCACAGAAACACTCTTCTGCCATTGGTTTAATCAACTCTGGGGCACATTATTTTGAATTTGGTCTCTCAGAATGGTAATTAAATTGCAGTGGAAAAAATTTAAGACACTAACGGGAGTAGGCTTTGTGGGGAGGGGGAGGGGAAGGCCTCCATCGTCTTACCAAAAAATCCTACAAAGGTTTCTTCAAATACAGAGCGACTGTCCCAGGTTAGGGAAACACCTGCGGGTAACAGCTTCCATCAGCAGCCGCCCTACGAGTTGCTAAAGGTCCATCCACCCGGCAGCAGGCGGCGATCCTACAAGACTCCCGGACCGGGCCGGGAGAGCGCGCGCACTGCGGCTCCGATCCCTTCTCCTGGGGACAGGCTGGGAGACTCGAGGATCTTCCCTTAACAGGAAAGCCCTCATTTTACAAAGGTCTCGGTCCCTAGCCCTCCGCCCGGACCAGGACGGCACAAGCAAACAAAGGCGCGTCTGGCCGTCGTCCGCCGGCGGAGGTGAGGGGAGGGCGGGCCGTGACCCACCTGACCTCCACCTGCCCGACGGGAGGCCGCGCCGGGCCGGCGAGGACTTGGCCGCACTTCCTTTGCCGCGGCGGGCCGGAGGAACTGGGGGACCCCGCCCTGCCCCCGGACTGCCCCTCAGGGGTGCGGGGTCGGAGCCCACGCCCACGCGCGGCCTCGCCGGGGCCGTCCCCGCACTGCAGCAGTGCATGCCACGGGCCCGGGCCGCGGTCGAGGAGCCCCCCTCTCGCCCCGGGACCGCCCCCACAGAGCCGCTCGAACCCTGCGCACCCTGGGGGGGGGACGCCCACGCCTCCTCGTCGCTCCCGGGCCCGCGGGTGGGGACGCCCCGGCTGCCTGGGCTTCGCCCAGCGGCCAAGGGCGCGGGGCCGGCTTACCGGCGGCGGCGGTGGGGGCGTCAGCGTCCCTTGTCAACGGGCGCGCCCACGTGCGGCGCGGAGGAACCGGCCGGGCTGTGGCAGGCAGAGCAAGCGGCCGCTGCGGCTCAGCAGGGACCAAGAAGGAAGCGCCGAGCCCGAGCCCGAGCGGCCGCGGCCCCAGGCGGCGGGGCGGGATCGTGAGGAGGGACCTCGGCGTGGGGGGCGGGGCGGGGCCGGACGGGGCGGGGTCAGGACGGGACCTCGGCGCGCGGGGGGCGGGGTAGGGGGCGGGCCCTCAGCGCGCGGGGGCGGGACCAAGGGAGAGCCCTCTGCCGCGGCAGAACCAGGAGGCGGGCCTTTGACCCGGGGGGCGGGATCAGAAGGCGGTACCTCGGCGCGCGGGGGGCGGGTCCTGGGCGGTGGGTCCTGGGCGTCGGCTCTGGGGCGTACGGCTCTCATCCCTAGTCCTCCACAGCTTCCGGGCGGTGGGCGTGGCTCTCAGCTGCCGCAACTAACTGCCGCCCTCGCAGCGGGGCTGCTCCGGGGAAGGCCTGCATAGGTGGGAGGGGTGGCTCCGACTTTCACCTGGGGCTCCCCCGACACACCCAAACGGAAGGGGAGAGCGGTCAGTTTATCGCCGTGCTCCAGAAGGGGCTTTGGAGAACGGTGGGGCCCAAGAAAAGTGGGGCCGATGGCATGTGGCTAACCCCATCCTTTCCATTGGGCCCACACCCAAACCCTCGGGGAGGAGGTGAAATGAATCCTTCCATACACGCTGGGGCCACAGGAGGCCCCGGGAACCTGGTTAAGGCGTCCCCAGCCCCAGTGGCCGCACCTTTCTGGCCCTTGGGATCAGAGTTGAGGGAATTAATTCGTGGAATGAGTTTCATTATGTGGGTTCTGGCTCAGAAAGGAGACCTGTCAACTCTAAAGAGCATTAATATTTCCAGAAAAACTCTAACCCCTTCCTGTCATCCTCAGGAGCTTCCGGACCTGGCAGTTCAGACCCACCCAACCTGGCCTGACAGCTGCAGGGCCAGAAGCACCTTGAAGGACTGGGGTCAGGCAGAGTTCACCTGTGCATCCTGATTGCACCAGCTGGGGCTCCCAGCCAACCAAAGCAGCGGCACCTGTTGATTGAGGTAGTAATTTCTGCACAGGCTTTTGACCATTTAACCCTTGACTGTCCCTTAAGGAATTTTCAGATCTAGTCTGGGGCTCCTAAAGGCTAGGCCGCCATGAAAACTCGAGTTAGGAGGTGGGAGTGGAAGGTCCATGAACACTTTGAAATTGTACAAAACATTTTGTGTATATGTTTCTGGAAAGGGGTATATAGTTTGTATCAGATTTCCAAGGGGATCTATCACTGCCCCCAAATCGCCAAGAATATTTTCATAGTTTGGGATGCTGGCCCCCTCCCTGGCCTGCCCAGGCTTCTGATTCCATCTGCATTTGGCATATACCAAGTGCACCAGTAAACCCTCTACTGGTCAGTCTTAGGAGTGGTCTTAAAGTAGAAGCAGAGGAAAGCTAAAGGATGGAAAATTTAGTAGGAAAAAATTAATTGCATGAAACTGATTTNTGCTGAAGACATGAAAAACTCCACTTTTACAAAAACAGTTGCCAAAGGTGAGGTGGGTTTTTTTGTTTGTTTGTTTGTTTGTTTTAGGTTCCTCAAATCCTAGCCACACTCCACACTGCATTTAACTAATATTGAAAGAACTGCTTATACTCTCCACTGAAAGGGAGAACCAGTCTATTCATTTCAAAACCACCATGTATAACTTTGTCCTGATACATTAAATAAAATAAAATACATGCCTTGTATTTGTCACCTATCTTTAAAGAACTCCAAGTGTGTGGAAAGTTAATTTAAAAGCATTTTGACAGATTCAAGTATCGTAAACCCTTTAAAAAAAACCCACTATATTAATAATCAGAATTGACAGTAAATGTACAGCATTAAGATTTGAAAGTTTATTCCTACATGAAATGTTTCCATGGGTCAAGTTGTCACACTTAAAAGTCTACTTAGCTGTGTCTAAGGCATATAAATAGAGCCTGTTCCTCAAATAATAATACGCTAATCAGAGCATTTCAGATTTAATTTGAACCAGAACTTTAATCCTTGCCCCTTCTGATAATAAAGAAGGGGTTATAATCAGATGTGACTACATTCTCTGGCTCAGGCTGGCTCACCTCTTAGAGAGATTGGCCAGGTAAACACATTCTGAGTTTCCATATGCAAATCCTGGTGCTCCTCTCACCCTGTCTTTTCTATAAAGTACATTCTCCACCACGCCATCTAGGTAAAGTCTTGGGTAGTTCTGTATTTGATGCTGTGCCCACTTTGTGGCTGACTGGCAGTAACAAGTAAACCTTTGTCAGGATTGTCATTATCACCGTTTCATCTCCACACTACATCAATGTTCAGGATCTCAGTCTGTCTCACTCTTTGCTGAAGTTTAGTAGGTGAGGGAGAAGCCCAAAGGCCAGGCCTAAAGCTGGTACTGTATGTGGGTTTAACACTCATGTGTCAGCCTAGAAAAGTGGATCATGGAGAAGCTGGTTTGGACAGGATCACTGGCTCCATTTGATGTCTCAAAAACACACAGAATGGGATACTCCACTTAAAATATGCCACTTTTAAGCCATATTTTGTTTACCTATTTTGTGGAAAGTTCACACAGGCTAAATGGGGATCTAATAACCATGTGGCTTACAAATGACTTAGATTCGATGTATCATCTCCCCTAATTTTTTTTTTTAAGATTTTATTTATTTATTTGACAGAGATAGAGACAGCCAGCGAGAGAGGGAACACAAGCAGGGGGAGTGGGAGAGGAAGAGCAGGCTCCCAGCAGAGGAGCCTGATGTGGGGCTCGATCCCATAACGCCGGCATCACGCCCTGAGCCGAAGGCAGGCGCTCAACCGCTGTGCCACCCAGGCGCCCCCATCTCCCCTAATTTTTACACCAAGGGAGTTGGCCTGGTCTCTAGACTCGTATTAGTGAAGCTGGGCATGTCAAGCAGTAGGCACCAAGAAAAACCAAGGAACTGCCATTAGACAGTCCTGGATATGGTCCTGGCTCTTGGCTGTGTGATCTTGGACAAGTTAATCAGCTTCTCCAAGGCTTTTTTCCTTATTTGAAAAATGATATTAATACCTATCTCAAATTAATACCTATGGTACAGGATTGCTGTACTGTAAGAAATACATAAAACAACATAGGGAAAATATTAAGCATGACACATGGCTTAATATGCCACGGTTCTCAATTTATGATTTTTTCTTTTTTTTCCTTCTGATTCTAAACCTAATTCTTTTTTCACTGCAGCACACCATGGAACATTTTCATGCACATGTATTAGATTCCTTTCAGTTGCAAGCAGTAACATAATTCAAACTAGCTTAAGGAATAGGATCATTTCTTTTAAGGATCCAGGGGTATCTTGGAGCATCTCTTTGAATCTGAGATCTCAGGAATAGTCTGAGGCCAGGTAAGGGATGCCACTGTGGGGACGTGGGACAGTCTGTCTGGGGGCCACTCTGTAAGTGTGTCTCTTGAGAATTAGTTGCCTCTTTTTCTGGCTATACTTGGTTCCCTCTGCTCCTTAGACCATGTGGGGCAGGGCCACTCACAGTAATAGCTCTGAGCTTTCCCTGATCCAGTCCAGCTGGTCCTCCTCTTTAGAAGACGGGCCTACAGCTGGAATAGTCAACAGAGGTTAGCAGGGCAAAGTCATGTGGTGGCTGTTGCAGCTGCAAACATGGGAAGAAGCAGTGGGGGGAGGGTGCCGGGCAGGCCATCCCATAAGGGTCCCCTTTGACCTTTCCATAAACATGAGACATGCTGTTCTGATCAGCAGTTTACAATTAAGGGTCTTATAAGCAGGTACACGCTGATCTAAAAATGTCAAGGTGATACTTGGCTAGAGACAAAAAAGGGAGAAGAAAGAAAAGGAACTGGGCTGTTTACTCGTGTATTTCCCGTCTGTGACTCCGTTAGGCAGAACCTGAAGGTGCTCGGTGGTCCTGGTACTACTGCTCATCATTGGCAGGGTTCCAGAGGCTGGCTGCAGAGGGAGACCAGAGTATGAAAGATATTGAGGAAACGTATCGAAAACCATTAAAATGTTTTTAGAGCCAGACAAGAAGTCATTAAAATGTCTTGGGAGCAATGGTCCTAGACAAATCTAAGAGCAAGCTGGATTTAATCAGGCAATATAGAGATGGCTAAGGGAAGTGAGATGCAGTTTGGGTGGGGTTCAGACGTCCCTCCACCCAAAGTGGATGAAGAGGCGAGGTGCGGGTTGTCAGAGCTAAATGACACTTTGCCATGCTGCCATCAGTAAGTTGGAGAGTCCAGAAGCACTATGCATGCTGTGATAGACCAGAAGTAACAGGGTTACCTGCAGAGTCCTGATTCCCCCAAATAAATGAAACCTTGAGAATTTCCATTCTGTACTGCTTTTCAGAAGGAAAATAGCCTTATCCTTTATTTCTGCAATGCTGTCATCAGGTGACCTTTGTGGTCATAATCAAGTGACAACATTGCTGTATCTCATGATGAACAGCCCATCATAAACTTGGTAAATTTGTGGTTTGTCCATTGTGCACCTGTTGTATTTCTGTTGTTTGACTAGCCATTCGTTCTGAGGCCTTGACTCCCTAGCAAACATCCTTTATAAGTGTACTTCTCTTTCGTAAGATTCTTTAGTTTCCAAGTCCTTTTTCTACAGGGTATAACCAGAACCCAGGAGGCCGATTACAAAAGCAATCCCATTTGAAAGCAGTGAATGTGGAGTTGCCTATTGTCAGAGACTTCAGAAGGGGCTCAGGGAGGCATCTGAAGGGTCACCCTGGGCTGTAGCTCAGAGGGGAGCAGGAACAGGTCAGGGAGAAGTATCTGCATGTGTCAGAGCAAAGAGACGGTCTGGACAAAGTTGTCCAAGCAGGCACAATTTGAAAGAAGGAGCAGGGCAACTTTGCAAACCTTCTGGGGACACAGATTGCAAAACCCGAGTGAAAATCCCAGTGTGGAAATCCTACCTCAATGAAAAAAAGGAAATTCTCTGAGTCTTTCAAGCCATACTTGCTAAGAACCAATGAAAATGTGCTCAAATATAATGAAACAGAATGTGATACAAAGTAGGATTGGAGATCTATGGAAACAGGGTAAATCACATCCTTAGAGTTAACCACCTAGAATCAGCAAGGGATGGCTGGAACATGGCTGGAAGCTGCTCAGGAGCCTTGAGAGCTCTTGTCAGACCTGTGGTTCTCAAATTGCCGTCCCAGCACCAGCAGCCCCTGGGAGCTTGTCAGATATGCACATGCTGGGGCCCCAACTCTGGGCAATGTTTTAACATGCCCTCCAGGCGATCCCGATGCCTTCGGACCCTGCAGAACCACTGGACCAGGTTCTTCGCCCTTCCAGGCTGGAGTTTGGGCATAGCAAAATCGCTCAGCCTGATTCTGGAAAGAGACAGTTTCTCCCAGGGAGATTCTAATCAACATTCCCCAAGGACAGAGACAGAAGTGGATTACGACACCAGAATTCATTCATTCACTCCACAAAAGTTTATTAAGCATTAAGCACCAAAGCAGACATTCACCAGTTTTGGACGACTTTGTCGTGGACGAGCTGGCCATGAGGCTCGGTAGCATCTGGGGGCAGCAGGGCCAAGTAGACAGGGGTCTCGGCTCCCTCCTCCACAGTCCTGGGGCCATGAGGCCCCCCCATGTCCGTCTTCACCCACCCTGGGCAGCATGCGTTCAGCAGAATCCTGTCAGCTTTTCTCTTCTCATCCAGACGCTGGGCCAAGATTCTTGATAAGATGGTGACCCCTAGCTTGGACACCCCATAAGCTGAGTTGGGCCAGCCTTCCCTCTCATGCATTTCACTGTTTGTATCCTCCACAAACTTCTTCATGAGGTCCACCAGGTCCTCCTCTGTGAGCGTCTCACATCGGAACTTCTTCTGGAGATCTGCGCTGCAATTTTCAAGAGCTTTTGAACCCTCTAAACTGCTGATATTCACTACCCTGCCTGAAACAGAAGAGTAAAAACATGGAAGCATGTCACAAACCAACAGTGGTTTTATTTTACCCAACATGCAATTGATTCATACCGTAGGTTTAACTGCTGATTAAAAAAAAAAAAAAGACTCTAGAAGTCATCAGTGGGTTTTAACATTGTTTTGTGCTCTCTTCCCCCAAAGGGAAGGACACAATCCCATCAGCAACACGGGCTAAAGAGCAGTGGCTGGTTATTCATTAGGTGAGCAGGAGCTTATCTGTAGTGGAATCGCCAGGTGGTTTTATAAAAACACCCCCTACACATACAAACACTCCAGGTGCCTGTGAACTTGCCTCCCCAGAGAAGACAGCCTCCCCCTGAGGATTAAAGCTCTTCCTTGGCTTGCACCATTTCCTAGGGCCGCAGGCAGCCGCTTCTTTATATCCGAGTATCAAAAACCAGGGTCAGGCAAATGCCGTCGTCTATCCTTAATGATGGCTACTTTCACACATGGACTGGGTTGATTCTCCAACCCCATTTTGATTTTCATCCCTTTTTTAGCCCATAGCTAAAAAGTAAATATAATTAATGAGTTAATATTCATATTAACAATAATTCACAGCTACTAAAAAGACCATTATATCTATAAAAAAATGTGTTAAGCCCAAAACTACAAAACAATTTAAGTATTGATGGAAATCCCCAAACCAGTAAACGTGTGAATTTATACAGTTCAACCAACATCAAAACCCAACACATTTAGGGGGTTCTTTTCTTACATATTATCCTGAATCCACTTCCTAAGCATCCAATAGGATAATTGGATTTTTTTTTTTTAAGTAGGCATCATGCCTACTTATGCAGCATGGAGCCCAATGAGGGGCTTGAACTCACAACCCTGAGATCAAGACCTGAGCTGAGATCAAGAGTCTGACACTTAACCAACTGAGCCTCCCCAGTGTACCAGGATAACTGGATTTTATTGCATTTTCTGAGTGGCATTCATTCACCATGGAGATGGGGCAGGGTGGGGAGGGTGCTGTACATTCTACTAGCTCTCCTTGTGGGCCAACCCCACACAGAGATGCCCTCACTCTGTCTTGAACACGAGCACCTCACTTACCCCAGGTACTTAGGACTCCTCAGTAATTTTCTCCCTCTCTCATAATACATACTTCTTTCCCAACTGTGAGAAATCTGAAACCTACAGAGAAGTTGTAAGAATAGTTCAATCAACTCCCATATGCCTTTCACCTAAGTTCCTCAATTAACAGTTTGCCACATTTGCTTTCTCTTTCTCTTAATTGCAGACAAATATAAAACTTTGCCCTAAACACTTGAGTATATATACGGTAACAAGGGTATTATTACCTTACATAACCATGAGAGTGATCACACTCAAACCCTTTATCATGGTACAAAACTATTATCTAAAGTACAGTCCATATTCAAAGGACTCCAACTATTTCAATAATCAATAATCTTCCTTTATGGTTTTTCATCCAGGCTCCCATGTGGGATCATGGATTACATCTAGGGATCATATCTCCTTAGTCTATTAAGATTTATTTATTTTTAGAGAAAGGGGGATGGGGGAGGGAGAGAGGGAGAGAGAGAATCCCAAGCAGACTCCACTGAGCAGGGAGACTGACGTGGGGCTCGATCCCACAACCCTGAGATCAGGACCTGAGCCCAAACCAAGAGTCAGACCCTTAACTGACTAAGAGGGGGGCCTCTTTAGTCTATTTTAATCTAGAGTAGTCAACAATGACCTTTTTGAAGACTCTAGGCCATTATTTTGTAGTATTTGTCCCAATTTGGATTAGCATGATTTTTTAAAAAAAGATTTTATTCATTTGTCAGAGAGAGAGAGCACGCACAAGGAGGGGGAGCACCAGGCAGAGGGAGCAGCAGACTTCCCGCTGAGCAGGGAGCCCGACGTGGACTCGATCCCAGGACCCTGAGATGATGAGCTGAGCTGAAGGCAGACACTTAACTGACTGAGCCACCCGGACACCCCAGGTATGATTTTCTTATAATTAGATTCACTTCAATAGTTTGGCCAGGAATACTACTACTTCCATGTGTTCTTCATTACTTTCTAAACGGCTTTGTTCTTAATCACCTAGCTGCTATGAGGAATTAAATTCGAAAGGGAAAGGAGGAAAAAAAAATGAATTATAGGAGCTACTCTGTGCCTTTAATGGAAATTAAAGGCTTCTAAGAGTAAGAGGTGTCCTCTTTGATCTCAGGGGACACCTTTGGGAGAGGCCAAGGGGTGACCGTCTCAACAGCCAGATGGGTCCAATCAGCCCTGAGAAGGGCTGCACCCACACCACCCACACCCCCCTTTGCTGAGGTCGGGGGAACCACTGGTCTAGAAGGAAAAACCCTACCTCCATTCTTAGAATGAGTGTGCAAGTAGCTCCCTCTAGTGGGCAAATACTTGATTAACCTATTCACTCGAATAAGCAAGAGGGTAACTTTCTTTAAAAAGATAATATAACGCTACATAAATTGCGGCTCTTAAGTCAGTTTATTTTGGGGAGAAATTCCCTACAAATCAAGAGGCAATAATCCTTAGCTTTTTGCCCTCCAGGTAAATGTGAGTTTTACCGAAAAATCACAAATATTCTCAGGGTGTTGTAAACCAGATTGTTTGGGAATTACTGTTAACAAGAGAACTGGTTAAAGCCAGTGAGTCAGCCACCTGCTCTGGGTTGTTGCCTGAGCCCCACCCTCCCCAAAGCCACCTTTTATCTTTCAAAATGGCTTGGTTTACAATCATTTGGCGTTATGATCCTTCCCTTCACTGAACTAATTATCCTGATTTGATTGAGGGGTGAAGTCAGGAAACCTGAATACTGTTTCCAGCTCTATTACTACCTGTGTTCACATCTTTGGGTCTCAGTTTCCTTCTCTGTAAAATGAAGACCTAGGAATATAAGGTTTAATACCTTGCAGCTTTCAAATCCTAGAATTCTAAAACCCACAGAGAGAGGACTTCCGGATACTTGGTAAAAGACAACCCTGCAATGGAATGTTATGCAGCTGTAAAAAATATGAAAGTTTTCTGTCCCGATCTAGAAAGAGTCCCAGATATAGTAAGTGAACAAAGCAAAGTGGCAAACATTATACTTAATGTTCCCTTTGTGTAAACAAGGGAGCAAAAAAAAAAAATGCATTTAGATTTGCATTAAAAAACTCTATCCTGGGGTCACGCCTGGGTGGCTCAGTCAGTTAAGTGTCTAGCTCTTGATCTCAGCTCAGGTCTTGATCTCAGGATGGTGAGTTCAAACCCCGTGTTGGGCTCCTTGCTGGGCATGGGGCCTACTTAGAACAGAACAAAACAAACCTCCATCCCCTTGGCCCTGGGCACTCGACAACTCTGTGCACCCAGACCCAAGGCTTTCTTCAGCCAGTACCTGCAACTCTGCCTGTGGGCTTTCTGTGAGCTCATCCCACTAGGAAAGGATAAAGGGAATTGGCTGTAGAGGCTGGGGATAGGAACTGGGCAAGTGGGGGAGGGGGCAGGAGTCCAGGTGCAACTCTCACCATGCATCTTTTTAGATTTTAAGATGTTTGCACTAGAGATCATCTTTATTCAAATGTTAAATTGAGAAAAAGCACATTTTTATTATGCAGTTATTTTAATTAAAAATGCATGCATAACAGGAAAAGGAAAGCAATTCTAGACACTACTTCTAGTTTGACTGGTTGTCTGAGATTTGGAAGCTTTTTCATGTATTATTTGTTTCAGACGTACAGGTCTGTGATTCATCAGCCTTATATAATACCCAGTGCTCATTACAACACATACCCTCCCCAATGTCCATTACCCAGTTACCCCATCCCTCTACCCCCCTCCCCTCCAGCAACACTCAGTTTGTTTCCTATGATTAAGAATCTCTTATGGTTTGTCTCTCTGGTTTCGTCTTGTTTCATTTTTTCCTCTCTTCCCCTATGATCCTCTGCCTTGTTTCTTAAATTTCACATATCAGTGAGATCATATGATAATTGTCTGAGAAAAGTACATTTCTAATAAGAACCACAGAGTTCTTCTTCTGAAGAATCACAGTTGCCTTTCTGGGGGAAGAGGGTCCTCAGGGAAGGGAGCCTTCTCTGCCCCCGCCCCCCAGCACAGTTGTATGATTCTTCGTCAATGACAGTCTTCTCCACAAGGCTCAGTGCTCCATGGTCAGGATTGTCCCTGTCCACGGTGCTTACTACTGTGTCCCCAGCACCCTGGGTTACGGTAGGCCCTCCAGTGTTTGTGGGAAAAGTAATAAATTAATAAAAGTGATTTATTGAATACTTGGGAGTGTGGGTGAGATACTCCCTAATAAAGAAAAATTTCTTTGGGAAGTTCTGCATCAGCTTGACTAAGTGAAGAAAGGAGCACAGGAACACAGGGAAGGTCATAAACATGCTAAACAGAGCCTTCCCTTAGGCCCGCAACTGAGCTGGCTGTGGCCCACCACCATGGGGAGCTGAGAAGGACCCACTGAGATTGCTCAGAGGCAAGAGGCCTCTGGAAGGACTTGTAACACCTTATCATTCTAGGGTTGAGTTCGTGACGTGGCACCGAAGAGCACTGCCATGCACCATCCATGTATCTTTTAAAGCTAAAATGCGCAGGTGAGGAGCCAGCTCTTACTAGAGAATAGTGCAGTTTTCTGTGCCCCTGCCCCCTGGAGAAATGGTATCTCTAGGTCACTCCTGAGGGACAGCCCCACGGCCCACTTCTTGCTGAGGGATGCAGCCCGACAAGCCACACGCTGGACTTACCGTGAGGTTTTATTATCGGCAGTAACTCGATGCAGACATTCCTTGTTGCAAAAAAGTTTGTCTTCAGTGTTACCTCAGCTTGAACGTCAAAGGGCGTTGGATCATCAGCTTCCAAAAAGAGAAAGAAACAAAGTCACGCATTTCCCCCTGAAATGTATATGACAGAGCGCATCTTACCTCTAATTAAAGGAAAAAGAATCTAACTTTAAAACGATTTTTAAACCCTTAGGTCGGTGGTTCTCCAAACTTCAAGCACGTCTGAATCACCTGCAGGGCCTGTTAAAACACAGCGTTCGGGGTTCCACCCCCCCGAGTTTGGGACGGAGAAGAGCGGGGGTGGAGCTCCAGAATTTGCATTTCTAACGCGTTCCCAGGTGACGCTGCAGCACTGGTCTGGCCACACTTTGGGCATTCGCGGCTCTCACGGCAGCTGCTCAATCTGGAAGGGGTATGGGACGCACCTGGGGATTCTGCTAAAAAGGACAGTGTGATTCAGCAGGTGTGGCCTGCGGCCTTAGGTCCCCCGCCCACACTGCTGAGGGGGCGGGGGCTTCCAGCCGACTTGTGTTCAGGAAGCGGAGTACCTAGCCTTCAATCCCTCAACCAGCCGCAGACGACTGCTCCTGCAAGTGCCGGCCGCTTCCCGCAAGCCCGCAGGCTCAGTTGGAGGTGCGGATGCGCAGCGACCGTGAGGGGGTCAAGGCCGGGGCGGGAATCCATCAAGGCCTCACACCATTTTTTACTCTCTTCTGCCTCCTGGGTTTCTCTTCCCACTAGGCTGGTAAATGAGGGGGGCCTGATTATTCCTTCTACCCCTAGCTCAAGGCAGCTCAATTCACTTTCTCAGTAGAGCAACAGAGAAAGTCATCTCCCTGACTTTCTCCCCCCCCCCCAAAGATGCTACTTAAAATCACACTGAAAATGTATGTTTGATGACAAACACAAATTCCCGGGGGGAGGGAACAAGGCTCGCTTCCTTTCTGCCTGAACCTATCAAAGCTCTCCATTAAACAAAATCTCAAGTCCACTAATGTGCAAAATGCGCGCTGATCGTGTCTCGGAGATTCATTTCCTGTCCCGAGCAGATGCCTCCGGGCATCTATGAAAGCACCCTTTCAAGGAAAGCGAAAGCCCAAAGTGAGCTCCGAGACCCTTCGCGAAGAAAATGTTTTTTGCATTAGACAGAAGGTTGATGAGCTTAGCAGGGCGTAGCCCCCCTCCCAGGAGGCCGGTTTTCTGGCAAACCGCAGCAGCTGACGGCTCCGGGAGGACCCTGGGCTCGGTTCCGCCCGCCTTGCTCTGGCGACTCCGTGGAAAGCGAGATTCCACCGCGCGAGGCCAGTGCTGAGCGCGTCCCGAGAAGCCGGCTCTGCGCTCCGCGATCACTCGAGCGGACGAGTGGGGGGATGCCTGCGGCTCTCTGCCCCGAAACTTTGGCGCGCCCAGGGACCGACCCCCGACCTACGCTTGAATGCGATGCCCGCGTTGTTGACCAACACGTTCAGGCCCCCATACTCCTTGCGCAGGAAGTCCCGCAGGGCGCGGATGCTCTGCAGGTCGTCGATGTCCAGCAGGTGGAAGCGGGGACTCAGGCCCTCGGCCTGGAGCTGCTGCACGGCCGCCCGGCCCCGCGCTTCGTCCCGCGCCGTGAGCACCACGTCCCCCGAGAACTGTCGGCACAGGTCGCGCGCGATGGCGAAGCCGATGCCCTTGTTGGCCCCGGTCACCAGGGCCACGCGGCTGCAGGACGACATGGCCGGGGGAGGCACTTGGCGCGTGGAGAGCGGACCGGACTGTGGGCCACCGGGGAGCGCGCCGCAGAGGCGTGGACACGGTCAGAGAAAGCACAGAGAACTAAGTTCTGTGATCCAGTGCTGCGACTTCTAGAGAACGAGGCCCCAGCCTTCAGTCCCTCCCCTGCGAGGAGTGGCCGTCTGTTCCCGAAGGTTTCGTAACGGCCCACTCCCGGGCCCGCCCCTTCCCCCGCGCTGCGCCCTCTGGATCCCTCTCCTGAGTCAAGCGGTGGTCTGCCGGGTGGAGCGGTTGTAGTTTTCCCAAAGCCACAGCGGATGGTGATGGGTCGATGGGGTCAAGGGATGCATTGCAGTTGGATTGAAGAAACTATTTTAGGAAAACTCCTAAAGGAGAAAAACAAGGGCTGAGTAATTTTCTTGGGCGTGCGCGCACCGTCCACTGCACACTGAAAATGTTTCCCTTCTCCTCAAATGCGATGAAATTATTTAGACACGGTAACTGCTTCTCAGGATATAGATCCCCTTTTTGCTTAAACTCAAGAAAGACAATGAAAGAAGAAAGGTCCTAGGAGTAGATTCACAGGTCTGGGCAGGGTTCATCTCTGTGTGTGTTTCCCAGCGCGCCCCCAAGTGGGAGGGAGTGTTAATGAAGCTCTTGTTGGGTGTCCAGCCTCTTACTGGAATGTTTTAATTTAATCCTTACCTAACTCCTGTAGGTGCTAAGTGTCTGCATTTTAGGTTTGTTCAAGGAGGATGGATATCGATATTTTTCCCCCTCCCAGTGAAGCCTGTGCACCCACAAAGTTCAAATGAAAATGAATCCCCAGTTATCTCGAGGTCTGCGCAGGCAATTAGAACTCCCCCACCCACCTCCTTAGTGTAATATGAAGGTGTTTGATTAGTGACACTAAGATGTATGGAGAGCTGCGACCTCATCATGACTCAGCTTTTCCCAAGCAGAGCTGGCTAAGCCGCTTGTTGTCTGGTCTTTCACCTTGACTCCATCCTTCTCCATGGAATCAACAAGGGAGGTCAAGAAGGTGGACTCTTGGCGTGTGGTCCCCTACTGTGGTTCAACCTGTAGTTTTTTCCCTCTAAAAATTATTTGGAACTTTATTTCAAAGATGTAGGGCTATTCAGGTGTTCTGTTTCTTTTTGAGTGAGCTTAATTTTTGTTTCTCAAAAAATTTATTTCATCTAATTTTTTTCTTTTGACATGAAATTGTTCATAATATGCTCTAATTAGTCCTTTTAATATTGGTAGTGATGCCACCTCCCTTATTCCTGATACTAGTCGTTTGTGTCTTCCATATTTGTTCTCCTGCTCTGCCTGGTGAAAGGTTTATCAATTTTGTGGATTTTTTCCCCTCAAGCATCTGTTGGTTTTACTGATAATTTTCTCTATTTTTTCCCTGATTATATATTTTTCCTAATCTTTATTTCCTTTCTTTTGCTCACTTTGGGTTTTATTTACTTTTTCTAGTTTCTCACCATGGACACTGAAGTCATTAATTTGAGATCTTTCTTCTTTTCTATGTAGGTGTTAAGGGCTGTTAATTTCCCTTTTTTTTTAATTTATCTTTTTTTGAAAGGGGGAGGGAGGGAGAGAATCTCAAGCAGACTTCATGTTGAGTGAGGAGCCCTGTGTGGGGCTTGATCTCATGATCCTAAGATCATGACCTGAGCCGAAGTAAAAAATCAGTTGCTTAATCAATTGAACCACCCAGGGCCCCTATTAATTTCCCTTTAAGTACTGCTGTTGGTGACATCATATAAACATTCATGTTGGCTTTTCAATTTTAATCAGTTTAAAATATTTTCTAATTTGCTTATTGATATCTTCTTTGACTAAGTGTATTTAGAAGTATTTTTTAAAACATTTAAAAAATATTTTATTTTTAGGTAATCTGCACACTCAACGTGGGGCTCAAACTCACAATCCCCAAGATCAAAAGTTGAATGATTGGGGCACATGGGTGGCTCAGTGGGTTAAGTGCCTGCCTTCAGCTCAGGTCATGATCTCAGGGTCCTGGGATTGAACCCCACATCAGGCTCCCTGCTCAGCAGGGAGTCTGCTTCTTTCTCTGCCCCTCAGCCCCTTTCCTGCTCATGTTCTCTCTCTCTCCCCCAAATAAATAAATAAATCTTAAAAAAAAAAAAAAAAAGCATGCTCTATTGGCTGAGCCAGCCAGGTGCCCAGGAGTGTGTTTTGTTTTGTTTTGTTTTTTAATTTCCAACTATTTGGAGATTTTCCAGATATCTTGCTGTTACTGATATCTAACTTAATTCCATTGTAATCAGAAAGCATACTGTGTAAGACCTGAATTCTTAAAGAGTTTTAAAAGCTGGGAGAGAGATATTAAAGCATGTTTTTGTGCAGTGGTAATAATCTCAAAGGGAGGTAAAAGTTGGTGATGGAGAGGCAGGGAGTAATTCAAGAACACAGTGTGTGGGAGGCAGATGCTGTTGGGATCTAGGGCTCAGATGGGGGCTTGTCACTGGAAGCAGGCATTTCTTGTAACAGGAGGAAAGCAGAGTGTGTGAGTCTAGCTAGGTCATTCTTCTGGAAGGCATTATTTTCTCTTTGAAGAATGAGCCATTTGAAGTCGTTAGCAAGAGGTTTCAGTCTGGGAGATTTGAGGAAATAATAGCCATCTTGTGGAGTGTGAAGGTGAGTGTACTGGGGAACTGGGCAGCATTAACCAGTGGAGCTGGGGCCCCACTTGTGATCTGTGGTCATAAACGTCAAGACACCATGATCAGCTTCCTGTAATTCCCCACCCCCACCCCCAGCGTGGCTAGCTGCTAGTGTAGGCTGGGAATGGTGGTGAAGTTGAGGGTTGATGTTTTTCCAGGCTCACACAACAGTGTGAAGAGTGTTTGCAAGGAAAAGATTATAGTGTAGGGCTATGGCCTCAAAGGATGGAGGAAAGGACATGAGGAAGTTGGAGATTTATAATGAGGGGATAAATAGTAGGGTCAATGAAAGGGGAGGTCTCTGAAGGCAGGACACCTCTGGAGGAAGCCAGGTCCCGGGGCATCAGTGTGGGATGCTTTGAGATGGAGGTCTCAGAGACTGTGTGGATGAACCACATGAAGGGGGCAGGGAAATCTTGTTGGTGTGTTGGAGGTCAAGAGACTGGGAAGCCAAGATCCGGGATGGCTTCTGACCTCATCAGAGTTGAGGACAGGCATGGAGAGGAAGAAGATACTGAGCCATGTGCTGGCCTCAAGGCATGTGCCCTTCTGCTGTTGCTGTCCTGAAATTCTTGATTTTTTAGGCAAGGGTCCCCCATCTTCGTTTTGCACTTGGCCCTGCAAAGTACGTAGCAGGTCCTTGTCACCCCCATGAATGAAGGGGTGTGGCAAGATTGGCTTGCAGGGAGTGTGTCACTCATAGCAATGGAGCCCAAGTTTTTCATGTTAGAATCTCCTGGGGATCTTTAAAACAACAACAACAACAACAACAACAACAAAACCACCCAATAAACAAATACAGACGCCTGGCTCCATCCCCAGACGTTGTGATTTAATTGGTCTGGGGTGTGATCTAAGCCCTGGGACTCCTAAAAGCTCTCCTGGTGATTCCAGCGTGTAGCCCAGGTTGGCAGCCATTGAGCTAGAGGAGCAAGGTGGGTTGATTGGTTAAAAGTGACATGATCTTTGGAAGAGTTGGTGTTTTCAGAAGAAAAAAGCTGAGAAAAGGTTTGGCACCTGTTATTGTGGTAGACAGAGTAAGCAATGCTCCCAGAGGTTCATGTCCTAATCCCCAGAACCTTGGATGTTACTTTACATGGCAAAGGGGACTTTGCAGATGTAATCGAGTTGAGGATCTTGTGATGGGGTGATTACCTTGGATTATCTTCATGGGCCCAGTGCAATCCCAGGGGTCCTTGATTACATTGTATTTTATTATTATGATTTAGTAATCTCTACGCCTAGTGTGGGCTTGAACTCCCGACCCTGAGCTCAAGAGTCACACGCTCCACCGATGGAGCCAGGCAGGCGCCCCCGGCCCTCCCATCCAGGGTCCTTATTAAAGGGAAGCAGGAAACTCAGAGGTGGAGAAGGAGATGAAAGACAAAACAGAGGGGCAGAGGGGAGGGAAATTGGAAGAGGCTGAACTGCTGGCTCTGAAGACCAAGAAAGGGGCCAGGAGCCCAGGCAGCCTCCAGAAGCTGGAACAACCTGGAAAACTCCCACTCACCCCCCCAGCCTCCAGAAAGAATGCAGCTCTGTTGACATCTTGACTTTAGGACTTAGGACCTCTGCAACTGTGAGATGATAAACTTGTGATGTTGTAAGCCACTGACCTTGTGCTAATTTGCTACGG
Source organism: Ursus maritimus (assembly GCF_017311325.1). Lineage (NCBI taxonomy): Eukaryota > Metazoa > Chordata > Mammalia > Carnivora > Ursidae > Ursus > Ursus maritimus. The sequence continues at coordinate 9,039,612 of NW_024426552.1, forward strand.
CAGCCATTGGAAGTGGATAACACCCCTCACTTGTACCCAGCACAGCATCACACAAAGGGTTGGCATCATGAACACATTTTTTAAGAAAAGGGCTGGTTTGGGGGAAAAAAAACTTTGATACATTTTCTGAGGATTGAGGGAGAATGAATGAAAGGGAGCAAGATGCTTGACATCGTCTGTCTCACGGAAAACTTGACTTGGTTGGTGGGTCTATGTCAACTAGAAGCAGAAGTGCAGGGCAAACTCTTGGGCCTGGTCCAAGTCGCCACCATTCGAGTAGCTGTGGGTGCCTGTTCCAAAGAGTTATAGGTTCTGGTGGTTTTCTTTTTTATAGCTGTGATTCTTCTTAGAGTGCCTTTGCACTCCCTCCGTGAGGCTGCTATCCCTTCGTGTTTCCTAAATCATTAGGGTAAGAACCAAAGTATTCACCAGCAACATGGTGTGTCCATGGTTCTTCTCCAAACGGCCCATTTTCACCTTGGGTACCGGGTGTCCCTGGCATTCATTCATCTGCATCTCTCTGGTGAATATTTGAGCATTAGTTAGGTTCCAAGTGCATTTAGGAATGAACAGACGGGGAGAAGCTCCCTGCCCCTGTGGAGCAGCTCTTAGCTTTGCTGCTTACGGGCTGTGTGGTCTTGGGCAAGCCTCAGTTTGGCCATTTGTAAAATGGAAACAATTACACTGCTTCATTCTTAGGACTGGTATATGAGCCAAATGAGTTAATATTATAAAGGTGTTTTGAGTAGTACTTACAAATGGGAACCCTTTAGACATGTTTGCTGTTATATTCTCCAGCAAGGGGAGGCAGAAAGTCCTTTAAAGCTGACTCCTCCATGCTTACAGCCCCGTGTTGAGGTCCTCCTGGAAACAAGAGCAGCACTAGGCATTGTCACAACTGCTGACACTGCTTCGCTGGAGGCAGATCATAACATAGGCAGAGGTAGGAGGCGAAGAGAACTTGCCTCCAGCCTCACCTTCAAGGAAGTACTATTGACCCGCTTAGCTTTTCAGAACTCTTGGGATGCTCAAGGCAGGTCCGGGCAGGAATGGGGCCGCCCCATTGTCTTTCTGGAAGCAAGATTAAGGTCAGATTCCTGAGTCAAATGAAGAAGTCAACACAGTTTGGTAACTGCTCTCTTCCTCTTCTCCATCCCCAGTTCTTCAGCCCCTGCCCTTCCCATGAGCGGACGTCGAAGTGGTTCAGAGGCAGAACCATGGTGCTGTTCAGTGCCAGGAAGGTGGTGGGGGTGGGGAGGCAAATCCTGGCAGCACTGCCTGCCTTCAGTGCCCCCCACCTTCCTGTCCTCTGTGCTGTGCACCTGCCTGTGGACCATGGGGTCATCCCAGGCAGGCAGGAGGCAGGACAAGCAGGTGTGGGATGGCTCTTCTTCTTCTTTTTTAAAAATTATATATATATATATTTTTTACTGTTAAATGGAGCACATAACATAAAATATCGCCCCATAACCATTTGTAAGGGTCCAGTATAGCAGCGTTAGCCACATACATATGGTGGAACAGGCCTCTAGAACTTTTTCATAACTGAAGCTCTGTACCCTTAAACAACAACTCATCTTCCCTCCTGTCCCCCAGGCCTTGTAACCACATTCTACTTTCTGTTTCTATGCATTCAGGTCTTATTTCTATTAAACCACCCAAGAGTCAAAGTAGCCTGTCTTTTTTCCAGCTTTACTGAGCTATAACTGACATAGAATATTATTTTATGATAAAAATAGTTTTTGTTTTATTTATTTTTCTTTACAGAAAACAGCGTGTTTTGTTTCTTTCCCCCCACCTTTGTTGAGGTATGATGGACAGGCAAAAATTGTACATATTTAGGTGGTACAGTGAGATTTTTTTAAAGGTATACAATGTGGTAATTTAATATGCATACACATTGTGAAATGATCACCACAATCAAGTTAATTAGCGTATCCGTCACCTCACATGTAGCCCTTTGTTTTATTTTTTATTTTATCTATTTTCTTTTTTTTCAGTATTTTTAAATTTAAATTCAATCAATCAATCAATTAATTAATTAACATACTGTGTATTATTAGTTTGAGGTAGAGGTCAGTGGTTCATCAGTCTTGTGTAACACCCAGTGCTCATTATATCATGTGCCCTCCTTAATGTCCATCACCCAGTTACCCCATGTTTATTTATTTTTGAAGATTTTATTTATTTATTTATTTTAGAGAAAGAGAATGAGAGGGAGGGATTGAGCGAACCGGGAGAAGGGCAGAGCAGGAGAGAGAATCTCAAGCAGGTTCAGTGCTGAGCACAGAGCCTGATGTGGGGCTCAATCTCACGACCCTGAGATCATGACCTGCGCCAAAACCAAGAGTTGGATGCTTAACTGACTGAGCCACCCAAGCTCCCCAATAGCCTTTGGTTTTAAAAGCTCTAGCATGTTCAAGGTATTCTGCTAAGACCTGTACGTTGTGTTATCTTATTTACCCCTTTGTATATATTACCCATTTACGTACTTTATCTTGTTTCGTTTACTCCCCACACCGATCTGTGAATTAGGCACCACTCTTATGCCTATTTTACAGGTATGGGGCTATTCAAAGTGCCAGTCTGTGGCTCTGTGCCAGCCAATGACATGGTAAGGAGCTTATACCAGAGTACACAGAATGGAGTTCTTGATTCCCTGAGAAAGTCTTGGTGTGAATAAAATGTCAGTAGAATGTAGTAGTATGTTTTAATGATGTGGCTGATGAACATTCTGGCCCAAGCTCCTCATCTCATCACAGACTGGTTACATTTTGTGGAAGGGAGCCAGTCTGAGGACCATGACCATGCACTGAATAGTCCCGAAGGAGCCAATGGTGTTCCAACTAGATCCCCTCAGTCCATCCAGATGGTCATGGCTTCCTGTGTCTTCTGAAGAGTGTTCTCCAGCCCTGGATGGGCACCCGATGTAGCACTGGGCAGTTACGTCCCCAGAATGATGCTCAACAGCGAGGGGTGGGACATGGATAAACTCCCCACCTTCCTCACTCTGAGCTGGGATGACTCAGAGGCATGTCCACACAGAGGGTCCCCAGCAGAGCTGAGCTGCAGTTGTTCACAGAGGTAATGCACTCATTAATATGCCCTATTACACTTTCCCACTCGTTCACCATGCTGCCTGGGATCTTCTCTCAAATGATCTACTTGAACCAAAATCCTTGTCTCAAAGACTGCTTCTGGGAAAACCGTAGTAGGGAGCGTGGCTGAGCTATGATGCGCAAAGGGCAAACGATGGCAATGGAGGTCAGATAGCCGTTCGGGACAGATCATGCAAGGCTTTGTTGACTGTGGTAAGACACTTGGACGCCCCTCTAAGCATGTGGGGTGCTACTGAAGAGCTTACGCAGGGGAGAGATACTACTTCGATCTGTTTGTAATTCGAAAAGCTCCTTGGGTTGCAATTTGTGTGATGGATTGGATCAAGCAGGAGCAGAAGCAGGGGACCAGTGAGGCAACTGTTTGCCACAGTCCAGGGAGGAGCTGGTGGTAGTGAAGGGGTGGTGGTCCAGATCTAGGCACATTCATAGGTCTGAGATCTATTTTGGGGATAAACCAATAGGACTCAATGGTGGATGGACTATGGGGGCGAAGAAAAGTCAAGGATGACACCTTGATCACTTGATTCCCAGTGTGGACTGAGAGAGCTGGGGGGTGGATTTTGCCACAAAAGGCACTTGGGAAGGCTGACATGTAATACTGTGTACGTTTAAGGTGTGAGGCATAATGACTTGATGCACGTGTGTACTGTGGAATGATCACCAGACTGAGTTTAATGAACGTCCATCACCTAGTTACACATAGTTTTTCTAGTGATGAATATGTTTACTATCTACTTTCCTAGCAACTTCAAATACACAATACAGCGTTGTTGACTGCAGTCAGCCTGCTGTGCATCGCCTCTCCAAAACTCGTTTATCTTATAACTCACTGGAAGTTATGGGGTGGTCTCTCATGGTTTTGATTTGCATTTCCCCGATGATGAGTGATGTTGAGCACCTTTTTACATACCTGTTGGTCATTTGTGTATCTTCTTTGGAAAGATGTCTATTCAGATCCTTTGCCCATTTTTTAAAAATGGATTATTTGGTTTTTTGTGGGTTTTTTTTTTTTGCTATCAAGTTGTATGACTTTTTAATATATTTTTGATATTAATCTCTAACCAGGTATATGGTTTGCAAATATTTCTCCCATTCTGTAGGTTGTCTTTTCATCTTGTTGATGGTTTCCTTTGCTCTACAGAAGATTTTTAATTTGATGTAGTTGCACTCATTTGTTTTTTATTTTGTTGTTTGTGCTTTAGATATTGTAGCAAAAAAATCATTGCCAAGACCCATGCCAAGGAGCTTTCTTCCTACTTTTCTTCTTATGGTTTCTAGTCTTACATGTCTCTAATCCTTTCCAAGTTAATTTTTGTGAGTGGTGTAAGATGGGAGTCTAGTTTCATTTTTTTTTTCATGTGACCATCCAATTTTCCCAGCATCGTTTTTTGAAGTGAAAATGTCTTTTCTCCATTGGGTATTCTTGGCTCCCTTGTCAAATATTAGTATATGCTTGGGCGTGAGGGCTGTTAAGGACACAGTGGTGGCTATCCCTGTGGCACCCTGGAATTGGTTTCAGGCTTCTATACTCAGAGGGACTCAGGAAAAAGGAAGCTGCTTATTAGAAATATCTCAGTCTTGGAGCAAGACCACCTCCTTGCAGTGTGGTGTCTGAAAAGGCTGGGCTTCATGCCTGAAAAGGGAATCAATTGTACTCATGCTCGGCTGGAGAAGTTTCAGAAGACTGGGCACCTGAACTGGGAGATATGGGTCTACCGCCCCTCAGCCCTGTCCTTGGGACCCCCCTCCCTGCTTGTTCTAGAGCGGTATTGCCGAGGTTGGGAAAAACCGCCATTCCTGTACATTTCTGCTGTGTATGTAACATAGTATTACCTCCTTGCAGAGGAATTAGGGCCTGTCTTTTGAAATTAAGAATATGCACCTGTTCTGGGAAGGGGAATTGTTGGGGGGATTTATCCTACAGATGCCCTCCCATGGGAACAAAATGACAGCAGGGCAAGGATATTCTTTAAAAAGCTCCCAGCCAAGTTGTTGGAAAGGTCACAGATTATCCAGCAAGATTATAATGGTTGTAATTTTTGTAGGTGATTAATTATAACTTGTTTACCATCGTTAAAAAGGTTTAAGTGTTTACATTGTCTAAACACTGCATGGCGTTTGGTAAACTTCGGGGATTATCTTGGGCCCTGGTGTATGCGAATGCAGGACTTGCTGGTAGACAGTGTCCTCTGGTGGTCAAGTGGCCAAACTGCATGGCATCTGATCCATCTCCGGTGGCTGTCGTACCAAGTACCGCAAACTGGGGGCTTAAAACCACACAACCGTATTCTCTTCCCAGCTCTAGAGGCCAGAAGTACAATATCAAGGTGTTGACAGGACCAGCAAAGAATCCTTCCTTGTCTCCTCCTGCCGACAATCCTCGGGGTTCTGTGGTTTGTGGCTACAGCATTCCAATCCCTGCCTCTTTTCCCGTGTGCCTGCCTTTGTCTTCTTCCCTTCTTATCAAGATACCAGTCGTTGGATTTAGGGCCCTCCCTGATCTAGCGTGACCTCATCTTTACTAATGACATCTGCAAAGACCCTCTTTCCAAAATAAGGTCATGTTCTGTGGCTGCAGGTGGACATGAATTTTGGGGGGATGCTATTCAACCTCCTACAGAATCTTTCCTTAACCGTTCTATTGATTCATTTCAATTACTCTAATAAATGACCTAGTCCCGAGCTGTTTCTTATGAAGGATTCTTGCCTGCATACATAACACTAGTTTTCTTTTGCTATAATTTGTTCTGATATGCACACTTTTTTCTATTACTGTGGAAGTTATATCTGCTATCTTTACTGTTGTTTTTGTTATGGGGTATTAGGTATCTCTAAGGAGCTTAACTGGACTGTTAACTTTCTCTTCTCTGCCTTCCTCCCTGGCTTCTGTAATGAATGACCGCTCATCTGCTGAGTTCTTGCCCAGAGCCGGTTGCTGCTTTCAGTGCTTCACTCTGCAACCCATCCCATTATCACACAAGGCTTGTTGCATTGTAGCGTCAAGCTTGGGGGAACCCTTTCAAAAATAGACTTTATGGGGTGCCTGGGTGGCTCAGTTGGTTGGGCGTCCTATTCTTGATTTTGGCTCCGGTCATGATCTCAGGGTCCTGAGATCGGTTCTGCTCCAGCTCCGTGCTCAGCAGTGAGTCTGTCCCTCTCTCTCCCCCTCTGCCCCTACTCCTGCCCCCCCGCCCCGGCACTGCCTTGCGCGGGCTCTCTCTTGCAAATAAATAAATACAACTTTAAAAAAAAAGACTTTAAATCATCTAGATAGTCACGCTGATTTTCTTTCATAGCTGTCTCTGTGCTTTCTGCTCCTCTTGTTTCAACTGGTGATGGCTATGCTCAATTATCAGTGGTCTACGGAAGAAAAGACTCTCTAGCAATCATTTTCCAGACCTCACATTCCTTGGAAAAGAATCTTTGTGCTGCTGTCAAAAGATGTATTTATCTTCTGCTATTTGGCAACTCTTGTTCTTTGAACCTTCCCTTTTTAAGAAAACAGGTTTGAGATGTAATTCACATACTGAACAACGTATGCGTTTAAAAGCCTACAGTTCAATGGTTTTTAGTATGTTCACAGAATTGTGCAGCCATTGCCACAATTTTAGAATATTTTCATCACCCCTCCAAAAGAAGTCCTGTACACAGTAGGAGTTACACCCAGCCTTAGGCAACCACTAAACCTAATTTCTGTCTATGGATTTGCCTATTCTGGACATTTCATTTGAATGGAACCATAAGATGTGTGGTCTTTTGTGACTGACTTCTTCCATTTAAGATAATGTTTCAGGGTTCATTTGTGTTGTACTGACTTTTGAAGTTCACATTTAGCAAGTCTGATTTTTTTAAAAGATTTTATTTATTTATTTGACAGAGACAGCGAGAGAGGGAACACAAGCAGGGGAACTGGGGCCCGATGCGGGGCTCCATCCCAGGACCCAGGGATCATGACCTGAGCTGAGGGCAGATGCTTAACTGACTGAGCCACCCAGGTGCCCCTTGATAAGATTTTATAATGAACTTTTAGTTCATAGAAATATTTATCTTTAGAAGTATTAATTGCATATAATAAAGGTGATACAATGAAGACATTATAGACTTTATGGCTTTCAGAATAAATTTTTCAAAAAGTACACATGTGAGTATTTTGTCAGTTTTTTCAGAATTTTAAATAAAACATTTCAATATTCTAATTTGCTCATCTATGCTTAATTTTTAACAAAAATGATTTGTTTTGAAGTGTTCTGAAGAAGTGGCTGATGTAAAACTTTTTTTTTTTTGGAAATACCAAATTCGTGACACTGTCAATATCTTCAATCCCTCAAATACTTTGTATCTAAACAGAATTTGACAGATATAGTTCCCCTTACCAATTTTAATTTTACAATTAAAGCTATGGTTTTGTAACTTATAGCTGCATAACATATTACTCCAAAACCCAGCGGTTTAAAACAAGAAGCATGTGTTTTCTCACAGTTTCCAGAGATAAGGAAAAAAAAATTTTTTTTTAAAGCAGGCTCCACACCCAACACAGGGCTTGAATTCACAACCCTGAGACCAAGAGCTGGAGGCTCCACGAACTGGCCCACCCAGCACCGCCTCCCCCCCCTCCCGTGGAGGTAAGGAACTTGGGCGTGGCTTTGGTGGGTGCTTCTGGTTGAAGGTCTCTCATGAGGTTGAAGTTAGAGTCGGTGGGGGCTGCCGTCACGCAAAGGCTTCGCTGGGGCTGGAGGATCCCTTCCAAGATGACTGACTCATCGGCCTTTGGTTGGAGGCCTCAGTTCTTAGCCAAGCAGACTCTTCATAGGCAGCTTGAGTGTCTTCAAGGTAGGCAACTGGCTTCCTCCAGAGTGAGTGATCCAGGACACAGGGAGAAAGAAGCCAAAATGTCTTCTGTGGTCTCGGTTTACAAGTTACATGTCACTACTTTGCCATGTTGTCTGGTTGCACAGATCCACTCTGATCGGTGTGGAAAGAGCCTCCACGAGGGTATTAATAATAGGCAGGGGTCACGTGACGCTCCTTGCTGGCTCCGCTGGAAAAGTCGTCTGACTGCCCAGATTGACATGGTCCAAAAATAATTTGAAGTCGCTCATTAGGCAGTAAATATTAGGTCAACTCTGGGTGTGTTTTAACTGGTATCCTCACACCTGAACTTAAAGAATATTGCATGGACCACGTGAAAATATATTTTATATGCGTGTGTACACATATATGAATGTATATTGAAAAAGTTTGCCTATTTAAAGCAAAACTGCAACTTTTGAACAAGTTTAGATATTGTGTACTAGCGATCACTAGTCTAATAAATTGAATCCTAAGAAAGAATTAGTAGATGCTTGAGGAGAGCCTTCACTGTTATTTTGAAATAACACTGTGCCATGTCCAGGTTGGTAGCCACTGACTGCATGTGGCTATAAACACTTGAAATGTAACTAGTCTCCATGCAGATGTGCCATAACGTTCAAGACTTAGTTAAAAAAATTGTAAATGATCTCACTAATATTTTTAATACTCATGACATGTCACAACGATGGTATTTGGGTTGTGTTGGGTTAAATACATTCAAATGAATTGTACCAGTTTCTTTTTGCTCTAATGTAGCTGCTACAAAATTTAAAGTTACATGTACTTGCATTTGTGGCTCATAGTCTGTTTCCTTTGGGGAGTACTGATTTGAAATGGAAAAGTTTGGCTGGATTTAAAATCCTTTGCCAGGATCACAAGAAAACATTGATCTGTGAATAAAAACAAAGCTGCGAGATTTAAAGAATGGATAATTTCCCTGAACTCTGCATAAAAGAGATTGAATTATCTGAAACCTGGTCAATGGCAAGAACAGAGCATTTTTGGAAAATGGGGAAACAGTCTCCTGTTTGTTACTGCTTACTTTTTTTTTTTTTTAAGATTTTATTTATTTGAGAGAGAGTGAAAGCAAGCATGGAAGGGGGCAGGGACAGAGGACGAGGGAGAAGTAGACTTCCTGCTGACCAGGGGGCCCAAAGCGGGGTCCATCCCAGGATCCCAGGATCATGACCTGAGCAGAAGGTAGACAGACGTTCAGCCCACTGAGCCATCTGGGTGCCCCTGTTACTGCCTACTTGTGCAAATGAAGCTGTCCATCAGTGGTAACTCTAAAAAAAATGGGAAGAGATCGTCTTTAGAAAGTCCTCTTGGTCAGGGATCGCATACCCACTTGGTCCTCATTATTCATGAACCCTGTTTGTCAGTTTGCCCACTTGCTAAGATTCATCTGTAACCCCCCAATCGTTGCTCCTAGGGCTCTCACAGTCATTGCAGAGATGAACAGAGTGGCAAAGTATTTGAGTCGTCCAAAGTGCAGGTTTCCAGCTGAGGTAAAAAAAGTGACACTCTGCCTTCTTGTTTCTTCTCTTGTACTGTATACGAGTGTCCTTTTTGTGGTTTATTTAGTGACCTCTTTTTTCGCATGTCTGCTTTCATTGGTGATTCTGCTGTTGGAAATGGCTGAGGAGTAGAGCTGCAGTGAGTGTCTTAAGCCCGGGAAGGCTGTGATGTGCCTTATGGAGAAAATCCATGTGTTAGATAAGCTTCTTTCAGGTACGAGTTCGTAGGGAAGGAAAAATAATTGTTCCTCTACCCTTTTGTTCTTAGCTGAGACCCCTGTAATAAAAGATTAACAAGAGAAAAACACATTGTTTATTACCATGTAATTTGCTTTGCTTTGTTTCTATTGAAGTCTGGTTGACACAAAATGTTCCATTAGTTTCAGGTACAACAAGTCTAGAGTTGTGCTGTGCTCACCGCAAGGGTAGCTGCCATCTGTCACCATACGATGCTATTACAATGCCACTGACTATGTTCCCTATGCTGTGCCTTTTATCCCCATGACTTATTCATTCTAAAACTGGAAACCTGTACCTCCCACTCCCTTTCACCCATTTTGCCCACCCCTACCCCCTCCCCTCTGGCAACCAGCAGTTTGTTCTCTGTGTTTATGGGTCCTTGTTCATTTCTTCATTTGTTTTGTTTTTTAGATTCCACATGTAAGTGAAATCGTATGGTATTTGTCTTTCTCTGTTGGACTTACTTCACTTAGCACAATACCTTGCAGGTCTGTCCACGTCGTCGCAAATGGCAAGATCGCATCCTTTTTTATAGCGGAGTCAAACAGAAGTTTATTAACACACCTACCTCGTGTATAGGTGGGAGATATCCAGGGAACTATGAGTAACTTCCCCGTGCCTTAGAACGCAGGATTAAATGCCATCTTCATAGGGGAAGGGGAGGGGATGTGGGTCTCTTGGGGGACAGCAAACAGTTTTTAGGAGAGCAGAAGGGGCCCTCAGAAGACTAAATGGGAAGTCGACAGTTCCGGACAGAGTGCATCTGGGTGTAGTGCCGACTTCTAGTCTCATCTCCTGTGATGAGAGTCCATCTTTCCCTGCTGAAGACACTCCCAGGAGGGGATAGATGACGACCCCGAGGTCCTTCGGAGGAGCTGTCTTCAGGCAGATGAGGGAGATCAGAGCGTCTGTCCTGCACCTGCTGTTTTCCAGTGCCTTCAGCTCAAAGTAATCAGTGTTGGGGTGGCAGATTCTGCCGTCCTTCATGTTTTGGTGCTGGTGGCAGTGAGTTTAATATTAATGAGTGAACAGTATGGTCCATCCAGAGAAAGGAATAAGAAATGTGCAGACGTGTCCAGGAGGCGGCTCTGGAAAGTACTAAAATAACACCTCTAGTGTGTGATGGAGCAAAGAAGGTAGAAAGGGGGCTAAATGTGTGGATTTATGAGATGACTGTTCTTTAAAAAACAATAAAAAATTGCAGTGGAGAGCATTATTGGGAGGCTGAAAGCCAAAGAAATTTACATTCATGTCACCCAGCATCAGGAGAATCGTTATGTCCTCCTTGGCTGGCTCATGTGTCTCCAAATCAAAGGGTTGTGTGGGAGAGCAGGTTTTCAGTGTTAATGAAACTGGCTTGTTTTACAAGGATGTTAGCAAATGAAACCATATAACACAAATGGCCTCTCGCTTGAAAATATTCTGACCAGAGACTTGCAGGAAGCGGACCCTAAGATGTAGTCCAGTAGTTACCAAGGCAGCGTTTGCAGGGACTCTACGGAGCTTAACGAGCCGCTGTGAGTGATGGGAATCAACTCTTTCACGCACACAGCCTGATATTAAAAATAAAAAAACTAACAAAAAATCAACTTTCTCACTTAAAAAAAAGACTTGAGAAGTTTTCTACAAATTCAATATTTAGTATCTTCCTTAGTGTTTTATATTTTATTCTTGTAATTATGTAATATAAAGAAAATACTGTCATCTTTTCTACCAAGGCTCAGTGTAAGTGGCCTCCGTGCCTCCGACTCACTTCTGTGTGTTATGTAAACAGCAGCATATCTGTGCGTGTGCTGTCAGATTAGAAAAATTGGGAATGATGAATCACAGACTTATTTAGAACTCATTTATATGCGACTCAGACAGCCTCAGGATCACCCTTAACAGAATGAGTAAATACCCGTTAACAAGAATAAGGCAGCTCTAAATGTAGTGAAATGGAAGAGGCTTCAAAATATACTAAATGCGAAACGCGTAGTACCGTACAGTGTGTATATTAGTTTTTTTGTTGCTGCTGCAGCAAATTATTACAAACCCAGTGGCTTTACTATGACACAAATTTATTATCTTACAGCTCCAGAGGTGGAAATTCTGACACAGGTCTTGACGGGGCTAAAATTAAGGTGTCAGCCAGGCTGCATTCCTTTCTGGAGGTCCTGGGGGAGAATTATTTATTTATTTATTTGTTTGTTTGTTTATTTAAATTTACTTATTATTTATTTAAATTCGATTAAGGTGGGCGTGTGATGTGACGAGCACTGGGTGTTATACACAGCTGTTGAATCATTGAACATTACATCAGAAACTAATGATGCACTATGTGTTGGCTAATTGAATTTATTTGAGAGAGAGAGAGACAGCACAAGTTGGGGGCGTGCAGAGGTGGAGGGAGAAGCATTCTCCCCGCTGAGCAGGGAGCCCAACTCAGGGCTCCATCAATCGATTGATCCCAGGACCTGGAGATCATGACCTGAGCCAAGGCAGATGCTTAACTGACTGAGCCACCCAGGCGCCCCTAATTGTTTTTGTTTTATTTTGTTCTGTTTGCCTTTTCCAGCTTCTAGGGGCTGCCTGCATCCCTTGGCTTCCTACCTCTTCAAAGCCAGGAATGTTGAATGCCTGACCACTCTTCCATAGTCACATCTGTCCACAACCTAGAAAAGTTCTCAGCTTTAAGGATTCGTATATGACGATATTGGACCTACCTGGGTAATCCAGGATAATCTCCCCATCTCAGAATCTTTAACCTGAAAGACACCTGCAAAATCCCTTTTGTCCTGTAAAGTAATCTGTTCAGAGGTTCTGGGGATTAGGATGTGGACCTCCTGGAGAGAAGGCATTATTCTGCCTCTGGTATGCACCTTTGTGTATAAGAAATATTTATTAAAACAGATTATCTCAGTACTTGCTTCTGGGGAGAACTGGGTACCTGGGGCATACGGAGGCCTATTTTACACTGTGTATCTTTCATTCGTTCTGATTTTTTTTAAAAAGATTTTTTATTTATTTATTTGACAGAGAGAGAGACAGCTAGAGAGAGAGGGAACACAAGCAGGGGGAGTGGGAGAGGAAGAAGCAGGCTCATAGCAGAGGAGCCTGATGTGGGGCTCGATCCCAGAACGCCGGGATCACGCCCTGAGCCGAAGGCAGACGCTCAACCGCTGTGCCACCCAGGCGCCCCTCGTTCTGATTTTTTATCGGTGTGCATATATTTATTTAAAATGAGTGAAAAAACAATTTAAAGGTCTTAAACTGCAGGGTGGCTTATCAGTATTGTATTGTTTATCTTGTGTACATATCTTAAATAGTACGTAAAGAAAAAATCCACCGGCCCCTGGCTGGCTCAGTCAGGAGAGCATGCAACTCTTGATCTCAGGGTTGTAAATTCAAATCCCACGCTGGGCGTTAAGTTTACTTAAAAAAGAAAAGAAAAAAAATCCAATTGTGTCTCACCACAAGGATGGTCACTAGATGGTGCCCTCTCACTCTTCCCGGTCTGTCCTGGTCACACACAAGGGTTTTCACCTTGCGGGTGTGTTCATCCTGATCCCCCACAAGGTTGAATGATGATAAGGCTTCAGCACACAGACCAGTTGCATTCAGTTTCACTGATTTCTTTACAGTCCCATTATGTTTGAAGCCTGTTTCCTCCCCTGTGAGATAGGGTTATAATAATACCAGCTCATAGAAGTATTATGATGACTATACAAGAATATCTCTAAAATGCATAAACATCTCTCAAAAGGCACACGTACTAAGCACTGGATGACTGTTAGCTATTAATATTAACAGCCACCTCCCTGGTTAGTGAGTTTCCCCAACAACTTTCCTGACTGTGTCCCAGTTTTGTGTGTCTTTGGATGCCTCCAACACTTGTTCTAGGTAAGAAAGAAGTGTATCTCACATTTAGCTTTTTGTGAAATACCTTATTCTAGAATCACACTGATTTCCCCAAATAGGGCCAGCTCCACAAACCCAAGATGCATACCAAATAAAGTTAAGGTATACCAGAAATCTATGACTCTTGTGAACTGATCTCTCTGTGAATTCCTTAAGGGTTATGATACAATTAGCAGGAATTAGTAATCTCATTTTTAATGAAACCCATGCTAGCACCACACACATTAAAAGGATATTTTCTTAAATGTGGCTCCCTATTTTCCAATCAGAAAATAAAATTTCAAAAAAGCTAAAGAGCTCTATTAGGATCCCAAATTGAAGGCAAAAAGCAAAGGTAAAGCACACAGCAGGTGCTCAAAAAATGCTCCTCCACCCTTTTCTATGGGACAGTTGATGTTCTCCCACTCAAGCCTCTAATTTTTAGAAGGCTCAGGATAATGCTGTTAAATGGAAGAGGGTGTGTACTAAGTATACAAACAGATATATTGAAGGAGGTTTTATGGATTTAAGCGCCATGACCAAAGATATCTTTGGGATATTCACTGCTATATATCCCTAGATGGGACAGTGAAATCTGCATCAAGAAAGGGGGTCTTCTGGGGATAGCTCTGGTGTGGACACAGGGTGTCACTATTTTTAATTTTTTTGAAATATTTATATTTCCTTATTTGAGAAAGAGAGAGAAAGAGAGAGAGCAAGCAGGGGGAGGGGCAGAGGGAGAGGAAGAGAGAGAATCTCAAGCAGATTCCCCGCTGAACATGGAGCCTGATGCAGGGTTCGATCCCAGGACCCGGAGATCATGACCTGAGCCGAAACCAAGAGCCAGATGCTCAACCGACTGAGCCACCCAGGTGCCCCGTGGGTGTCACTTTTTAGAGGCATGCCAGTCTCTGAGGCTGTCCCTGGGAGGACCTGGCTTTTCTGTTTGACTCTTTAAGGCAAGACATGGGGAGGGTAGGCTGGGCTTCACAGCATCCTAGAAGCAGAATGTGCAGTGATGTTAGAGATACTGTAGGAAAAGATTCTGGTTGTGCTGCAGACTGGTTATGCGGGCAAAGCCCTGGTGGGTGGCAAACTCCTGGGGCAGTCAGAACACAGAGTCTGAGCCAGTAGCACAAAAAGCTTGAAGAAGGTGAGCTGGAGGTATCTAAGAAGGAGGCTGACTCTGACTGCAAAGGTCACCGTGCCCGGGATGGTGATAGCCTGGTGGTCATGGGGGCAGGTAAGACCAGAGCAATGGGCAGAGCCCCCTGACTGCTGGTTGCAGGACTGGAGACTGTGACTATGTATGTGGGGAAGTGAGGCAGCCTGAAGGATCCTTCACAATGGCCAGCACAACTGGGACCTGGACTTTATTTCTGGGTTTCGTCCCTAGAATCTCCTTGGCACTGAAGACTGCGATCTCCAACTAGTGCTGAAAACATGAGCCTGGTTGGTATGGAGACCTGGGCAGAAGGGTTCCTTGGTGCTCTAGTCTATGGGGAAGTAGATGCTGGAGATAGAGCCAGGGAACTTAAGAATGAATAGTCGTCTTTGTGCCCAGAGTAGCCTGTGCATCTTGACGGGGCAGAGGAGCTGGCTTAGAGTAGCAGCAAACCCCAGTTCTCTGGTGAGATCTCACCTGCTGGGAAATCAAAGACTTCTTGCTCCAGCTGAAGCTGGCCACTGATGGCCTCTGCCTGAAAGTCCTTTGGGTAGGGAACACCGTGCTCTCAGTATGGAGCTTCTTGTGAGGGACAATTGCTTGCGAGGCTGAGATGTCCCAAAAGCTGGTCTTGACAGTACCCCCTAAAGTGGCCCTTGGAATTCAGACCAACTACCTGACTTTTGTTGTTAGGGTACCTGCATTGAAGATCTTGAGTATAGATGCTCCTGATTCGGAGGATGACATTACACTGTCCCAAATGCAATGCTATAACCATGATGGTTTTTGGACCAAAATGGCAACAGGCTGGGTCAGGAGTCCTTTGGGGCCTGCAGCATTATTCTGAACCTTCAGTTCATACTGGTCAAAAAGCATGAACGGTTCTGTAATTTTCCTTTTCAGGTTTTCTGCACCTTATAGTGAATGGGGGTCTATACCATTAGGTAGACCTCATCAGCTGGATTAAGAACTGTGTTCTCCAAAATCAGCAACTTGAATCCTGTGGGATGTATGTTCTTGTAAACTGTCTCCTGGATTTGTGTCTTCTGTTTGAAACTTCTGATCTTCCTTCTGAACACCCCGGTAGTTTCCCCATGCTTGGTCATCTTCTCCATCTTGGAGGAGATGTAAGTTAATGCATAGATCCTAAGGATTTGAGAAATCTCACAGGTTTTTGTTGGTGGAGGTAATTGAGAGGATGTGACCACTGGTTGACCCTCTAGCCAGACCTGGGCTGTTGAAAGCCCGTTACCCCTCCCCTGTCCTTGGAATGTATGCTCTGTCCCACCGTCCTCATTGTGGGACCTGTTTAAGGATACAGCCTTGAGAGAGTAAGGTGTTGTAGAGGCCATCTGGACTGTGCATGTGCCTGAACCCAGTTAAGGCCTCTATAAAAACTTTTAAGATTTTGGTGGGCAGGTGCAGAGATCTACTCATCTTAACAGCCACCCAAGACAAGCCTTGTAAGTAAGTTCCCTTGCTTATTAAACTTGCCACCTACCAATCTGGAGTGGTCTACCTCTTTCTTTGATCTTTCCCTGCCCTCTGTGAGTACAGAACCAATGCTTTCTTAGAAGCTGTCTGCTTCTCTGTCCTTTACAATTATCATCAAAGACCAGCCTTGCCAAGGGCTTGGTTGTATTTTCAGTAGCAGCCATCCTTCAAGGCTTTTTAGTGTGGAATGGATGTGCATGAAGGTCAGCAGTGCTTGATGACATGTGATTGTGGTGGGAAATAGCACGAGCATCACCAAAAATGGGAACGGTGATGGCAGTTCCAGGCCCCACACCATGTTGCCTCACGCCACCTCCGGTGAACTTGCTACCTCTGATGCTTCTCCCCTGTGTTTCCCCCTTGCGTCTTTCTACCACTACCACCACCACCACCACCACCACCACCACCACCACCACACACACATATACACATACACACACACCTCACATGCCCAGGAAGCAGGCAATATCACATGGGAGAGAGAGATGGTAACAGTGACTTGGAGAGGTAATTCTTGAAGTCATAGTTTTAAAAAACTCAATTATAGTAACTTATTGTCATGTCTTCTACTTTTGTAGGTTTGCAGTGGTGATTTATAACCTCGTAGTTTCAACAGATTTTTTTCTCCGACATGACTGGGGGATGTATCATGCCTCCATTACTGACTGGCTTGAGTTGCATAGCAAGTTGTGCTAGAGAATGGGGAAGTAAGGGGATATGCAATCTAAGAAGACCATTTCCTCATTCTTATACTCCCCATCCCAGAATTGTTGGCAATAAGCAGTATGGAGGAAAGCAAGTTCAAGGGAATAAAAAGTCCTATTTATTTTTTCTTGATTATTACCCAAGGAGCTATCAAAGAGCCCATATGAAACCATGAGAAAAATCTGCGGTTACTAAAAAAGAAATAACAAAAGCTTAAGTTTACCAGAAACTTGCCAGGCAAGGGAGCCATTGGTTGAATGAATTTCATCTAGTAGCCTCCTCTGGGGTCTTGAGCTATTGAGTTTTATAAGGTTTTGTTTGGATTGTTAGTCACAGGAAGAAAGGTATGAGACCTAAACTGGAGTTGGTCAGAATTTATGAACTAGGAGAGTTGTTGAAATAGTTTGTATCTGAATAGTTTTTTTTCTGAGCTTATTCTTTGGAAGCATATGAGCCTCCCAAGCAAACTATTGCTCAAGCTATTTCAGCTTAAACAGTCTTCCCTTATTTAAAGGTTGCGGTTTCTGTATGGGGTTTATCTGATTGGCAAGATATAAATACTTTACCTGTCTTGCAATCATGCTTTTTGGATTCTACTTTGAACACGTCTATGGGACAGACCACATCCTTGACCATGTGATCAATCTAGAGCTATACCACTGGCTTAAGTACTTAGTCAGGATGGAGGTCACTTGAGTTTCAGTAGATATTATATTTTGCTTTTGTCAACAAGATCATCTGATAAAACAGCAGCTGTGTGGCAATATTTAAGATTCTATGGAGTCATGTATTTGATCATGGGACAGTGACAAATACTGGGCTGGTAGTCTACTTCTAAGCCAGGTATGTTCAGTTTAAGCCAAGAAAACAGATCTTACCCCAATTTGAGGATTCTGTTGAACCAGATATGGGGTACTATCCAGATTACTGAATTTTCTAATATGTTTTCCAGAACTCTTTAATTAATGTTAAAGATCAAAGAAGACTTCCATAGGGATGGAAGTACAACATCCTTTCTTTAAAATGGCACATGTTCTGCCTTGAGAACAGATAGAATATGTCTAGGATGACTCTGTTTTAACCTACTCTCTGTCCAATCTTATGAATTTCTCAGGCAAGGAGATCTTTGGCCTTAGTGGCACTGTCTGGTTTTGCTGTCATTCCCTGAACCACAGCATGTAGGGTTTTTGGCACCACTTTTGGGACCTTCTTTAAAGTGTGAAATGGGCATTCCTGAGGACGGAATAAAGCAGCCCAGAATTTTTCCTTAGAGCTTAAAATTTGAAGTTTCAAATTGAGGCTCGTATTTTCTCCTTCTTGAATTAAGAGGTCTTTTTTTTAAAAACTTTTTTGTTTTAAAGATTTTATCTATTCATTTGAGAGAGAGAGAGAGCATGAGTGCGGGGGGGGCAGGGAGAGGGAGAAGCAGGCACCCCACTGAGCAGGGAGCCCAACATAGGGCTCCATCCGAGGACTCAGAGATCATGACCTGAACCGAAGGCAGATGCCCAACCCACTGAGCCACTCAAGCACCCAAGACCGCTTTTTCTTAAGAGGGAAAATCAGTGGGCCAAATGGAGCCAGGGGACTATCAGGGAATTTCCTCACAGGGCATCAGTTTATTGAGATGGTAAGTCCCTGCCGAATTTGTGAGCAGTAGCCAATGAGTTTCTTTCTTTTCTTTCTTTTTCTTTTCTTCTCTTCCCTTCCCTTTTCTTTTTTTTCTTTCTTCCTTCATTTCTCTCTTTCTTTCTTTCTTTCTTTCTTTCTTTCTTTCTCTCTTTCTTTCTTTCTTCTTCCTTTTCTTTCATAGTTAATGAGACCAGCTTTTCCTAGAAGGAACTCTTTTAAGAGAAAGAATCTTCTATTTGCATAATTTGTCTCTTACTTTATCTCTTACCAAGCTGTATGAACAGACATTGGTGTCCTGATCTAGAGGGTGCTAAGGAAGGCAGCGGACCGGTCTATGACTAAAGAAAGTGATTTCAGGTAGCATTAAGGATAGGATGGTATTGGGGTTTAATACCACAGAAAAATAAGGTATGACTGTTTTTATACCTCCGAAGTCCTGGATGAATCGATAGCTATGTCTGTTGGATTTCTCTATCAGATTCCTGTAAGGCATGATAAATTTTCTTTCTATCAAAATTTGCATTACAGGTCTTTATGTCTTTAATTTCTGGTCTGTGAGGGTACCATGAAATTTCAAGTTACATGGATCAATCTGTAATGAGTTCAGCTCCAATAATTCTGCTGATGTCAGTGGAATTCTTTGTCCTAAAGCAGTCCAGAGTTCCTCAATTTGGGGTTAATTTAAACATAAGGGCAGTGGTAAGTTAATGTCTACTTAATTTTAACCTGATTATAAATAGGGGAATTTTCATGAATTTCAGGAGGAGATCTCTGGAAGGTCACTTCATCTGGCAATTCCATTGGCATAGTGAGTGTTTCTCTCTTAAATGAGGAGATGAGGTACCACAAAGAAAGAAGGAATGTCCTTCTGTTAAAGTCCAAAAGTGGTAACTGTGTGTTTGGACATAGGATTTGGGGATTGGTGGGCTGGCCTCTCTACCTCTGAAGGAAAGCTTGTATGTTAGTGGTAGGTTCACAGTCGTTCGGTAGTATCCATATTGTATTCATTTCCTGTGTTTGCTGTAACAAATTACCACAGACCAGGTAGCTTAAAACAAACTAAATATTCTTTCAGTTCTGGAGGCTTAAAGTCTAAGAGCAGGACACTGACAGGGCCATGAAGGCTCTAGAGAAGAATCCTTCCTTGCCTCTTCCTAGGCTTTGGTGGTTGTCGGCAATTCTTGGCATCTCTTTGGTTTGTAGAAGCACCACCCTAATCTCTGACTCTGTTGCTACATGGGATTCTCCCTGGATGTCCTCAGTGTCTTCATATGGCCTTCTTATAAAGACACCAGTTTTTATAGGGCCCAGTCTATTCCGGCATGACCTCATGTTTACTTCATTACAACTGCAAAGGCCTGGTTTCCAAATAAGATCACATTCACAAGCTCAGGGTAGAGATGAATTTTTTGAGGACCCTATTGAACCTAATATCTACATCAGTCATAAATTTTCATGTTTGTCCTTTATATTTAAATAAATGTTTCCACGTGAACTTAAAGGTACAATAGGGAATTGGATGCATCTTAATTTTCTCTCTTTATTTCATGACTAATACAGGATAATTATTTTTCCCATCCCGCCTTTTGCTTACAGTATCTGCAAGTGCACTTTCCTGGGAATCTCCTTGTTTATGGTCCCAGCAATTATTTCTGTGGGAAACGTCATTGTTTATTTTTATTTTTTTAAAAGATTTTATTTATTTATTTGAGAGAGAGAGAGTGCATGAGTGAGGGGGAGGGACAGAGGAGGAGAGGGAGAAGCAGGCTCTGCACTGACCAGGGAGCCCGATAGAGGGCTTGATCTCAGGACGCTGGGATCATGACCTGAGCTGAAGGCAAATGCTTAACTGGCTGAGTCACCCAGGTGCCTAAAATATGTCATTGTTTAAGTTGGAAAATCTTAAGTTTATTCTGAGTTTTATTCTGGGTTTGATCTTTTCCCCTCTAGAAGTTTTCTTCTGAGTGCTGTAGTTAAGGAAAGGGAGTTATTTTCCACTCTAACTTGCTTTTGCTAGTCAAATATCCTATTAAGTTTTTCATTCATTGACAAACAATAAAAACAGGTCTACTCTGAAACTGACCCCAGCATCTATGCTAAGTGTTGCTTAATAATCTGTCTTTGAATTGACCATACTTTCATCTTTGTTTTATTTATAAAACTGAAGAAGAGCTTAGTTAATGTTTGCAGGGAATGTGTCTGATGTGATCTTTAGGAGAGTGTCTTCTATTCTGATAGCCCCTCTGACCCCATTGGCTGTCCTAAGGAACTCAGTGATCTCATCCTAGTGAGTCTTTTTCGTCCAAGATTTGACATCTGAGGAGTCCACTAGTGTGTGAGCTAATCAATATAAGACTGGCGGTCCAGAATTTAAATTCATAAGACTATTTTGAGTTTCTTAGTAAAATGTTAGGATAGTCATTGATAGCTCTGAATTCTGACGCAGACAATGGTTTCAAGTCTGTTTTAAGGTTTACAGTTGTCTGACTTTAAGGGGCTATTGAACCTTAGGTGATTCAGGTAGACCAGCAGGACCATAAAGGGAGTCAGAGCCGGGTAGAGAGCAGAAGGTAGAAAAGGCATGTGTGTGTGCGTGTGTGTGTGTGGGGGGGAGGTATATTTATACATGGAATGTGTTTGCTTATGATAAATCTAATGGACACACAATTTTAAGCTTTTCACCTTTTTTATTAGCTTTGGCTAAGCTATTTTGTAAAGGTCCAATTTTGAATGTGAATTTCTTTTTGAAGCTTACTCATACCAATCAGAAGTGTTGACCAAGAATATTACGGGTTTTGTTTTGTCTCTTTTTAATGTACCCCTTAGATGATCAATTTTTGTCGTATTAAAAATTCACCAAAATAGCCACTGCAAATTCGTATGACCCACAGTGGCACAGTGGCAGGGGTTAGAATTAAGTGAGAATACATGTAGCCAGTCAGATCTCTGCCAGGAAGAATTGTAGATGTATTAGTTAGTAGGTGAATCCATGTGGAATTGACTAGCAGGAAGAGTTATTTCTGTAACTCATGTCTTGGGTCCCTCAACCTGAAGTTGAGCCATTTCCTCTCATTGAAATGATAAATCAGTGGCCCTGGAAGATGGCCTATGGTGAGAGAAGGTCTCTTCTCGAAGCGATTTCTTACATGTAGACCAGACTGAAGAAAGCTGTTGTAAAGTTTTGATGGGTGACTCAAGGCAAAGATGTCTAAGAAAAGAAGCCAGATTAGTAAGACTTTTTATTAATTTATCCTCAGGGCCATTTTAGAGGTAGACTTATCAGACCTGTGTATGCCCCCTACCCTACGAGCTTCCTCTTATAGACAGAAAACATGACAGACAAAAGAACAAAAAATGGTAAATAAATGCTTTGTCAGATTTCCAACAAGGAATTTGCATAGAAATGTACTGGAAGTTGAACAATTCCTGAAGGATAATGACTGAATTTTTCCCCCTTTTATGACTTTGTTTTAAAGTTTTTATTATTATTATTTTTTTAATAATATTTTTTATTATATTATGTTAGTCACCATACAGTACATCCCTAGTTTTTGATGTAAAGTTCCATGATTCATTACTCGCGTATAACACCCAGTGCACCATGCAATATGTGCCCTCCTTAATACCTATCACCAGCCTATCCCATTCCCCCACCCCCCTCCCCTCTGAAGCCCTCAGTTTGTTTCTCAGAGTCCATAGTCTCTCATGTTTCATTCCCCCTTCTGTTTACCCCCCCCTTTCTTCTTCCCTTTCTTCTCCTACTGATCTTCCTACTTCTTATGTTCCATAAATGAATGAAACCATGTGACAATTGTCTTTCTCTGCTTGACTTATTTCGCTTAGCATTATCTCCTCCAGGGCCATCCATGTTGCAGCAAATGTTGAGAAATCATTCTTTTTGATGGCTGAGTAATATTCCATTGTATATATGGACCACATCTTCTTCTTCTTCTTTTTTAATGTTTTTTTATTATATTATGTTAGTCACCATATAGTACATCCCTGGTTTCTGATGTAAAGTTCGATGATTCATTAGTTGTGTATAACACCCAGTGCACCATGCAATATGTGCCATATTGGACCACATCTTCTTAATCCAGGCATCTGTTGAAAGGCATCTTGGCTCCTTCCACAATTTTGCTATTGTGGACAATGCTGCTATGAACATTGGGGTGCATATGGCCCTTCTCTTCACTACGTCTGTATCTTTGGGGTAAATACCCAGTAGTGCGATTGCTGGATCGTAGGGTAGCTCAATTTTTAACTTTTTAAGGGACCTCCACACTGTTTTCCAGAGTGGCTGTACCAACTTGCATTCCCACCAACAATGTAAGAGGGATCCCCTTTCTCCACATCCTCTCCAACATTTGTTGTTTCCTGCCTTGTCAATTTTTGCCATTCTAACTGGCATAAAGTGGTATCTGAATTTAAAATAATCTCAGCTAGAGTTTTCAAGGAAAAAGAATGGGAACTGAGACTTAATGTTGGAGACTCAGTGGCTGTGACAGCTGAGGACCTCAGATCAGGGTACTCAGGGGGTGTTAGGATGTTTGCTGTTACTGATGTGGGGTGTTGGGCCAAAATGGATGAGGGGATTTTGGCTAGATATCACCTGACCTCCAAGTCTGTTAAAACTCCCCATAAAACCACCAGGAGAAACTTTTGTGATTAAAAAAAAAACCTCACAAGCTGGGTTTATTAAAAACTTGTCAGGCAAAATTTCCACTGACCAAATGAATTCATCAAATTATCTCCTCAATAATTTGAGCACTTGGGTTTTATAAGGGTCTTTTGTTTTGTTTTGTTTCTTTGTTTTTAGTAAGGAATTAGTCATAGGGGAGTTTTAAGGCAGGAGTTACTAAGGCTGGGATTCTGGGCAGAGACTGATAAGCATTTGTAAATTAGATCAGTTGCTGAAATAGTCTGTGTTTAAACAGTTTACTGTTTATAGTCTTATCTTCCTGGAACACAAAACCAAGCAAGCTGTTGCCGAGCCCAGTGGGAAGAAGTTTGGGGCTTTGTTGACAGAACTCAAACAGAAGTCAGAGATATTCTGGCTTTTTTCAGAATTCCAGAATAAGTTACAGAACAATCTTGTAAATTGCTTTTGTCATATCACCACACTGAATGCATGGTTCTACCATCAACCTCTTTACCCTGAATTATGATACTCAACCTGCAGTGCACAAAACCTATCTTGTTCCCAGCACTTCTTTTCCCTGATCTCTTCCCAGCTGATGGACACTTGTTTAGGCCCTGCATTTAGGAAACTACACTGGTCACTGACGGGCAAGAATCAGTTAGCCCCCCTGCAGTTGCTTCAAAGCACCTGCTCCTGGACTGAGGTCCATGTGGTAGCCTCTCCTTTCTTGACCTGCCTGAAGAGCCAGCAGTGTCCTGTACCACTCGACAGCATGTTCTATATGAGGTAGAGGTAGTAACCCTATGACAGGGACCAAGAGCCCTCACAGAAGAAGAGACGTAATTGCTGGTTGTGTGTGTTCCTTTGCTGAAGGCAAGGAACTTTGTGAACTCTTTGTTCTTTAGAAGAAATACTTTGGTACAACCTGTAATCCTAAGGAGAGCTGCCAGAAAGAAGTGCAAGAGGTTCTTACCTGAGGGCTCTTTAGGGTAATCTGCCAAAACTTATATTGAGTCACAAATGTGGCCGAACTGCTAAATATCAAAGAACATGGGTTTCTTCTCTAGAAACTAGAGAGCGCACAGCACTGGAATCACCTTGATTTCAGACCTCCAGCCTCCAGAACTTCGAGAGACTAGATGGCTGTTGTTTTAGACTATACAGTTTGTAATCATTGGTTATGGTAGCCCCAGAAAGTAAAACCCTTCCTTGCCTCTTCCACCTTCTGTAGCTGCAGGTGTTTCTTTCCCTGTGGCTGCATCAGTCTACTTACCACATCCATGGTCACATGCCTCTTCTTCTTCCTCAAAACTTCCTCTGCCTCTGTCTGTAAGAGTATATGTGATGACATTTAGGGCCCGCCAAGATAATCCAGGATAAGTTCCTTTGCTCAAAATTCTAACTTAAACATCTCTTGCAATATAGAATGTTTATTCTTTTGCCATAAGTATTAATCAATTAGTCCAGAATCTTGAGAGAAAAATGAACTGATAGGGTGTGTGCATGTGTGTACATATACACTGAGGAAGAGCGAGAAAGAGTGTGTGAGATTTATTTTAAGGAATTTTAAGGAATGACTCACAATTATGGAGGCTGGCAAGTCCAAAATCAGCAGGGTAGACCAGCAGGCTGGAGACCCAGGGAAGAATGGATGTTGCAGTTTTGTGTCAAAAACAATCTGAAGAGTAGCATCAGCAAGATAACAGAGTAGGAAGTCCCATCCCTGGTTTTCCCACAGAAACACCAATTTGACTGAGGTCCTCATACCAGTTAATAAGTTGCAGTCTTCCAGATGAGCGCAAAACTGAGAGAAGCTACAGTGAAATGAGCAAATGGAGAAATGAGTGTCCTCTAGAAATGTTGGTTTTAGATGGGGTTGCAGGGACTTGAGGAAGGAAGGGAGGGTATCAGGTGCAAGTGGAGAGGCAGGAAGATAAACATGTGTGCCTGGAGATCCTGGAATATTCTAGGTAGGTGACAGATTTTAGGGGCGCCTTATGAATTGGAGGTAGTGAAGGTTCCACTAGCCTAACTAGATCATTCAGAGAGAGGGAAGGGGGAAGGTGATGCCTGTGTTGTTGACCAGCATGTCCAGTACCTCGTGGAAATCAAGCAGGAAATCAAGCAGGGCACAGATGCTCTGTAGGTTGTCGATGTCCAGCAGGTGGAAGCATGGTTGTGAGCACCATGTCTCCAGAGAACTGCTAGCACAGGACACATGTGATGGTGAAGTAGTGCCTAGTTGGGCCCAGTCACCAGTGCCCCATGGCTGCAGGCCTACTAGGATGAGTGAGGCAATGGATGTGTAGAGCAGACATGGTGGGTCATTGAGGGTGCATGCTGTGAGGGCCTGGCCACAGTCAAATGCCAGTAGAACTGTGTTCTAGGATCCAGTGCTGTGACTGTGAAAGCCCAAGGCCCCACCCTTGTTCCCCCTCAAAGTAGGATCCAAATGTTCCAGAAGGTGTCCTAGTGACCCCACACCATGTCTGCCAGGGATATACCCTGACCCCAAGCAGGACTCTGTTCTCTTAGGATCTTACCTCTGAGCCAAGCAATGGTTCAGGTTGGACTGATTTGCTCCCCAAAACAGAGGTGATTGGTCATGGTTAATAGGGGGTTAGAGATTCATGGTAGTTGAACTAAAATTATTTTGGGAAAACCTCAACAGAAAAAAAGGAATATAAAGATTGCCTTGGGAATGTGTCCTTCCTCTGCAGAATGGGAATGGTTGCTTCCTTCCAAGATGCAGTGAAATTGCTTGCACAAGGGAAGTACTTCTGAGGATACAGATCCCCTTGCTTTCTTAGAAGAAACTCAAGAGGAGGAAATAGAGAATTAGGTCCTGGGCTGAGATTTGGCTGTGGGCAGGGCTCTCCCTCTGTGTGATTCCAGGGGCCACGAAAAGGGAGGGGATGTTTATGAAGCTCATTGTGGGCCAAGGTACTGATTGGAATGTTTGATTTAATGATTATATAATCCCCTGTATGCCTAAAGTGCCTGCATTTTGTTTTGTTTAAGGTCACAGTTAATAAGTGTTATATATAATTAGGTGTTATTTTTAAAATATTGAGGAAAAAAGATCTTTATGATACCAGAATATATTTCCAAACTAGCAGTAGAGATGCTATTGTCTTGTCCTAGACATTGGCATTCCGCATGGGTCAGTTTAGAATTACAAGCAAAGAGAGGAAATTAACAGCCCTGTTAAATGGCAAAACTTGTAAAGGGGAAACCTCACTTTTAAATAAAGAGCCTTCTCTTATGTCAGGGGCCATCAGTTTTCATTTCTGTTAGCTGAAGACCCCTGGTGAAGAGTGAAAAGTAATCATGAGAGGAGACGGGACTGTAGCACATGGATACTTCTGTGAGGGGAGGGACATCGTGGGCGTTCACTGAGCCCACGGGGAGCCAGCCTGGGTGCGGGGCAGTGGGAACTTCTGCTCAGGGCCATGATGTGTCAGGCCCCACTACAGGGGCTCATGATGGAGGACACTTTGCCCAGCCATTGTTTTCAGCCTGTCCACCTGTATCAGTTCACTTCCTCTTCATAGCAGTGCTATGACATACCCCCCTTGTACACCTGAGGACACGGACAAAGAGCAACATGCAGGATTTTGCTCAAGGTCACCCGGTTAGGTGGTAGAGCCAGGACCTTTTGGTGTCTAGATGTTTGTGTTGAGAGCTTTCAAAGAGGACAGTGGAAAGAATAGTATTGTGGACAGCCATGTATTCACCAGACTAGCCGCAACAATGACGAATGTTTCACTATCGTTACGTGTTCCCCTTCTGTTGGTATTTTGCTGACCCGTGTTAATGTTACAAACCCAGTGACCCTTTATCCCTACATGAATAACACATTCACCTTGGGGAGATTTGACAATCATTCTTTCATTTCCATTGATACCCATCCACATTCACTTTCCCCTTGTCTCAGCTTGTCCTACGGATGTATCTTAAGCGCCCACTCCCGTTTCACACGTTGCAGTTGTTTTTCCCCCAGTGAGTTTGATATTTAACGAGACCACAGAGGATGTCTGTCCTTCATGAGCTTGCCCGTGTCATCGTAGAGACTGATCGAGTATGCTGGCCAGTGAAATCCAGCCCCATTCATGGTTAATATATGGCCTGTGGTGACTTTCAAGCTACGACAGCAGATTTGAGTAGGTCCAACAGAGACCACTGGCCTTGGAAAGGCAAAAAATACTTATTATCTGGCTCTTTCTCTAATGTTTACCAAGTGCTGAGTTAAACTGTCCCTTCTCTTGATATGATGTAGGGTCTGTTAGAGTTTTGGGCTGCTTGGCATGGAGCAGTCTGTGCACATGGACACGTACTTAGATTGTTTATTCATCTATGATGTTCATTCATCGTCATCGATTCCACTTTTTCTTAAGTTTATTTATTTATTTATTTATTTATTTATTTATTTATTTATTTTTGTAGTGTTCAACGATTCATTAGTTGCATATAACACCCAGTGCTCATCACAACATGTGCCCTCCTTAATACCCATCACCAGCTACACCATCCCCCCACCCCCTTCCCCTCTGAAACTCTCGGTTTGTTTCTCAAAGTCATACTTTTTCTTTTATATCACAGAAGAAATCTCAGAAAACTACAGAATTTTGTAGCCAATTCAGGGTGAGTACTCGATAGGGGTGGAGATTCTTTTTTTTTTTTTTTTTTTTTTTTTTTTTTTTTTTTTTTTGGGTAAGGATATTGTTGACAGTGTAAGAGTTGTTTTGGTCAAATCATGTCAGATATCAAAATGGAACCCATGAAGGGAACTGAGAGAGGAGTCCCCATTGTTCAACTTTCTTCTCCATAAGAAAGTCTCCATGAGGTCTCTCTGCATCTGATGGCAAAAGGGCCAAGTAGACAGGGTCCTCTGCTGCTTCTTCTGGGCTTTTGATGCCTTTTGGTCCACCCATATCTGTTCTCACCCACCCAGGGCAGCAGGCATTCAGGAGGATCTTGTCCCCTCTCCTCTGCTCACTGAAGTTCCTGGCATGGATTCTGGACAGGACCGTAACACCCATCTTGGACACTGCATATGTGACTACTTTTATATCAGGCCAGCCCTCCTTCTTGTGCACTCCGTTCTTTATGTCATCCACGAATTTCTTCATGAGCACCCCCAGCTCCTCTTCTGTGATGGTCTCATTCAGAAATTTCTGCTGCAGTTCTGGGCTGCACGATTTAAGGGCTGCGAAGCTCATTATGCTAGACACATTCACCACTCTGCCTAAAATGCAACAGAGAGTCATGTAGCATGGCATGCACGAGGATGATGAATACCGAAACTGCTAGTATTTTGTCCATTTGGGAGACAATTCCCAGTTGGCTGAGTGTTAGTGAAGACTGCCTCTGTAAGTGACGGACATGATACAGTCTTGAACCTTGTCTTACCCATAACGTCTCAGAGGATGTCAGAGAAATGATCTAATGGGACTGGGCACTGTCCAGACATTCCATAAAGAGAAGAAAGTGCCTTATACAGGAACACACTGAGCAGAACGTAAGGAGGTGCTCAGTGTAACGTGAGTAGAGAGCCACTTTTCCTCATAGGTCTCCTTTAGGACCATCTGAAGATCTTGTGGTAGGGTAGTGCTCTATGAACAACTGTCTATTAACCAATGAGCAGCTGATTAGTTTATAGATGAACTTTTGAAGGTGAACAGACAGCATCAGGTTTGGGAGGCTGTCACTCTGCTGTAGCAGGTAGAAAGAAATCACCTCAGTGGGGTGGGCTGTATGCTATTCTCTCTTGATTTGAGAATCATCATCTCAGGAGCAGTGACAAAATGCCCGGCAATATGGTCATGGAAAGGGGCAGAGGAAAAGTGACATGTTAAAGAGATGGTATGAAAAGAAATAAAGTCCAGGGGGAGGAAAGAAGATGGTGGAGGAGTAGGGGACCCCTATTTCAGCCGGTCCACTGAGTTGAGCTGGATATCTATCAGACCATCCTGAACACCCACGAAATCAGCCCGAGTCACAGGAAGCTACATCTGGATCTCTACAAACGAACATCTCCGGCGCTGGGTATCAAGGTGCGAAGTGGGGAGCCGTGAATCCACGCACAGATATTGGAAGATAAATGGAAGGGGGAAGGAGTTGCTGCACTCGGATGCCAGGAAGCAGTAGTCATCAGCACTGGGGAGCAGGCTGGACTTGTGGACTGGTAGCTGTGGGGAAAACAGATTGAAACTGGGAGCTCGGGAGCACGTGTGGGAACCGGGGGCGTCTGGCGGTGTTAGAAGCACAAAGGAGAGAGACGTGCAGGCCCTGGAAGTGAGGGCTGGGACACCGGCTGTGCGGCGCACAACCCAGGACACTGCAGGGTTTTTGGCAGCACCAACACAAACAAAGTTAAAGCGGCCAAGAGAGCTCAGTGGAGAGCAGACTGCGATTTCTCTGTTCTGAGACAGAGGCTAGGATACGGCCACTGCTACTCTGGCTCGCAGAAGAGTCACAGAAAACTGCCAGGGAAAGCCGCCAGAGAACAGAAGCCCAGAAAGACCAGTTCTCACTGAGCACCCCCCACCCCTCGGGGATGGGGCAACTCTACCCAAACAGGGTTGCCTGAGTATCAGCGCGGCAGGCCCCTCCCCCAGAAGGCAAGCTAAAAAATCAAGAAGCCCACAACCCTAAGGTCCCTATAAGACAAGTGCACATTGCTTGGGTTCTGGTCAATAACTGGGACTCTGTACATCCCCACAACCACACCTCATCAGAATGACAAGGAGGAGGAACCCCCAACAAAGGAAAGAAACACGGACTGTGGCCTCTGCCACAGAATTAATGGACATTGATATAACCAAATTGTCAGAAATGGAGTTCAGAGTAACATTGGTCAAGATGACGTGTAGGCTTGAAAAAATATTAATGAAAATATAGAATCTCTAAGGGCTGCAATGAGAACAAATCTGCTGGAAATTAAGAATGCTATGAATCAAATGCAGTCTAAACTGGATGCTCTGACGGCCAGGATAAACGAGGCAGAAGAACGAATTAGTAAGTTAGAGGAAGAAATGATAGAAAAGAAGGAAAGAGAAGAAACATGGCTTAAAAAACTCCACTTTCAAGAAAAAAGACTACAGGAGATTACTGACTCAATGAAACATTCCAATGTCAGAATCATCAGCATCCCTGAGGGCTGGAGAAAGAGAGAGGTCTAGAAGAGATATTTAAACAAATTGTAGCTGAGAACTTCCCTAATCTGGTGAAGGAAACAAGTATTCGTGTCCAAGAGGCAGAGAAGACCCCTCCCAAGATCAATGAGAACAGACCAACACCATGTCATATAATAGTACAATTCACAAATCTTAGATCCAAGGAAACAATCTTGAAAGCGGCGAGGGGGAAGAGATTCCTCACGTACAGAGGGGGGAACATCAGAATAATGTCAGACCTGTCTACAGAGACCTGGCAAGGCAGAAAAAGCTGGTAAGACATGTTCAGAGCACTAAATGAGAAGAACATGGAGCCAAGGAAACTTTATCCAGCAAGGCTGTCATTCAAAATGGATGGAGAGACAAGGAGCTTCCAAGACCAGCAGAAACTGAAAGAATATGTGACCACCAAGCCAGCCCTACAAGAAATATTAAGGGGGTTCTATAAAAGTAAAAAGACCCCAAGAGTGATACAGAACAGAAATTTACAAACTATAGAAACAAAGACTTCACAGGCAACATGACAACATTAAAATCATATCTCTCAATAATCACTCTCAATGTGAATGGCCTAAATGCTCCCATAAAACGCCACAGGGTTGCAGATTGGATAAAAAGACATGACCCATCCATATGCTGTGTACAAGAGACTCATTTTGAACCTAAAGATACATCCAGACTGAAAGTGAAGGGATGGAGAACCATTTTTCATGCCAACAGACCTCAAAAGAAAGCTGGGGTAGCAATTCTCATATCAGACAGATTAGATTTTAAGCTAAAGACTGTAGTTAGAGATACAGAAGGACACTATATGATTCTTAAAGGATGTATCCAACAAGTGGATATGACAATTATAAATATCTATGCCCCCAACAGGGGAGCAGCTAGATACACAAGCCAACTCTTAACCAGAATAAAGAAACATATAGATAATAATACGTTAATAGTAGGGAACCTCAACACTCCACTCTCAGCAATAGACAGATGACCTAAGCAGAAAATCAACAAAGGGGGTGCCTGGGTGGCACAGCGGTTAAGCGTCTGCCTTCGGCTCAGGGCGTGATCCGGGCGTTATGGGATCGAGCCCCACGTCAGGCTCCTCCGCTATGAGCCTGCTTCTTCCTCTCCCACTCCCCCTGCTTGTGTTCCCTCTCTCGCTGGCTGTCTCTATCTCTGTCAAATAAATAAATAAAATCTTTAAGAAAAAAAAAAAGAAAATCAACAAAGAAACAGAGCTTTGAATGACATACTAGACCAGATGGACCTCATAGATATATACAGAACACTACACCCCAGAACAACAGAATAATCATTCTTTTCGAATGCACATGGAACGTTCTCCAGAATAGACCTTATACTGGGTCACAAAACAGGTCTCAACTGATACCAAAAGACTGAAATTATTCCCTGCATATTCTCGGACAATGCTTTGAAATTGGAACTCAATCACAAGGAAAAATTTGGAAGAAACTCAAACACTTGGAAACCAAGAACCATCCTGCTCAAGAATGATTGGGTAAACCAGGAAGTTAAAAATCAATTTAAACAATTTATGGAGACCAACGAGAATGAAAACAGAATGGTCCAAAACCTATGGGACGCTGCAAAGGCGCTCCTAAGGGGAAAATACATAGCCATCCAAGCCTCACTCAAAAGAATAGAAAAATCTAAAATGCAGTCCTTATATTCTCACCTCAAGAAGCTGGAGCTGGAACAGAAGAACAGGCCTAAACCACGCACGAGAAAGCAGTTGGTCAAGATTAGAGCAGAGATCAATGAATCAGAAACCAGAAGCACAGTAGAGCAGATCAACAGAACTAGAAGCTAGTTCTTTGAAAGAATAAATAAGATCAATAAGCCACTGGCCAGACTTATTTAAAAGAATAGAGAAAGGACCCAAATTAATAAAATTATGAATGAAAGGGGAGAGGTCACAACCAACAGCAATGAAATAGGAAGGATTATTAGAAACTTTTATCAACAGCTTTATGCCAATAAATTAAACAACCTGGAAGAAATGGATGCCTTCCTAGAAACCTATAAGCTACCAAGACTGCAACAGGAAGAAATTGATTATTTAAACAGACCGATTAATTATGAAGAGTTTGAAGCAGTGATCAAAAACCTCCCCAAAAACAAGAGTCCAGGGCCTGACAGATTCCCCAGGGAATTCTACCAAACATTCAAAGAAGAAATAATACCCATTCTCTTGAAGCTGTTTCAAAAAATGGAAACAGAAGGAAAACTACCAAACTCATTCTATGAGGCCAGTATTACCTTGATCCCCAAACCAGGCAAAGACCCCATCAAAAAGGAGAATTACAGACCGATATCCCTGATGAATATGGATGCCAAAATTCTCAATAAGATCCTAGCTAATAGGATCCAACAGTACATTAAGAGGATTATCCATCATGACCAAGTGGGATTCATCGCTGGGATGCAAGGGTCGTTCAACATTCACAAATTGATCAGTGTGATAAAGCATATCAACAAGAAAAGAGTCAAGAACCATATGATCCTCTCGATGCAGAAAAAGCATTTGACAAAATACAGCATCCTTTCCTGATTAAAACCCTTCAGAGTGTAGGGATAGAGGGTACATTCCTCAATTTCATAAAAACCATCTATGAAAAGCCTACAGCAAATATCATTCTCAATGGGGAAAAGCTAAAAGCCTTTCCCTTAAGATCGGGAACACGACAAGGATGCCCACTCTTGCTATTATTATTCAACATAGTACTAGAAGTCCTTGCAACAGCAATCAGACAACAAAAAGGGATAAAAGGTATTCAAATCAGCAAAGAAGTAGTCAAACTGTCCCTCTTCGCAGATGACATGATACTCTATATGGAAAACCCAAAAGACTCCACCCCCAAACTACTAGAAGTTATAGAGCAATTCAGTAATGTGGCGGGATACAAAATCAATGCTCAGAAATCAGTTGCATTTCTATACACAAACAATGAGACTGAAGAAAGAGAAATTAGGGAATCGATTCCATTTACAATAGCACCAAAAATCATACATTATCTCGGAATTAACTTAACTAGAGATGTAAAGGATCTATATTCTAGAAACTACAAATCACTCTTGAAAGACATTGAAGAGGGGCGCCTGGGTAGCGCAATCGTTAAGCGTCTGCCTTCGGCTCAGGGCGTGATCCTGGCGTTCCGGGATCGAGTCCCACATCGGGCTCCTCGGCTGGGAGCCTGCTTCTTCCTCTCCCTCTCCCCTGCTGTGTTCCCTCTCTCGCTGGCTGTCTCTCTGTCACATAAATAAATAAAATCTTTAAAAAAAAACCAGACATTGAAGAAGACACAAAAAGATGGAAAAATGTTCCATGCTCATGGATTGGAAGAATAAACATAGTTAAATTGTCTATGCTACCCAGAGCAATGTACACTTTCAATGCCATCCCGATCAAAATACCAATGACATTTTTCAAAGAAGTGGAACAAACAGCCCTTATAATTTGTGTGGAACCAGAAAAGGCCCCGAATCGCCAAGGAACTGTTGAAAAGGAAAAACAAAGCTGGGGGCATCATGTTGCTGGATTTCAAGCTATGCTACAAAGCTGTGATCACAAAGACAGCATGGTACTGGCAAAAAACAGACACATTGACCAACGGAACAGAATAGAGAACCCAGAAATGGACCCTCAGCTCTTTGGGCAACTAATCTTTGACAAAGCAGGAAAAAACATCCAGTGGAAAGAAGGCAGTCTCTTTAATAAATGGTGCTGGGAAAATTGGACAGCTATATGCAAAAGAATGAAACTTGACCACTCTCTCACATCATACACAAAGATAAACTCCAAATGGATGAAAGACCTCAATATGAGACAGGAATCCATCAAAATCATAGAGGAGAACATAGTCTGCAACCTCTTTGACATCGGCCACAGCAACTTTTTTCATGACACATCTCCAAAGGTAAGAGAAACAAAAGAAAAAGTGGGGGCGCCTGGGTGGCACAGCGGTTAAGCGTCTGCCTTCAGCTCAGGGCATGATCCCGGCGTTATGGGATCGAGCCCCACATCAGGCTCCTCCGCTATGAGCCTGCTTCTTCCTCTCCCACTCCCCCTGCTTGTGTTCCCTCTCTCGCTGGCTGTCTCTATCTGTGTCAAATAAATAAATAAAATCTTTTAAAAAAAAGTGAACTTGTGGGACTTCATCAAGATCAAAAGCTTTTGCACAGCCAAGGAAACTGTCGAAAAAACTAAGAGGCAGCCCACGGAATGGGAGAAGATATTTGCAAATGACACTACAGATTAAAGATTAGTATCCAAGATCTATAAAGAACTTCTCAAACTCAATACACAGGAAACAAATAATCAAATCAAAAAATGGGCAGAAGATATGAACAGACACTTTTCCAATGAAGACATACAAATGGCTAACAGACACATGAAAAAATGTTCAAAATCATTAGCCATCAGGGAAATTCAAATCAAAACCACACTGGAGATACCACCCATGCCAAGCTAGAATGGCAAAATCGACAAGGCAGGAAATATAAATGCTGGAGAGGATGTGGAGAAAGGGGATCCCTCTTACACTGTTGGTGGAATGCATGTTGGTACAGCCACTCTGGAAAACAGTGTGGAGGTCCCCTAAAAAAGTTAAAAGTTGAGCTACCCTATGATCTGCACCGCACTACTGTATTTACCCCAAAGATACAGACGTAGTGAGAGAAGGGCTATATGCACCCCAATGTTCATAGCAGCATTGTCCACAATAGCCAAACTGTGGAAGGAGCTGAGATGCCCTTCAACAGATGACTGGATTAAGAAGATGTGGTCCATATATACAATGGAATATTGCTCAGCCATCAAAAAGAATGATTTCACAACATTTGCTGCAACATGGACGGGACTGGAAGAGATAATGCTAAGCGAAATAAGTCAAGCAGACAAAGACAATTATCATATGGTTTCACTCATTTATGGAACATAAGAAGTAGGAAGATCGGTAGGAGAAGAAAGGGAAGAAGGGGGGGGTAAACAGAAGGGGGAATGAACCACGAGAGACTATGGACTCTGGGAAACAAACTGAGAGCTTCAGAGGGGAGGGGGGATGGGGATTGGGATAGGCCGGTGATGGGTATTAAGGAGGGCATGGATTGCATGGAGCTCTGGGTGTTATATGCAAGTAATGAATCATGGAACACTACATCAAAAACTAGGGATGTACTGTATGGTGACTAACATAACATAATAAAAAATTATTATTAAAAAAATAAATGGGGGGCGCCTGGGTGGCACAGTGGTTAAGCGTCTGCCTCCGGCTCAGGGCGTGATCCCGGCATTATGGGATCGAGCCCTACGTCAGGCTCCTCCGCTATGAGCCTGCTTCTTCCTCTCCCACTCCCCCTGCCTGTGTTCCCTCTCTCGCTGGCTATCTCTATCTCTGTCGAATAAATAAATAAAATCTTTAAAAATATATAAAAAAAATAAATGGGTGATAGGTATCAAGGAGAGCACTTGTTGGATGAGCACTGAGTGTTGTATGTAAGTGATGAATCACTAAATTCTATTCTTCAAACGAATACTACAGTATATGTTAGCTAACTTGAATTTAAATTAAAAAATATTTTAGTGAGTTCTTCCCAGATACATATTACTTACCACTACATCTAACTCTCTTACAATAGAAATAATACATGTTCATGATTGAAAATTGCAAAACACAGAAGTGTGTGAAATAGAACAAGATGCGGCAGAGGGACCTACACTGCGTAATTTGTATACTAGAAGGGAGGCTATCTTTACTCACAGGAGCTTGCGATCATTTTCTTATGTTACTGTGGTGGAGACAGTAGATGGAGAAACTCTACTAACTTTCTGTAGGCTGTTTGTAATGAAGTGATGACGTCTTTTCTATTCTGTACTGTCTATCTCAGGAAGTCTAGTATTAGTTGTGAAAATATTGACCCTTGTATATGAGGGAAATCTGATGGGGAGTAGGCTTCATTTGGAGAGGGGGCTCTAGTGAAAAATACTTAAGGACCTTGAGTAGTGGGGAGAACCATGAATTTGGATGCCACATGTCCTTGGTCTGGAACAAGCTGTGTTTGTGACCTTGAGATGTATTATTCCTCCATGTTCTAAATAGGGACAATATATAAAATGCCTAGCACATGACATCTAGAAATGTCCAGCCACCTATCCTTTCTAGAACCACAACATGACAGTGTGTGTGTGTGTGTGTGTGTGTGTGTGTGTCTGAGAGAGAGAGAGAGAGAGAGAGAGAGAGAGAGAGATTCCTTCAGTACTGCAATTTTCCCACCAAGTCCTCTAGTAGTTTTTCAGAGTACAGGATGTTGCAAAGCAGGACCTTCTCAAATGAAGGTTGAGAACACCTTCTTTAAGGATTCCTTGGTAGTGTAGCCTTAACAAGTCTGTATTTCCTCCTACTTTAGCTAATACCTGATGAACAAGAGTATTCAGATTTCAAATGCTTGCTCGATTCCTGAGACATGAGTATACCTTAATATCTTTTTGAAATAAGAGCATAATATAATTTAAAGAGAAAAGGGAAGGACAGCAGTTAATGACTTTAAAGAGCATATCCTTCAAATTCAGAACTATGAATTTGGAGGACTGGGATGGAAAAGCCGTGGAGTGCGGGATGGGATGTACACGGCCTAGATACTGACTGCTGGTTAAGAAGGCAGGCAATTGTAGATTCTTATCTTT
Organism: Ursus maritimus; assembly: GCF_017311325.1. Lineage (NCBI taxonomy): Eukaryota > Metazoa > Chordata > Mammalia > Carnivora > Ursidae > Ursus > Ursus maritimus. The sequence continues at coordinate 9,076,734 of NW_024426552.1, forward strand.
TTTGTTTGTTTGTTTGTTTGGTTTTTTTTGGCTAAATTATTTCAGTAAAACTCTTTTTGAAGGAAGGATTTAAAAAGAAGAAGAATCAACATCTGCTATTCCTCATTGTTCTCAGGCTCACAATTGTCTTTTGTTTTGTCCTTCTTTGCCAAAAAACAGAGCAAACTCGGGCCTCTGGAATGTGTTCTGCACCCACAGAGAACTGGTGAAGTCATTTAAGATTGTTTTTTGTGTCTTAGGTTGTGAAGTATGGGAGAGGAGTGACAGTATTGGCTTTTGATTATCCTAGCTCGGATTTCTCCCAGATAGTTTCCCCAAAGAGGGTAAAGTCCTGGTAACATGGCCGCAGTGGCTGCCATCCCCCCAACTAATGGAAGAACTCTCCTTTTTCAAAAGGCAAGAAAACTCTGCTTTCCCACTGAGAAGATAACTTGCATTTCCATGTCCAGGAAGTCTAGTTTCCCTGAGGCAAGATGAATTATTTGATGAGAACCTGCCTTAGCAAATGCAGGAGAACACTCCTCTTTCTGGTCCAAGGCCAACACACTGCATGGACCAACACTGTTCAGTAAGTGAGAAAAATTTCTCGGCCAGAAGTCATTTTTGCCTCCTAAGGGAATACCTGTAGGATGTGTGGTCGTGGCACAAGGAACTCCATCCCACTCAAGTGTTGTGGTGAGTGAAGGAGTCGGTGACATCTGAGAGCTGCGCTTTGAGATGCCAGTGAAGCCAGTGTTAGAAGAGGTCGTAGAACTTTCCCAGACAGAAGGGGAATCGGGGCAGAATGTAGTGTACCCGCATGTCGTTGGTTCAAGCCAGAGACCTTAATCTTTCTAAAATCATCAGCTTGTCTTAATGAGTATAGTAAAAGGGTGGTGATTCCCCGCATCACGTTCTCGTGGGGAAGTATTACAGTAGTTGACAAGCAAGGAATTCTGGGAGTTTGTTTTGTGCAGATCATTGAAGGGGAAGGGGAGTGGATGGGCCTGGAGTTTGGCAGGTCTGATGACAGAGATGCCTACAGGTGATGCCCAGGGCTTGGGCTTTGCTCCTGAAGGACTTTGGGAGTAAGCAAGCCCTCAGAGAGCAGAGAGAATGCCCCGAGAGGAAGAGACTGAAGAAGCAGCGTGTCTTAGGAGGGTTGCGATGATCCAGAAATGACAGGCGAGTGTGTGTGTTGTAGAGCTGGGATGGAGGAGAGGCGTGGGGACAAAGCCCATAGGGCAACTCTGTGCAATAAGGAGGTGAGCATAATGACCTCTAGCTTCCTAGGGGGTGGATGGTATGGTCTGTGACCAAGATGACATGGGAAAAGAGTGAGTGTCATCTGGAAATGTTTTAGATGTTCAGATGGGTGCATGGGTTGGGGGCTGGAGGGATGGAATTTGGGGAGGGGGCGGGCATCCTGAGGAGAAGGAGAGGCAGGAAGAGAACTATGTGTGTCTGGAGCTCTGGGAATGTTGTAGGCAGGTGACCGATGTTAGGAGCCCTGAGAAGTTTGGAGAGTGAGGAATCCACTAGTCTGAATAGAATCCCTGGGAGAGAGGGAGAGGGAGAAGAAAGGGTCCAGGAAGGAATCCGCAGGGTTCTGCACCTATGAGTGAGACAGAGCAAGAAAAAGGCCTCTGTGAGGAAAGATTTGAATGATGACTTGACGGATAAGACAGAGGCAGTAGTGAGGGACCAGGGGGTCAGAGGGCACTGCTGACTGCAGGACGAGTGTGTAAGAGTCCTGAAGCAGAGGGGCACCTGTCTCCACCAAGGAGACCAGTGTGGCTGATCAGGGAGAGGGGCCTGGGCCTGTAGAGGAGGCCAGAGAGGCAGGGGCAGATCATGCCAGAAACACCACAGCTTGGGCCCCTGATGAGGCTCACCTTGGGGTTTCATTAGAGGCAGCAGTTCTGTGCACACAGCTTGGGTACCAAAGAAATTTGTTTTCATGGTCACTTCTGCTTGAATATGAAGGGGTGTGGGATCACCAACTGTTAGGAGAAGAGGAGAATAGATTAAAATGTAGTAGCCATCTGAGAAGATTCCGTCAGTTGACAATAACATTTTCTTTCCATTTATAATCTGCTGAAATCTCAGCAATGTTGGGGTTAGTGAACAGTGTTGTCCCAGTGTGATTTATCTGGTGTGTTGATGTTGTGAAGCTTTGTAATTTGACACCATTGCTGTAAGCTAAGGGAAGGGTGCACGATGGGATATCTGTCTATGACTCTTTGTAATTTGTTGTTTATTGTATTCTATCTTTTTGTAGGAAATATTTATGTTTTATTAATATTATTATTAGTTCTCTTTAAGAATAAGCCATAAATGACTCTTTTTTTTCCCTAGTAACCAGCAGATGGTGCTTTTATTTTCTTTTTTATGCAGCCAAGAATGTTGTTTATTTTAAAATAAGTAAAAAATTCTTGTAAATACGCAACGTCCATACGGAGAGTTGGAAAAATCTGTTGAGGTCCCTGACAGTCTGATCCATGGCAGTGCCAAGAGGCTCTGTCTGGAAAGGCCTGCAACTTCTGGAGTTTTCTGCTCTCCCTGTGCCTCTAGTCTGACCTCCTTCCCTAGGGAGGCTGTTCTAGATCCCATCGGATCTCTGGGTCCCACAGTAGCATTCATGGACCATCCCTATCCCACCCTGGAGGTCCACCAAGGGAAGTCCCCTGTCCTAAGAGTTCCCATGTCCTTACTGTCGAAGGCAACGCCTGCATTGTTGACCAGCACATCCAGGCCTCCGTACTCCTTGCGCAGGAAGTCGCGCAGGACCCGGATACTCTGCAGGTCTTCGATGTCCAGCCGGTGGAAGCGGGGACTCAGGCCCTCGGCCTGGAGCTGCTGCACGGCCGCCCGGCCCCGCGCCTCGTCCCGCGCCGTGAGCACCACATCCCCCGAGAACTGCCGGCACAGGTCCCTTGTGATGGCAAAGCCGATGCCCTTGTTGGCCCCGGTCACTAACGCCACACGTGGAGCTGATGACATGGCTGCCAGGTGAGCAATCGGGGTGCTGTGCGGTGAGCGGATTGTGCTGTGGGCCACGCCAAAGAGTCGTGGTGCAGAGGTGTGGACACAGAGTGGTCTGTGGATCTGTATTTCAGATTGCCGTGCCTTGAGCCCATGAGCCCAAGGCTCCGCCTCAGTCCCTCCATTAAAGGAGGGGCCAGATGTTCCAGAAGGTGTCCTAATAACGCTATACCAAGTCTGCCCCTTGTGGGGCTGCAACCTGAGCCCAACCAGGACTCTACCTCTTGGGATCCCTCCTCTGAGCCCAGGAATGGTTTGATTTGGACTGATGTGCTCCCAGAAAGCTGGTTGGTAATGGGTTAATATGCGGCTAGACAGGAGTACAGATATTGTCTTGGGAATGAGTCCTTCTTCCTCTGCAGAATGGGAATGGTTGGATTCTTCCAAGATGCAATGAAATTGCTGGCACAGGGAAATTCCTACTGAGGACACAGATCCTCTTGTTTTCTTAGGGAGAAATAGAGAATTCGGTCCTGTGCTGAGACTTAGCTGGGGGCAGGGCTCTCCCTCCGTGTGATTCCAGGGGCCCCCAGCGGGAGGGGATGTTTGTCATGATCACTGCATTTAACACCTCTGTCCCCTGTGCACGCGCGTGTGTGTGAGGGACGGCTGGGGAGCCCCGCTCAGAGAGACTGCCTTGTCTGTAGTCGAGCAAACTAAAACCTCGTCAAACGTTCTGTAGGAGAAAAATAATGCTGACATTTTCGTATCATGGGTGAACTACACCGATGAGAATCAAAGAAAAGTCGTTCTGGAAGATACAACGGAGCAGGTTGGGGCGCAGCACGCTTTATAAATATTAAAATAATTGTGGGTCAAGGTATTGATTGGAATAGTTGATTTAATGGCTACCTAATCCCCTGTTTGCCTAAAATGCTTAATTTTGATGTTAAGGTTACAGTTAATAAGTAATATATATCATTAGGTGTTATTTTTAAGGTATCAGGAAAAAAGATCTTTCTGATACCAGGTAACATTTCCAAACTAGCAGTATAGATGTTATTGTCTTGTCCTAGACATTTAGATTTCTCATGGGTTAGTTTAGAAAAGCCAGATAACAGCTAGAAAATTAGTAGCCCCTGTGAAGGGAAAAACTTCTAAATTATGGACCCTACACTTGCTTGCATGGGCCTTCGGTTTTCATTTCTGTTAGCCTGAAAATCCCCGGTGAAGAGTGAAAAGTAATCATGAGAGGAGACGGGACTGTAGCACATGGATACTTCTGTGAGGGGAGGGACGTGGTGGGCATCCATGGAGCCCACGTGGAGCCAGGCTGGATGTGGGGCAGTAAGAACTTCTGCTCAGGGTCGTGGATGTGTCAGGCCCCACTACAGGGGCTCATGATGGAGGACACTTTGCCCGGCCATTGTTTTCAGCCTGTCCACCTGTATCAGTTCACTTCCTCTTCACAGCAGTGCTATGACGTACCCCCCTTGTACACCTGAGGACACTGACAAAGAGCAACATATAGGATTTTGCTTAAGGTCATCCGGTTAGGTGGCAGAGCCAGGACCTTTTAGTGTCCTGCTGTTTGTGTTGAGAGCTTTCAAGAGGACAGTGGAAAGAATAGTATTGTGGACAGCCATGTCTTCACCAGACTAGCCGCAACAATGACGAATGTTTCACTGTCGTTACATGTTCCCCTTCTGTTGGTATTTTGCTGACCCGCGTTAATGTTACAAACCCGGTGACCCTTTATCCCTACGTGAATAACACATTCACCTTGGGGAGATTTGACAATCATTCTTTCATAACCATTGATACCAATCCACATTCACTTTTCCCCTTGTCTCAGCTTGTCCTATGGATGTACCTTAAGCGCCCACTCCCGTTTCACACCTCGCAGTTGTTTTTCCCCCAGTGAGTTTGATATTTAACGAGACCACAGAGGATGTCTGTCCTTCATGAGCTTGCCCGTGTCATCGTAGAGACTGATCAAGTATGCTGGCCAGTGAAATCCAGCCCCATTCATGGTTACTATATGGCCTGTGGTGACTTTCAAGCTACGACAGCAGATTTGAGTAGGTCCAACAGAGACGATTGGCCTTGGAAAGGCAAAAATACTTACTCTCTGGATCTTTCACTAGTGTTTACCAAGTCCTGATTTAAACTGTCCCTTCTCTTGACATGATGTAGGGTCTGTTAGAGTTTTGGGCTGGTTGGCATGGAGCCGTCTGTGCACATGGACACGTACTTAGATTGTTTATTCATCTATGATGTACACTCATTATGTCATCAGTTGTACTTTTTCTTCTATATCACACAAGAAATCACAGAAGCCTTATAGAATTAATAGCTAATTCAGTATGAGTACTCGATAGGGATAGTGATTTTTTTTTTTTTGATAAGGATATTGTTGACAGTGTAAGAATCATTTTGGTCAAATCATGGCAGATACCAAAATGGGACACGTGAAGGTAATTGATAGAGGAGTCCCCATTGTTCAACTTTATTTTCCATAACAAACTCTCCATGAGTCCCCTCAGCATCCAAGGGCAAAAGGGCCAAATAGACAGAGGCCTCGCTCCTTCTTCTGGGCTTTGATGCCTTTTGGTCCACCCCTGTCCGTTCTCACCCACCCGGGGCAGCAGACATTCAGGAGGATCTTGTCCCCTCTCCTCTGCTCATTCAGGTTCCTGGCTGATTCTGGACAGGACGGTGACACCAATTTTTGTCACTCCATAAGCGGTATCAGGCCCTCCTTTCTGTGCACGCCTTTCTTTGTGTCTTCCACATACTTGTTAATGAGCCCTGCTAGCTCCTACTCTGTGATGATCTCGATTATAACCTACTGGTGCAGTTCTGGGCTGCACTTTTTAAGGGCTACAAAGCTCATTATGTTAGACACATTCAACTCTGCCGAAAATACAACATAGAGAGTCATGTAGAATGCCATGCACAAGGATGAGGAATACCAAAACTGCTAGTATTTTGTCCATTTGGGAGACAATTTCCAGTTTGCTACGAGTGTTAGTGAAGACTGCCTCTGTAAGTGACGGACATGATACAGTCTTGAACCTTGTCTTACCCACGATGTCTCAGTGGATGTCAGAAGATGATCTAATGGGACTGGGCAGTGTCCAGATGTTCCATAAAGAGAAGAAAGTACATTATATAAGAACATGCTAAGCAGAATGTAAGGAGGTGCTCAGTGTAACACGAGTAGAGAGACACTTTTCCTCATAGGTCCAGCTTGGGACCACATGGAGATCTTGTGGTCACTAGGGCAGTGCTCTATGAATAAGTGTCTATTAATGAATTAACAGCTGAGCAGTTTATTCATGGCATTTGAATGAGAACAGACTGCATTGGGTTAGGCTGACACTCTGCTGTCGCAGGTATAAACAAATCACCTGATGGGGTGGGTTGCATGCTTTTTTCTCTAGGTTTGGAATTTCATATCTCAGGAGGAGTGACAAAATGCCCAGCAATATGGTCATGGAAAGGGGCAGGGGAAAAGTGACATGTTAATGAGATGCTATAAAAAGAAATTAAGTCCACACTGAATGTGGATGAACCTTGATAACAATATCTGAAATAAAGAGACCAGCACAAGAGACCATTCATTATATGATTCTATATATATATGGGATGTCCAGAAAATGAAATGTAGGGAGAGAAAGTAGATTGTTGGTTGCTTGGGGCAGGGGGGAAGGGGGAAGAGAGGGCTGGTAGCTGAAGACACCGGATCTCCCTGGGTTCTTGACAGTGGGCTAATCTTGAAGCAGTGATGGTTCCACAACCCTGCCCATTACTAAAGTCCACTGAGTTAGATACCTGAAATGGGTGAAGTGTACGGTATGTGAATTGTATCTCAATAAAGCTGTTAAAAGTGTAAAGCATCGACACAGTTCTCACTAACTCTTTTTTGAAAGTATAGTTAGTATTTATAACAATGAACTTATATTGACATGTGTAAATAATTAGTTTACTATTTTTATATTATAATGAATAGTTTAAACTTTATGAAAATGTAATATCTCCAATAAGATTTGAGAAAATTACAAAACTCTCCTTTCTAACTGTAAATATCTGGGAAAGGCTGTCCTCATCACTGAACTCTGAGCTCACTCCCACTAAGGATGGCAGTGCTACAAAAAATCAATGAAAAAGGTAATGCATGGCTCTCTGAGTCTCATTGGTGATGTTTAGAGATAATTAAAAAGGATTATAGAAACAGCCTTATTAATGTAAGGGTCTTCTAAATTGAATACCTTTTAGAAATGGGTCAGTCATTCCAGTTCTTCATTTCATCTAGAACATGGGAAGTATAAAAGTAAAGGAACCTACTTCTGAAATGTTTTAGTAAGCACTTCTGAGAGATTTCTTACTTAACACTACTAGAGTTTATTTTATTTTCAAAAATATTATCTGCCTGTGTAATACTAAAAATAATACATGTTTGTGACTGAAAATTGCAAAACACAGAAGTTTATGAAATAAAACAAGATGGGGTAGAGGGACCCACACTGGGTCACTGGTATCCCAGAAAGGCAGCTGCCTTTACTCACAGGGGCTTGGGACCATGTTCTTAAGTACTTGTAGTGGAGACAGTAGATGGAGAAAGTCTACTAACTTTCTGTAGACTGTTTGTAATGAAGTGATGACTTCTTTTCTATTCTGAATTGTCTATCTCAGGAAGTCTAGAATCAGCTGTTAAAGTATTGACCCGTGTATATGAGGAAAGTCTTACGGGAGTAAAAGATTTCTGTAGGTAAATTCCTAGATGTGGATGCTGCAACCAGTCCCTCTTCCCCAAGCCTGTCCCACCGAGGGACCACATCCCCAAGGGGGCAGGGTGGCTACCTGGGGCTCCTTCTTAGAACTGGGTGAGACTGTAGACCCTTCTGGACTGACAGCTCAGGACAGGAAACACAGGTGCAGGAAGCAGGAACAACTTATGGAGCTTCCATAGCAAAGACTCTGATCCAGACATTTTGGCTCAGGTGTATTCATGGTTCAAGGGTTATTTCAGAGACTCTGACTTGGAAGGTATGTGACCTATGTGCTAAGAACCGTATGGGCCATCCCGATGACCTTGTGCTAAGGGTGTGTGAGTACATGTAAGTGTGTGAGAAATGTGTGAATGTGAGCATGTCGTGTGACACAGAGAGAGACAGAGAGTGTGCTTGTTCACAGTCCCTTAGGTTTCTCTGAGGGGCCTCAGGGGCAATGTGGTGGGAACACATTGGCCCCAATCAAATTGAGTTTTTTATTGTTTGTCCCTCTAGGCTTACTGGGTAAGAAATCACATGAAGAACAGGATCCTCATCATAAGATATTTGAGGACATTGAGTAGTAGGAAGAACCATTAGTTTGCATGCCACACGACCTCATTCTGTATCAGGCCATGCACATGACCTTGAGATCCGTTCTCCTCATGTCCTTTGGGAACAATATATAAAATGCTTAGCACATCAAATCTAGTAATGTCCATACACCGCACCTTTCTAGAACCACAATACATCAGAGTGTGTGTGAGTGAGATACCTTTATTCCCCACCCCCAGCTTCCTCTAGTGATTTTCCAGGCTATAGGAAGTTGAAAAGTGGTACTGTCTCAAATCAAGGTTGATAATACCTTCTTCAAGGTTTACATGGTATGTCTGGCCTTAACAAGACTGTATTTCCTCCTAGTACTTTTACACTGCTATCTGATGAACAAGAGTGTTCAGATTTCACAGGTATGTTTGATTCCTCAGGATGGTCAGTCCATAATATATTTTGGAAATAAATGCATATTGTAATTTAAAGAGAGTAAAGAATAATAACAGCTCTCAGCATTAAAGAAAATCTTCAAATTCAGGAATAGGAATTTGGGAGAATAGAGGGAGAAGACATGGAATGTGGGAGGGGATTTAAATGGCTTTGATATTGATTGATGGGTTAATATCGGTGGTGGGTCCCTGGTCACTGTAGATTCTTATATTTTCTGTGGCTTGATTATTTCAGGAACACAGTTTTTATAGAAAGCATTTAAAAAGAAGAAGAAATCCACATCTATTATTCCTCAGTCTCTGTAATGTCACCCTACTCTTTTTTATTCTCCTTCCAAAGCAAAAAACAAAGTGAACATTGGCCTTTTGAATGTGTTCTGCACCCACAGAGATCTGGTGAAGTCATTCAAGATTGTTCTTTGTTTTTTGTTTTTATTCTTCTTAAAATTCAAATTAGTTAGCATATACTGCATTATTAGTTTCAGAGGTCGAATTTAGTGATTCATCAGTTGTATACAACATCCAGCGCTCATTACATCCAGTGCTCTCCTTAATGCCCATCCCCCAAATTTCCCTTCCCCCGACCCACCTCTCCTCTGGCAACCCTCAATTTGTTTCCTAGAGTTCAGCATCTCTTATGGTTTGCCTCCGTCTCTATTTCCATCTTATTTTGTTTTTCCTTCCCTTCTCCTATGTTCATCTGCTTTGTTTCTTAAATTCCAGATATGAATGAAGTCATATAGTATTTGTCTTTCTCTGACTGACTTATTTCACTTAGCATAATACCCTCTGGTTCCATCCATGTCATTGCGAATGATGAGATTTCCTTCTTATTGATGGCTGAGTAATATTCCATTTTATGTATATACACCACATCTTCTTTATCCATTCGTATGTCCATAGACATCTGGCCTTTGTATCCTAGGTTCTGATATATGAGAGAGGAGGGACAGTATTTGCTTTTGGTTATCCTACCTAGGATTTCTCTCAAATAGTCTCCCCAAAGAGGGTAAAGTCCTGGTAACATGGCCGCAGTAGCTGCCATCCCCCCAACTAATGGAAGAACTCTCCTATTTCAAAAGGCAAGAAAACCCTGCTTTCCCACTGAGAAGATAGCTTGCATTTCCGTGTCCATAAAGTCTAGTTTCCCTGAGGCAAGATGAATTGTTTGATGAGAACCTGCCTTAGCAAATGCAGGGGAACACTCACTCCTCTTTCTGGTCCCAGGACAACGCATAGCAAGCACCAGCTGTTCAGTAAGTGAGAAAAAATCTTGGCCAGAAGTCATCTTTGCCTTCTAAGGGGAATACCTGTAGGATGTGTGGTGGTGGCACAAGGAACTCCATCCCACTCTCAAGTGTTGGGATGAGTAAAGGAGCCAGGTGACATTTGCAAAAGCTGCCCTTTGTTTGAGGTGCTAGTGAACTCAGCATTAGAAGTAGTAGAACTGCTAGCTCTTAGAGAGGATGGGGAAAGAGGGCAGAGCTGAGAGTGAGCTGTACCTGCAAGTATGCAATTCCAATCCACAAATCTTAATCTTTCGTGAATGACAAACTTCACTATACAGAGTCAGAAGGCAGGCTGGGAGAAGCTCTCACACCTTACCACTCCTAGTCAATTGCAGACCCAACAAGAAGAGAGGGACTTCATCATACAGTGAGCTGACCTTCACATGGATACAACTGTACTATTCCAGCCAGAATAAAATATGCTTTCTTCACTTCCCTGAGCAACAGCCTAGCCAAGGAAAAGCCACTACGCTTCCAACTTCCAGTTTACTCCAAAGGGCTTTTAGTTTAAAGCAGCCCTCCCCACTTACCCCTTTTCTCCTAAAAAAAATATACCTCTTCTTTGTTCCCTATGGTTTTGCCACAGCCTGTTTTTCCTGGATTGCAATTCTCTTTATTTCAAATAATTAGTAAAGTAATTGGCATCTTTTATAATTTTTTAGTATTTTTACAATTAACATTATTTGGTGATGTGTACAGGAACCCAGGGAAGACCCCCAAGGACTCCTGGGCTGGTGGACAAACAGGTGTGGGATCCGTGGAGGTGTTTGGGTTCACTGCTTTCTAAAGGACCCTGGGGTTTGAAGGTAAGTTTTTCTCCTGGAATTCCAGCTCCATGCTTTGTGTCTGTGTTCTCTAGGCTTTATTTGGGATCTGTTTCAGGTATTTATACCTTTTTTTTTAAATCTCTGAGAGTATTCATTTGGCTTGTGGTCTGATTCCTTCTGAGAATCAGATTGTTTGTAATGTAACTGTTTTGGCCTGTGGTCCTAGTCCCCTTTGGGATTAGACTGTTCCTGTAGGAATGGTGCCAGTTTGAACTGTGTTGGCCTTCGGTCCTATTCTCCTTTGGAATTGGACTGTTTCTGTTGGAATGGTGCCAGCTGGAGTTGCATAGGCCTTTGATCCAGATTCTTCTTGGGATTGGATGCTTCTGGTTGGAACCGTGCCAGTTGGAAATGCACTAGCCTTGGGTCTGAGTTCTGTTTGGTACTGGACTGTTCCTCTTGTCACTGGCTAGTCTCTGGTCTGATTCCTTCTGGATCTAGGTTTTTCTGGGAAACCTCTAAAAATGAGATCCTTGTCCTCAAAATTCTCTCAGGGTGACCCTCCCTTTGGGATTGTGGCTGGTTTTATGTTTAAAATCTATGGTCCGGGGCGCCTCGGTGGCTCAGTCGTTAAAGCGTCTGCCTTTGGCTCAGGGCATGATCCTGGCATTCTGGAATCGAGTCCCACGTCAGGCTCCTCCACTGGGAGCCTGCTTCTTCCTCTCCCATTCCCCCTGCTTGTGTTCCCTCTCTCGCTGGCTGTCTCTCTCTCTGTAAAAAAAAAAAACAAAAACAAAAACAACAAACTATGGTCCTTCTGCATATGCATTGTTAACTAAATGAACTGACTTAACCAAAAGTAATTCAGAACTTGTTAACCTTAAAGTAAAACTGCCAGTTATTTTACCAGTAACAGATGGGTATATTTGGGAATAAAGGAGAACTGTAATCCGGGAAAAAAACAAACAAAACCATAGGCAGCAAAACCATAGACAAGTCCAGGGAATGAAGGAGAGGTATGCTTTTTTGAGGAGAAAAGGGGTAAGTTGGGAAGGCTTGATAAACTAAAAGTCCATTGGCATAAATTGGGAGTTGGAAATGCAGTGGCTTTTCATTGGCTGAGTGTTGCCCCAGGGGATAAGGAAAGTGTCTAAATTTCTGGCTAGAACAGAATAGTATCCATGTGCAAGGTCAAGTCTGTCTAAGGTCAAGTTCGGCTCTTCTTGTTGAGTCTGCAATTGAGTAGCAGTGGTAGGGCATGAGAGTGCTCCCTGCGGACACCTCTCAACTCTGTTCAGTGAGGGTTCTTGTTGCTAATTTTCAGAAACTTTAATGACCACCATGGGGAACTTTTACCATACTCAAACTTGTTTTATTCAAAATTAAGTTACAAAGCCACATCCCCTTAAAAGGAAAGGAAAAAGCTCCATCAACCCCAAATCCAATGCCTATGTTAGCTGGTACCTTGAGGCTTCCAGATGTTTTCAGGATTCTAAGTTTCCCTCTTTGAAAAGTACTATTTCTATATCAACTGAGGCAAACAATTGAAAGAAGTCAAAATGGCTTCTGAGACCTCTTTCTCCCTCCCCACCTTCTGTGTCTACAGATGGCAGGTGGCCATCTTGGCTCACCACGCCTAGGCACCATCTTCCTCTGTCTCTCTGCACCCTATTCCTCCCCTCCACCCTCTCATTCTGATCCTTTTCTGAACTTCCCTTTTTGTCTGAAACTTCTTCTGTTCCCTCCTCTCCTGAATCTCTTCAAACCTGCCCTTTTCAAGTTAGGTCTTCTGAGGATCTAAATAGACCCCACATTTCTTATGTTCCCTAGACTAAGGCTAAATTGCAAGCCATAGTTAGTAAGTTTGCTAAAGGCTAAATTGCAAGCCATAGTTAGTGAGATCTCCATGGGTTTGCTGAAGAATTTAACATAGTTATTCAAACTTACCAACCAGTCTTCTCAGATTTCTATCAGTTGGTGTACATGCTTGTTGGTGAGGGCCAGGCCAAACAGTGGATGAAGCTAGCCCAGTGGGGACATCCTGAACAGGATTTAAAGAACAGATCCTTAACTTTTGGCAAGGTGCTAGCACATTTGCTGAAAATCTCCACTGAGCAATTACAGTGGCTTTTCTTAAGCCTGTTGATTGGAACAAAATTCAGGCCTGTCCACAAAATTGTGATGAATCTGTTCACAATAATTACTCCAAATTGTCTTGAAAGAAAATTCTGGTCTTCCTTTAGAAGTAGTAGAACTTTCGGGGTACCTCAGTGGCTCAGTCAGTTAAGCGTCTGCCTTCGGCTTGGGTCATGATCTCACTGTCCTGGGATCGATTCCCACATTAGGCACCTTGCTCACCAGGGAGCCTGCATCTCCCTCGGTCTCTGCCCCTGCTTGTGCTCTCTCTCTCTGTCTCTCTTTCTCTCTCTCAAATAAATAAATAAAATCTTTTTTTAGAAAAAGGAAGTAGTAGAACTTTCTTAGATAGGACAGGGGGTCCTGTCCGGTCATATTGAGTCCACCTGGGTAGCATTTAACTCTGTGTTTATTCCTGGGCTGATCTCGATCTTTCCTTTTTAGTTAAAAGGACCAGGATGGACCAGGAAACTATGGCCACTCCAGATTTAAGTAACCTGGCAAACCAGCTTGCTGGCACCCCAGATGAGTCACCTAGAGGAAGGACTGCTGAAATTTTTAATGTTCAACTTCAGCAAATGAAGGCCCCTAGACAAAACTGGAAGCCTAGTTTCTGCTGTTATTGCAAGGTACCAGGACACTGGGAAAGAGATTGTTACCCAGTGATGTGCTTCACGCACCTTCAGCCCACTAGCCAACCTTTTCCATGTCCTCCTGATCTCCAATGATGCAGTTCTGAGGAACTATAGGGGCTCTTCCCAATCCTCCCTATTAATCAGCTTGGGCAGAGCACTCCCCAGATTGGGAATAAATATCTCTCTATCTTTATTGACACAGGACCTACACTCTAGGTGCTTAACCCCCCTGCTATAAAGCAGCCCCTGCCTCAGAGTACTAAAACAGTTAAAACAGAGGGGTCTCAACAGGTTCCTGTCTCTGAACCTCTTCCCTTGTGTCTAGCCCTTTTGACAGATACACACCCTTTTCTTCTTAGTTCCCCTGCCCATCTCCATTTATTGGGCTGAGATGTGTTAGGTAGGTATCATACCAGACTTACTCCTCAAAGGAGGAAGAAATTATAGAATTTGACAATAGGAACCAAAATTGCTGACAAGGGGAAATAAGTGACCCTTGGGCATCTTTCCTATGCTGTATCCCTGATGGCAATATAACCAAGTCAGGGTGCTGGTCATTCATTCCTATTAGATCAGCTGCCACTGTCTTTCCATGGGAAAAATCGTCCGCTAATACTGGTAGAATCCACAGTGTACCTCCCATCAAGATTCAAATAGATCCCTCAAAACCTCTGCCCCAAATTACTCAATACCCTATAAATAAAGGAGCCCTTAAAGGCATCAAGCCCATAATAGATTATTACAAGGCTCAGGTCCTCATCATCCCATGCACTAGTCACTGTAACACACCTATTTCACCTGTGAAAGAACCCCGACAGCTGAGGATGGAGGTTTGTGCAGGGCCTCCAAGCAACAAATAACATCATTATCTCTCAGCACCCTGTTGTTCCCAAGCCTGGAATGCTACTGACATCCATTCCCACGGAAAGCACATTTTTTCCTTATAATTATCCTATGCAGTGCTTTTTTTTTTTTTTTTTTTTTTTTTTTTTTTTTTTTTAGTATTCCAGTTGATAAGGATAGCCAATAACTTTTTGCCTTCACTTGGGAAGAATGGCAATCCTTCCATTCCAAACCACAATGTCCAGGGTTCACAGGAAGATAGCTTCCACCTGTTAAAACTTTTGGACGTCAGGGACATATGTTCTCCAATGAAAAATGCAGTTTACGCAGACTTGGGTTAGATACTTAAGGCATCAGATTTCGAAATGAGAACTACATTTGGAGCCTGATGAATCCTGTCAAGACTACTAGCTACTGACAGGTTACATTTGACTCCCCACGACAATTTATAGGAAACGCCTCTAAGCAATGCAAATTTTTCATGGTTTCCTGATGGTTCTTTTTAAAGAATGAAAATGGTAAATATCTTGCCTGTGTGCTACTGCCACTCTCTTAGAAGTCACTCTGCTCCTGAAGGACTTTTGGGAGTAAGTGAGCACTCAGAGAGAGTACAGAGAAAGAAAGGACCAAAGAAGCTGGATCACACAGGAAGGATGCAGTGATCCAGAAATGACAGGCAAATGTCTGTTGTAGAGCTGGGATGGTGGAGATGGCAGGGGACT
Source organism: Ursus maritimus (assembly GCF_017311325.1). NCBI lineage: Eukaryota > Metazoa > Chordata > Mammalia > Carnivora > Ursidae > Ursus > Ursus maritimus. The sequence goes on from NW_024426552.1 coordinate 9,091,866, forward strand.
CAATTTGTAGGACAACTCTTAGGACCTGGTCAATGATAATCAGGAGCTGAGCATGGTGAGCTCATTATTCATGGTCGGTGGTTGGTGGGGTCTGTGGTCAGGATGATTTTGGCAAAGTGCAATGGTCAGCTGGAAATGTTTTGGACGTTTAGATGAGGATGAGGGTGGGAATCCGGAGGGGTGAGATTTGGGGAGACACCGGAGGTCATCAGGAAAAGGAGGGGCAGGAAAAAAACTATGTGTATTTAGAGCTCTAACAATGTTCTAGGCAGGTGACCGATTTTAGGGTGGGCCTAAGTTGGAGAGTGAGGGTTCCATTAGTCTGAATAAAATCCCTGGGAGACAGAGAAAGGGAGGAGAAAGGGTCCAGGAAGGAATCCACAGGGAAATTCCCCTGTGAGTGGCATACAGTCAGTAAAGGCCTCTCCGAGGAGAGATTTGAATGAAGTCTTGAAGGAAACACAGAGGCAGTTGTGAAGGACCAGCAGGTCAGAGGGCACTGCTGACTGCAGGACGAGTGTGTAAGAGTCCTGAGGCAGTGGGGCACCTGTCCAGGTGGAGACACAGCAATCAGGCCGGTGAGGCTGAGCAGGGAGAGGGGCCTGAGTCCGTAGATGGGACAGAGAGGCAGGGGCAGATCATACCAGAAACACCACAGCTTGGGCCCCTGATGAGGCTCACCTTGGGCTTTCATTAGAGGCAGCAGTTCTGTGCACACAGCTCGGGTACCAAAGAAGTTTGTTTTCCGGGTCACTTCTGCTGGAATGTGAAGGGGTGTGGGATCAGCAGCTGTTAGGTGAGGGGAGAATAGATTAATGAATAGCAGCCATGGGAGAGGATTCCAGGAGTGACAGTTACATGTTCTTGGACGTGCAACCTGGTGCATTGTCATTAATCTCTGGGCTAGTGAGCTGTAATTTCCCAGTGTGACGTGTGTGGTTTAATGCCGTGTAGCTTGGCAAGTTGGCATCATTCCAGGAAGTTAAGCGGAAAGTGCTGTTGGGATTTCTGTGTCTCTCTGTTTGCAGTTTGCGTTTATCACAAAATAAGTTAAACACTCACTGAAATGCTCTGATCCAAACTGAATTAAACTTGCAAAAATCTCCTTCAGGTCCCTGAGATTAATCCACGGCAATGCCACGGAGCTCTGGGCTTAAAAGCTTGCTACCGCCAGAGGCTTCTTCTCTCCCTGTGCCTGCAGTCTAGCCTCTCTCCCTAGGGAGGCCCTTCTCGACCCCATAGGAGCTCTGACCCTCCAGCAGCATTCAGGGACCACGCCCAACCCCCACGGGAAGTGCCCTGAGAGAGGTCTCCAGCCCTAAGTCTTCCCGGGTCCTTACGCTTGAATACGATGGCCGCGTTGTTGACCAGCACGTCCAGACCCCCGTACTCCTTGCGCAGGAAGTCGCGCAGGACCCGGATGCTCTGCAGGTCGTGGATGTCCAGCTGGTGGAAGCGGGGACTCAGGCCCTCGGCCTGGAGCTGCTGCGCAGCTGCCCGGCCCCGCGCCTCGTCCCGCGCCGTGAGCACCACGTCCCCCGGGAACTGCCGGCACAGCTGCTGCACGATGGCGAAGCCGATGCCCTTGTTGGCCCCGGTCACCAGCGCCACTTGGGGGGCTGACGCCATGGCGGTGTGCAGCGCAAGCACTGCCCTGTGTGCTGAGCAGATGGTGCTGTGGGCCCCACGGAGGGCTGGCGGTGCAGAGGCTGACAAGGACAGAGATGCCAGTGCACTTGTGCTCTAGGATCCAGCACTGTGGCTCCCAGTGCCCAAGGCCCCGCCTCAGTCCCTCCATTGTAGGAGGGACCAAATGTTCCAGTTCTGTCCCTCCAGCAGCTGCACCTTGAACCCGGCCGAGACTCTACCCTCTTAAGGTCCCTCTTTTGAGGCAAACAATGGCTCAGGTTGGACTGAAATGCTCGCGAAATGATAGGTGGTTGGTGATGGGATAAGGGGGCTAGGGATTGACGGTAGTTGACCTAAAATAATTTTGGGAAAACCACAAAAGGGAAAAAGGAGTGGAGACATTGTCTCGGGAATGTGTCCTTTCTCTGCGGAATGGGAATGCTTGGGTTCTTCCGAGGTGCAGTGAAATACTGGCGGGGGGAAGTGCTTCTGAGGATACAGGTCCCCTTCCTTTCCTAGGAGAAACTCAAGAAGGAGAAACAGAGAATCAGTCCTGTGCTGAGACTTGGCTGTGGGCTGGGCTCTCCCTCTGTGTGATTCTGAGGATCTCCAGGTGGGAGGGGATGTTTATGAAGCCGCTGGGGGCCAAGGTATTGATTGGATCGTTGGATTTAATGATTACATAATCCCATTGGCCTAAAGTGCCTACTTTATGGGTTAGTTGAAGGTCACAGTTCAGAAGTATTTTATATAATGAGGTGTTGTTTTAAAATAAGGCAAAAAGACCTATGTGACCTCAGAGTATTATTGCAAATTTGCAGTGGAGATCCTGTGTGTTCTTGTTGACATCGATAGTCCTCATTTGTCAGTTTAGAAATGCAAGTAAGAAAAAAAAAAAAAAGAGAAAAAATTAAATGCAAAATACAGGGAGGAAGTTTTCAGCCTTTTTTGACATGAAAAACTTGCAAAATAAGGACCCTACCCTTGCTTCCAGGGTCTCTCACCTTTCATTTGGGTGAAGCTGAAAACCACTGGCGTAGAGTGAAAAATAATCAGTATAGAAGAGGCACCTTTCCAACATGCATATTCCTGTGAAGGGAGGCATGCGGTGGACGTTCAGTCAGGCCCATCGGGATCCTAGCGTGGATGGGGCGGTAAGAATCTTCTCGTCACACTGTGGTCTTGGGCCTCACTCCCGGGCACTCATCACCACACGCAGACCATCCTCAGTTTTCTCCGTTGTCTCAGAGGGCCCTGTGGATGTGTCTATGTTCCCTCTGCCATTTCACACTTGGTAATTGTTTTTTTTCCCAGTGCGTTTGATAATCAGAGACCACAGGGGTGTCTTCCCTTCATGGTGTCGTCCATGCTCTACTCGAGGCCTGTACAATGGGCTGCATGCCACGTCCAACCTTGCTCTTGGTTTGTATACTGTCTGTGGTTACTTTCCTGCTACAACAGCAGACCTGGGAGGATCGACAGGAGCGTGTGGCCTGAGAAGCCAAACATATTACTCTCTGCCTCTTGTGTAACGTGTGCTTACCCTTGAGTGAAACTCCGACTGCTCCTGGTCTTATTAGGTGTAGTGCACTTCTCAGCTGGCTCAGCATAGAAAGAGTCTGCACAAATAGGCATGGATAGAGAACATTTATTCATCCCCGGGGTTCATTATTTCACTGATTTCATTTATTCTGTCCCTGTATCACAGAAGAAATTAAAAAAAAAATCTTCCCTGAGTTAGTAGGCTCCTCAAATTGAATACTCAGCAGGGATATTTTATATATGTATTTTTTCTGAGGATAGGGAAATTATTGACAGTAGAAGAGTCCTTTTGGTCAAAGGAGGGGACTATCATAAGGGATCCATGGACGGATCCGTGAATGAAGCTCACCATTTTTCCACTTTCTTCTCCATAACAAACTCCCCATGAGGCCCCTCAGCATCTGAGGGCAAAAGGGCCAAGTAGACAGGGGTCTCTGCTCCTTCATCTGGGCTTTTGGTGGCAGCAGGCATTCAGGAGGATCTTGTCCCCTCTCCTCTGCTCACTCAGGTTCCTGGCATGGATTCTGGACAGGACCGTGACACCCATCTTGGACACTGCATATGGGACTAGTTGTATATCAGGCCAGCCCTCCTTCTGCTGTACTCCTTTCTTTGTGTCTTCCACGAACTTGTTCATGAGCCCCACTAGCTCCTCCTCGGTGATGGTCTCGCTTCTAAACTTCTGCTGTAGTTCTGGGCTGCAGTTTTTAAGGGCTCTCAGACTCACCATGCTAGACACGTTCACCACTCTGCCTAAAATACAACACAAAGTGTCATGTAGAAAGACACAGGAATGACGAATAGCAATTTTGCTAAGATGTTGTTGGAGAAAATTTCCACTTGAGACTTCATTAATTTGCTATGAGCGTTAACGAGGACTGTCTGTGTGAGTGACGACTACGATACGGTTTTGAAACTTGTCATACCCACAAAGTCTCTGATGATGCCTGAGAAATACTCTAAGAGGGAGGCACTGAGCAGGTGTTCTGCGGGAAAATGGAAACGCTGTGAAGAACCTGCTAAGGAGCATGTAAGAAGACATTCACTGCTTTCAGGAGTGGATGACCTCTTTCTACCTCAGGCCACCTTTGGGACCACCTGAGGATCTTATGGTCAGTGGGGAGGCGTCTACAATCAGGTCTGTACAGACCAGTAAAGAGCTGAATGGTGTAAGGAGGGCCGTTCCATATGGTTTGGAAGGCTGCTACTCTGTTTGAGGATGGTAAGGACAGATTATTAGCCTGGTCTGACTTGCATGGTGATGAGTCTATGATGGGGTTTTTATGAACTTGGGAGTGTGTTATGGCCTGAGAATACAGTCATGGAGAGAGGCAGTGGAAAACCAGGGGACTGAAAGAGATCTGTGTAGGGGCATGGCCTTATGGAAGTCAGTGGGACAATACAGGGGGCAGATTAAAGCTGGACATATCAGTGCCCCTCAGAAGAACTCTTCCCAGGACTGGAATGGGAGTGGAACCAGCAAGTGGATATCCTGTTGTGCCTGTATGAAGTGGCCATCTGGTCCGTGAGAGGAGTGGAAATGGGAGAGCTGGAGCAATGCATGCAGAGCTGGGGTAATTGTTGACATGGACTCGTGCACCCTGTGAGGCAAAAAATGCTAATGACTCTTGTGTTTCTCAGCAAAAGAGACAAAGCCTGGAGATGGTTATGGGAGAGATGGCCCAAGGGGAAGGTCCTGCACAGAGCTGGCAAGTTGGGTGGAAGGTAGTAGCTTGAGAGGCTCCAAATGGGTCCGGACGAGTCAAGGCACTATTATGGACCAAGCTTTGGTTAAACCCAGAAGATGCCAGTGTTCAAGCAATATAGCGGGATGAGAACAGAAGATGCTGCAACATTTTGGACTAAGGTGTTACATTTCTGCAGGCCAAGCAACACGTTCTCTTCTGCAGACAAGTGTTTCCACAGAGAACTGGAACAGGCCTCTGGATCCCCGGTTGTCTCAAACACGAGATAAAGGTACGTGGGGCTTAGACACATTCACTGCACGTATTCACACTCAGCATGAGTGGGGTGGGTGCCAAGGGACCATCCCACTGGACAGATTCCTCTGCTTCACTGGGGATTCTGGGGAGAGGGTGTGGGGGAAGATGCTAACTTGACCTTACAGTTCTTCCCTACATTATCTCAACTTCCTTTTCTTCCCACTCTTACCGTGGTCCCAGGACCAGGGCTGCAATTTTGGAAATGGGAAGCAGGGATAATTTTGAAAGAAGAAACTGTATAACTATAGCTTTAAGTCTTTATGTGGGAATTCCTAAGGGAATAATGGAGCGAATTGTCTCTTCCCCCACCTGGGAAACCTGGATGACAGTGAACATAGCTGTGGTTAAAAGAATCCACTCATTCTAGATTTATGCAGCCTTTTCCTATAGTAATGGGAGTGGACTGGAGGGAAGGCACTCCTTCGACTAGTATCATTGCAGGTAATCAGGACCAGCTCAGAGGCTGAACTTGATGTCCCTTTGAAAGGTGAATGGGGATGTCAGGTGGAAGAGGGAGGTGGGAGGAGGAGGAATGAGGATAATGCATGAACAGGGGGTTATGCAACAAGAGACATCCAATATTACAGCCCGGGGTGGGGGGCAGTACAGGTGCCCCATCCATGTGGAAATGTACCACTGGTGTGTGGCTGTCAGCAACTTGGGCCACATGTGAGTGTGCCGGCCTCCTGGTGACCATGAGGAGGGGTCTTGCCCCAGGCTGGACAGGTCTGGGAAGACATCCTGAGGAGCGTGAGTGGCAGGAAGAGAAGGATGTGTGTCTGGAGGTCTGGGAATGTTCTAGGCAGCTGACCTAGTGTGAGTAAAATCCGTGGGAGAGAGAGTGAGGGAACAGAAAGGGTCCAGGAAGGAATGATCAGGGTTCTGCACCTGTGAGTAGCATGGAGTGAGTAAAAGGCCTCTGTGAGGAGAGATTTGAATGATGACTTGACGGGTCAGGCAGAGGCAGTAGTGAAGGACCAGGGAGAGAAAGGGCGCTGCTGACTGTAGGACGAGTGTAAGTGTCCTGAGGCAGAGGGACACCTGTCCAGGTGGAGACACAGCAATCAGGCCGGTGTGGCTGAGCAGGGAGAGGGGCCAGGGGTCTGTAGATGAGGCCAGAAAGGCAGGGGCAGATCATGCCAGAAACACCCTGATGAGGCTCACCTTGGGCTTTCATTAGAGGCAGCAGTTCTGTGCACACAGCTCGGGTACCAAAGAAGTTTGTTTTCATGGTCACTTCTGCTGGAAGGTGAAGGGGTGTGCGATCAGCAGCTGTTAGAGGAGGAGAATAGATTTTTTTAAAATTGTATTTTAGTTACACTCAATTAATTTACGTGTAGTGTGTTATTAATTTCAAAGTGGAGTTCGTGATTCATCATCAGTCGCATATAACACCCAGTCGTCATCACATCAAGTGCCCTCCTTAATGCCCCTCACCCAGTTACCCCATCCCCCGCACACCTCCTCTCCAGCAACCCTCAGTTTGTTATCTATAATTAAGAGTCTCTTATGGCTTCTCTCCCTCTCTGATTTCGTCTTATTTTATTTTGAGAAGGAGGATAGATTAATAAGCAGTATCCATCAGGGAAGATTCCATTAGTGACAACAACATAGTTTTGCATGTACCATCTGGTGAATTCTCGGGAATGTCTGTGTTAGTGAACGGTATTGTCCCAGTGTGATCTGTCTGGTGCATTGCCGCTGCGTGGCTTTGTTGGTTGACGCCATCGGGTGAGGGCAAGGGAAGGGAGCACAATGGGATCTCTGGGTATCTGTGTTTGTAATTTGTTGTTTATTACAAAATAAGTTAAACATTCACCAAATGGCTCACATCCAATCAGAGAGAAACTTGCAAAATCTGGTGAGTTACCCGATGATCTGATCCATGGCAATGCCAAGAGGCTCTGGCTGGAAAGGCGTGCAAGTCCCGGAGGCTTCTGCTCTCCTTGTGCCTCCAGTCTGACCTCCTTCCCTAGGAAGGCCCTTCTAGATCCCATAGGAGCTTGGGTCCCACAGTAGCGGTTTAGGCATCATCCCCAACCCACCCTGGGTGGGTCCCCTAAGGGAGGGGACCTACCCTAAGTGTTCCCATGTTCTTGCTCTTGAAGGCGATGCCTGCGTTGTTGACCAGCACGTCCAGGCCCCCGTACTCCTTGCTCAGAGAGTCGGATATGGCGCAGCTGCTGTGCGTTGATGTCCAGCAGGTGGAAGTGGCCACACAGCCTGCACCTCGTCCCTCACCGTGAGCAGCACGTCCCCCGAGAACTGCTGGCACAGGTGGAGCACGAAGCTGAGGCCCTTGTTGGCCCCAGTCACCAGCAGCAGGGGAGCGGTTGATGACAGCGCTGCGTGCAGGTCAAGCAAGGCCCTGTGTGGTGAGTGGATTGTGTTGAAGGCCATACCGAGGGCTCGTGGTGTAGACAGTCAGAGATACCAATGGAAGTGTGTTGTAGATTCCATTCCTGTGCCTCCTTCAGCGCAAGGCCCTTCCTCAGTCTCGCCATCAAAGGAGAGACCAAATGTTCCAGAAGGTTCCCTAGTGAGCCTATACCAGATCCACCCCTCCCAGGGTTGCACCCTGAGCCCAATGAGGACTCCTTCCTCTTAGGATCTCAACTCTGAGCCAAGCAGTGGTTCGGGGAATACTGATGTGCTCCCCGCAACAAAGGTGGTGGGTGACGGGTTAATAGCACTAGAGATTGATAGCATTCAAGTGAACTATTTTGGGAGACCTCAGAGGGAGAACAAAAGAGCAGAGTAATTGTCTTGGGAATGTGTCCTTCCTCCGCAAAATGGGAATGGTTGCTTTCCTCTAAAATACAATGAAGTTGTCTGTCCAGGGAAACTGCTTCTCAGGATACAGATCCCCTTGCTTTCTTAAGGGAAAATCAAGAGGGAGAAATCAGTCCTGTGCTGAGACTTGGCTGTGGGCAGGGCTCCTTCCTCTGTGTGATTCCAGGGGGCCCCAGTGCGAAGGGATGTTTTTGAAAATTACTGTGAGACAGGCCAGTGATTGGAATGTTTTATTCCATGGGTACACGTGCATATGATTGTTACAATGCCTGCTTGTAGTCCAACCTCACACTTAATAAGCAGTATAGACGGTTTGGATTATTTTTTAAGTATCAAGGAAAAGAGGTCGTTGTGATACCAGGTTTCCAAACTAGCAGTAGAGATTCTATCGTCTTGACCTATACATTGATTTTCCTCATGGGTCAGTTTAGAAATACAAGCTAACAGGAAGGAAATCAACAGCCTTGCAGAAGGGAAAACCTTAAAGGAAACCGGGTACTTCTTTTTTATTTTATTTTATTTTATTTATTTTATTTTATTATTTATTTATTTTAATTTAAGTTTTTTTTTCAATCTCAAAAACATTTTATTAAATGAAAAAAGCAAGTTTCAGAAAGTTATATTAATGTGCAGGAAAGAGTTAAAATGCAAAATGAAACTGCTATCGTTAGAAAGAACTGCTTGTATGGTTGGCCTATGGCTAGTGTCTAGGAACTTGAATTTCAGGAGCAGTCCCACTATTCTTTGATAAGAATGGTGCATTGAGCCTAAACTGTACAACCAATGCAGTTTATGCTGAACACCTGCTTGCTTTCTGGGAGTGTGGAATTTGGGGATATGCCAGCTAGAGGGTGCCTTTGTGACCAGCTCCATATAAAAACCCTGAGCACTGAGTCTTAATGGGCTATAGCAGACAACATTTCAGAAGTGTCCCAATTCATTGTGGAGGAATTAAGCACATCCCGTGTGATTGCACTGGAAGAGATCTTTTGGGCGCTTGTGCCCGATGTCCTGATTTCAGTTCATGTGACTATTTTCTTTGCTAATTTTGCTGTTTAGTATTCTGCTATAATAAATCATAGTGATGAATACAGTTCTATGCTGAATCCTATGAGTGCTCCTAGTGAATAACTGAACTTTGGGGTGGTCTTGGGGACTACTGAATTAGTTCCCTAAACCATTTATATTTAAAAAAAAAAAAAGGAAAAAGAAGCACAAGACTAGAAATTTCAGTGGGTATATAATTTTATGTATACATATTTCTTGAAATCTCGAAAGTACACACCAAACTTAGTATAGTGGTTAACTGTGAGGAGACAGGGAAGGAAGAGAAGAGGGGCCTGGGTTTGGTAGAAATTAGTCAAAAGGGCATTTTGGCTCCATCCGTCATGCTGTACTTTATTTCCTTTTTCTAAGAAAAATATACTCATGTAATATCTAGGTGGGAAAATATTTTTAAGTTAATTTAAAAATAATTTCAGCCTCCATGTAGAGTCACAAAATTTTAGAGCCGGTGGGGAATTTAGAGTTCACCTGGTCCTGCCCGTACCTTTAAAAAGGTAGAACCTCAGGCTTCTGCCCTGAGAGTCAAGTATGGCCTTGAGTCACATGGCTTGTAGTTGGGACCACAACTCCCAGTCCAGGATGCTCCCCTAATCTGCAACTGCTTGGTAAGTACTGTAGTCAGAAGAACCAGTTTTCTTCTTCTTCTTCTTTTTTTGTTTTTTGTTATTGCAAAGGTCCAGAAGGTCTCAATTGTTACAACGTGGTTGCATAGCAGCTTCTATCAAAGTTCAGCAAATCATCAATGTCATACTTCCACGTGTAATAAGAGCTGTACTGGAAGAAGATAAGAATTGGACCACAGTTCTCTGGGAAATGTAGTTTGTAAGCGATAACATCCCTAAATCATACCACTCTGCTTTGCTTTTATTTTTTTCTTCTTTGGTAAAATAGGGGGTTAACATATTACGCAATGGGGCTTCTCAGAAACATGATCAGTAGCTTGCAAAAAAGATTTACATCCTATTTCTGCTTTTGAAGTACTTCACAAATAAGGACTTTATTTATTTATTTAGTTATTTTTTAATAATAATATTTTTTATTATATTATGTTAGTCTCCACACAGTACATCCCTAGTTTTTGATGTAAAGTTCCATGATTCATTACTTGCATATAACACCCAGTGCACCATGCAATACGTGCCCTCCTTAATACCCATCACCAGTCTATCCCATTCCACCCCCACCCAAAGCCCTCAGTTTGTTTCCCAGAGTCCATAGTCTCTCATGGTTCATTCCCCCTTCTGTTTACCCCCCTTTCTTCTTCTCTTTCTTCTCCTACCGATCTTCCTACTTCTTATGTTGCATAAATGAGTGAAACCATATGACAATTGTCTTTCTCTGCTTGACTTATTTCGCTTAGTATTATCTCCTCCACTACTGTCCATGTTGCAGCAAATGTTGAGAAATCATTCTTTTTGATGGCTGAGTAATATTCCATTGTATATATGGACCACATCTTCTTAATCCAGTCATCTGTTGAAGGGCATCTCAGCTCCTTCCACAGTTTGGCTATTGTGGACAATGCTGCTATGAACATTGGGGTGCATATGGCCCTTCTCTTCACTACGTCTGTATCTTTGGGGTAAATACCCAGTAGTGCAATTGGTGGATCAGAGGGTAGCTCAATTTTTAACTTTTTAAGGGACCTGCACACTGTTTTCCAGAGTGGCTGTACCAACTTGCATTCCCACCAACAATGTAAGAGGGATCCCCTTTCTCCACATCCTCTTCATTTTTTAAAAGATTTTATTTTTAAGTAATCTCTGCACCCAACTTGTGCTCGCTCAAACTTACAACTTTAAGATGAAGAGTGCCGAGCTAAACCATTTGAGCCAGCCAGGGGCCCCAAAGGAAACCTCACTTTCAAAATAAAAGACTTAAGCTTGCTTGCATGGGCCTTCAGTTTTCTTTTCTGTTAGCCTGAAAATCCCCGGTGAAGAGTGAAAAGTAATCATGAGAGGAGACGGGTCTGTAGCACATGGATACTTCTGTGAGGGGAGGGACGTGGTGGGCATTCACGGAGCCCACGGGGAGCCAGCCTGGGTGCGGGGCAGTAAGAACTTCTGCTCAGGGTCGTGGATGTGTCAGGCCCCACTACAGGGGCTCATGATGGAGGACACTTTGCCCGGCCATTGTTTTCAGCCTGTCCACCTGTATCAGTTCACTTCCTCTTCACAGCAGTGCTATGACGTACGCCCCCTTGTACACCTGAGGACACTGACAAAGAGCAACATGCAGGATTTTGCTCAAGGTCACCCCGTTAGGTGGCAGAGCCAGGACCTTTTAGTGTCCTGCTGTTTGTGTTGAGAGCTTTCAAGAGGACAGTGGAAAGAATAGTATTGTGGACAGCCATGTATTCACCAGACTAGCCGCAACAATGACGAATGTTTCACTATCGTTATGTGTTCCCCTTCTGTTGGTATTTTGCTGACCCTTGTTAATGTTACAAACCCGGTGACCCTTTATCCCTACGTGAATAACACATTCACCTTGGGGAGATTTGACAATCATTCTTTCATTTCCATTGATACCCATCCACATTCACTTTTCCCCTTGTCTCAGCTTGTCCTATGGATGTACCTTAAGCGCCCACTCCCATTTCACACCTCGCAGTTGTTTTTCCCCCAGTGAGTTTGATATTTAACGAGACCACAGAGGATGTCTGTCCTTCATGAGCTTGCCCGTTCATCGTAGAGGCTGATCAAGTATGCTGGCCAGTGAAATCCAGCCCCATTCATGGTTACTATATGGCCTGTGGTGACTTTCAAGCTACGACAGCAGATTTGAGTAGGTCCAACAGAGACGATTGGCCTTTAAAGGCCAAAATACTTACTCTCTGGACCTTTCACTAATGTTTACCAAGCGCTCATTTAATCTGTCCCTTTTCTTGACCTTCCTTAGGGTGGTCCTTAGTACTTAGTGTACTAAATGATGGTGATACTTGGATTCGTTGCCATGAAACAGTCTGCACACATGGATATTTACTTAGAATTTTTTATTTCTTCTCTTTCTTCCATTCATTATTATCATTGATGCCAATTTTTCTCCTCTTATATCACAGAGGAAATCACAAGAAACCTTATAGAATTAGTAGCTAATTCAATGTGGGTACTCTAAGAGTTGTTTTGGTCAGATGATGATGGGATCAGAATGGGACCCATGAAGGGAACTGATAGAGGAGTCCCCATTGTTCAACTTTCTTCTCCATAAGAAAGTCTCCATGAGGCCTCTCAGCATCCGAGGGCAAAAGAGCCAAGTAGACAGGGGTCTCTGCTCCTTCTTCTGGGCTTTTGATGCCATTTGGTCCACCCATGTCTGTTCTCACCCACCCAGGGCAGCAGGCATTCAGGAGGATCTTGTCCCCTCTCCTCTGCTCACTCAGGTTCCTGGCATGGATTCTGGACAGGACCGTGACACCCATCTTGGACACTGCCTATGGGAGTAGTTGTATATCAGGCCAGCCCTCCTTCTGCTGTACTCCTTTCTTTGTGTCTTCCACAAACTTGTTCATGAACCCCACCAGCTCCTCCTCTGTGATGGTCTCATTCATAAATTTCTTTCTTTTTTTTTTGTGTGTTCCAATAAAAATTTATTTGTGGATGCTAAAATTGAGTTTCTTTCTTTCTTTTTTTTCTGATGTAAATTTTGATGATTCATTAGTCGTGTATATCACTCAGTGCACCATGCAATACGGGCCGTCCTTACTACCCATCACCAGCCTATCCCATTCCCCACCCCCATCCCCTCTGAAGCCCTCAGTTTGTTTCTCAGAGTCCATAGTCTCTCATGCTTCATTCCCCCTTCTGATTACCCCCCCTTTCTTTATCCTTTTTTCTGCTGCAGTTCTGGGCTGCATGATTTAAGGGCTTTGAAGCTCATTATGCTAGACACATTCACCACTCTGCCTAAAATACAACAGAGAGAGTCATGTAGCATGGCATGCGCGAGGATGATAAATACTGAAACTGCTACTATTTGTCCATTTTGGACAAATTCCCAGTTGGCTGAGTGTTAGTGAAGACTGCCTCTGTAAGTGACGGACATGATACAATCTTGAACCTTGTCTTATCCACAATGTCTCAGAGGATGTCAGAGAGATGATCTTAATGGGTCTGGGCAGTGTCCAGATGTTCCATAAAGAAAAGAACATGCCTTATACAGGAACATGCTAAGCAGAGTGATAGGAGGCACTCCCTGACGTCATGAGTAGAGAGCCACTTTTCCTTATAGGTCCTCCTTGGGACCACCTGGAGATTTTTGGTCACTTGTGTAGTCCATTATTAACAAGTGTTTATCAGTCAAGAGACAACCGATCAGTTTATTGATGCATTTGAACGTTATCAGACTGCATTGGGGTAGGGAGGCTGTCACTCTGGTGGGGCCAGGTAAAAACAAATCATCTCAGTGGGCTGAGTTGCATGACTTTTTCTCCAGGTTTGGAATTACATATCTCGGGAGCAGTGACAAAATGCCTAGCAATATGGTCATGGAAAGGGGCAGTGGAAAAGTGATGTGTTAAAGAGATGTTATAAAAAGAAATGAAGTCCATGCTGAACATGAATGAACCTTGATAATATTATCTGAAATAAAGAGGGCAGTGACAAAAGACAATTCATTATATGATCCTCTCTGTGTGTATATATGTATATATATACACAGACACATATATACATACATGTATACGTATATGTGTGTGTATATCATCTATCTATCTATCTATCTATCTATCTATCTATCTATCTATCTAATTTCAGAAAAGGAAATGTAGGGAGAGAGAGTAGACTGGTGGTTGCCTGGTGTAGGGGGAATGGGGTAAGAAAGAGCTGGTAGTTAAGGTCACAGGATCTCCCTGGGCTGATGACAGTGTGCTAATCTTGAAGCAGTGATGGTTCCACAACTCCGTCCATTACTAAAATCCACTGAGTTGGATATCTGAGATGGATGAAGTGTACAATATGTGTATTGTCTTTGAATAAAGCTGTTAAAAGTATGAAGCAATGACACATTTCTCACTAAGTCTTTTTTGTTTTTAAAAAATTTTTTTATTATTTATTTATTTTACAGTGTATTTGAAATTTGCAGTTTATTTTTTTTATTATAATAACATTTTTTTATTATATTATGTTAGTCACCATACAGTACATCCCTGGTTTGACTCACTAAGTCTTTTTTGAAAATATCATTAGTAATTGTAACAATGAACTTGTATTGACATGTATAAGTAAATAGTCTACTATTTTTATATTTTTTAAATTATTTAAAGATTTATTTCTTTTTTTAGGGAGAGAGTGAGTGAGAGAGAGCGTTGGCATAGCCGGTGGGGGGGGGGCAGAGGAAGATGGAGAGAGAGAATCCCAAGAAGAGTCCCTGCAGAGTGCAGAGCCTGACCCAGGGCTCGATTCCACAACCCTGAGATCATGACCTGAGCTGATGATACTAAGAGTTGGCTGCTTAACCCACTGAGCCACCCAGGTATACCTGTTTTTATGTTTAAATGAGTATTTTTAGCATTATAGAAAGGTCATGAGTTGGAACGCCGGGCTTGCTCAGTCAGTTAAGCGTCTGCCTTCAGCTCAGGTCATGATCCCAGGGTCCTGGGATCAAGCCCCACGTTGGGCTCCTTGCTCAGTGGGAAGCCTTCTCCCTCTGCCTGCTGCTCCCGCTGCTTGTGCTCTCTCTCTGACAAATAAATAAATAAAATTAAAAAAATAGAGAAAGGTCATGAGATCATATGAACAGAGATTGAAGAAAATCAGAGAACTCTCCTTTTTAATGTAAATATCCAGGAAAGAGAGTCATTGTCACTGAACTCTAAGCTCCCTCCCACTAAGGAATGGCAGTACCAGAAAAGTTAAATGGAAAAGATAATGTATGGCACTCTGACTCTCATGAAGTGGTGTTTAGAGAGAATTAAAATGAAGTATAGAAACTGTCTTAACGTAACAGTCTTCTAAGATGAACATCTTTTAGAAAGGGGTCCCTTACTCCAGGCCTTTGTTTCATCTACAACATGTTAAGTGTGAGGTTAATGGAACCTATTTCTCAAATGTTTGAATGAGTACTGCTGCAAACTATGGAACACCTATGGATGAGATTGAAGAAGACAGAAAGAAAAGGAAAAATATTTCATGTTCATGGATTGGAATAACATAGATTGTTAAAATGTCTGTACTATTCAAGCACTCTACAAATTCAATGCAATCGCTATGAAAATAACATCAGCTTTTTCAGAGGGCTAGAACAAACATTCTAAAATTTATGTGGAACCAGAGAAGACCCCAAATAGTCAAAGGAGTATTGAAAAAGCAAAGCAAAGTGGGAGGCATCACAATTCTGGACTTCAAGCTATATTACAAAGCTGTAGTCATCAACAGTATGTACCATCACAAAACCAGACTTATAGGTCATTGGAACAGAATAGAGAACCCAGAAATGGACTCACAACTGTATGGTCAACTGATCTTTAACAAACCAGGAAAGAATATCCAGTGGAAATAAGGGAGTCTCTTCAACAAATGGTGTTGAGAAAACTGGACAGCCACATGCGGAAGAATGACACTGGAACATTTTCTTACACCATACACAAAAATAAATTCAAAATGGATGAAGGACCTAAACATAAGACAGGAAACTATCCAAACCCTAGAGGAGAAAGCAGGGAGCAACCTCTCTGACCTCGGCTGCAGCAAATTCTTACTAGACACATCTCCAAAAGCAAGGGAAGCAAAAGCACAAATGAACTATTGGGATCTCATCAAGGCAAAAAGTTTCTGCAGAGAGCTGGAAAGAATCAACAAAATGAAAAGGTGACCAAGGAAATGGGAGAAGATATTTGCAAGTGGCATATCTGGTAAAGGGTTAGTATCTAAAATTGATAAAGAACTTATCAAACTCAACACCCCAAAAATAAATATGCCCATAAGAAATGGGCAGAAGATATGAATAGATGCTTTTCCAAAGCAGACATCTAGATGGTTAACACACACATAAAAAGATGCTCAACATTACTCATCATCAGGGAAATACAACTCAAAACTGCAATGAGACACCACCTCATACCTGTCAGAATGGCTGAAATTATCCACTGAGGAAAGAACAAATGTTGGCATGGATGGGGAGAGTGGAGAACACTTTTGCACTGTTGGTGGGAATGCAACTGGTGCAGATGCCCTGGAAAACAGTCTGGAGGTATCTCAAAAAGTTAAAAAAAGAACTACCCTATGATTCAGCAATTATAGTACTAGGTATTTATCCAAAAGATACAAAAATGCTGATTCCTAGGGGCACACGCACCCCAATGTTTATAGCAGCACTATCAACAATAGCCAAATTATGGAAACAGCCCAAGTGTCCATCAGTTGATGAATGGATAAAGAAGGTGTGGTATATGTATAGAATGGAATATTACTCAGCCATCAGAAAGAATGAAATCTTGCCATCTGTAACAACATGGATGGAAGTAGAGCATATTATGCTAAGCCAAATAAGTCAGTCAGAGAAAGACAAGTGTCATATGATTTCACTCATATGTGGAATTTATGAAAAAAAAAAAAAACCCAGATGAACATAGGGGAAGAGACGGAAAAATAAAATAAGATAAAAACAGAGTGGGAGGCTAAGCATAAGAGATTCTTAAATATAGAGAACTGAGGGTTGCTGGAGGGGAGGTGGGTCGGAAGATGGACTAAATGGGTGAAGGGCATTAAAGAGGGCACTTGTTGGGATGAGCACTGAAGTTGTATGTAAGTGATGAATCACTAAATTCTATTCCTCAAACCAATACTACAGTATATATTCACTAACTTGAATTTAAATTAAAAAGTGTTTTAGTGAGTACTTCTCAAATATATATTACCTACCATTAGTTAGATTTATTTTTCAAAAATATTGTCTGCCTGTCTCACAATAGGAAAAATACATATTCATGATTCAAAAGTACAAAACACAGATGTGTGTGAAGTAAAACAAGATGGGACAGAGGGACCCACACTGGGTCACTGGTATCCCAGAAAGGCAGCTGCCTTTACTCACAGGGGCTTGGGACCATGTTCTTAAGTACTTGTAGTGGAGACAGTAGATGGAGAAAGTCTACTAACTTTCTGTAGACTGTTTGTAATGAAGTGATGACTTCTTTTCTATTCTGAATTGTCTATCTCAGGAAGTCTAGAATCAGCTGTGAAAGTATTGACCCGTGTATATGAGGGAAGTCTGATGGGTTTTTTTAGGTGAATTCCTAGATGTGGATGCTGCAACCAGTCCTTCTTCCCCAAGCCTGTCCCACCCAGGGACCACATCCCCAAGAGGGCAGGGTGGCCACCTGGGGCTCCTTCTTAGAACTGGGTGAGACTGTAGACCCTTCTGGACTGACAGCTCAGGACAGGAAACACAGGTGCAGGAAGCAGGAACAACTTGTGGAGCTTCCATAGCAAAGACTCTGATCCAGACATTTTGGCTCAGGTGTATTCATGGTTCAAGGGTTATTTCAGAGACTCTGACTTGGAAGGTATGTGACCTATGTGCTAAGAACCGTATGGGCCATCCCGATGACCTTGTGCTAAGGGTGTGTGAGGGCATGTGAGTGTGTAAGAGAGACAGAGACTGTATGTGAGTGTGAGTGACTCTGAGTGTGTGACACTGTGTGTGAGGTAGTGTGTAAAACCGTTGCCCTTTCATAGTCACTGTGGAAAGCACATCCCCCAAGTTAAAAAGGACCCTTGCACTGGTGGGGCTGGGGTGTGTGTCGGACTTACAGTTTATCCAGACCATTACTTTGTATGTGGCCAGGGATGTATTTTTTAGGAAATCTCTCAGTCTCCAAATCTCACTGTTCTAAAGCAGAGCAACAGTGATCTGGATATTTTAGACATCATCTCCTCAGGGGTCACAACTTCAAGTGCATTACTTGATTCTCAAGGCCATTCACAGGCAGTAAGTCCACAGCTGCTTCTCAAGACCTTTGATGATTCAACATTAATCACCTTCCCTGGAAGGTTCATCTTTTCTAATATCAAGGGTAGCAGTTGTTAAGTGTCTGGATGACAAGGGATTTTCACAAAACACTTCAGGGTTTTAAAAAGTACTTCTTGTGGTTTTCCCTGAGGTGCCTGAGGACCCTGCAATGAGGAAGACATTGGCCCCAGTCAAGCTGTGTCCTTTTATTTTCTGTTTCTCTTGCCTGATTGGATAAGATTTCATTCGAGTGAAAGATACTTGAGGATCTTGAGTAGTGGGAAGAATCATTAATTTGGATGCCACATGACCTCAGTCGACAACCTTGAGATGCATTGTTCCTCCACATTCTGAATGGGGACAAAATATTAAATGCCTAGCACATGACATCTAGAAATGTCCAGCCACCTATCCTTTCTAGAAACACAATATGGCAGTGTGTGTGTGTGTGTGTGTGTGTGTGTGTGAGAGAGAGAGAGAGAGAGAGATACCTTTAGTACTGTAATTTTCCCATCCAAGCCGTCTAGTGGTTTTTCTGAGTACAGGATGTAGCAAAGCAGGACCTTCTCAAATGAAGATGGAGAACATCTTCTTTAAGCTTCCTTCGTAAGTGTAGCCTTAACAAGTCTGTATTTCCTCCTAGTACTTTAGCTCATATCTGATGAACAAGAGTATTCAGATTTCAAATGTTTGCTCGATTCCTTAGACATGAGTATACCTAAATATCTTTTTCAAATAAGAGCATGGTATAATTTAAAGAGAAAAGGGAGGGGCGCCTGGGTGGTGCAGTCCTTAAGCATCTGCCTTCGGCTCAGGGCGTGATCCCGGCGTTATGGGATCGAGCCCCACATCAGGCTCTTCCACTATGAGCCTGCTTCTTCCTCTCCCACTCCCCCTGCTTGTGTTCCCTCTCTTGCTGGCTGTCTCTATCTCTGTCGAATAAATAAATAAAATCTTTAAAAAAAAAGTATTTACCACTTAAACTTCCAACTTTAATGTGTCTCCAGTGTACCTGATTTGGAAAACAAAATGAGTAGAGACACTAAAAAATATTAAATTAGCCGAAGGAATCCAGCATACAAACCAAGGTTAACTAGCTCTGCTCTCCATTTCAATATACCACTTCCAAGGCAGCTCCATTTAAAGTTCTGTCATTCTTATGCTTTTGGCTTATTTAGAAGCTGAAACTTATGTAATTTTAGTGTCCAAGGATTTATACTGTCCATTACTCCTAAATTCTGGAAAATGACACAATGCAGAAAAGGATCTGTTAAGTCTAGTTTCCCTGAGGCAAGATGAATTGTTTGATGAGAACCTGCCTTAGCAAATGCAGGAGACCACTCACTCCTCTTTCTGGTCCAAGGCCAACACACAGCATGGACCAACACTGTTCAGTCAGTGAGGAAAATTTCTCGGCCAGAAGTCATTTTTGCCTCCTAAGGGAATACCTGTAGGATGTGTGGTGGTGGCACAAGGAACTCCATCCCACTCAAGTGTTGTGGTGAGTGAAGGAGTCGGTGACATCTGAGAGCTGTCCTTTGGATGCCAGTGAAGCCAGTGTTCGAAGAAGTCGTAGAACTTTCCAGGACAGAAGAGGAATCGGGGGCAGAACAGAGAATCAAGTGTACCTGCATGTTGTTGGTTCAAGCCAGAGACCTTAATCTTTCTAAAATCATCAGCTTGGGGCGCCTGGGTAGCGCAGTCGTTAGGCGTCTGTCTTTGGCTCAGGGCGTGATCCCGGCGTTCCGGGGATGGAGTCTCACATCGGGCATCTCTGCTGGGAGCCTGCTTCTTCCTCTCCCTCTCCCCCTGCTTGTGTTCCCTCTTTCGCTGGCTATCTCTGTCAAAGAAATAAATAAAAAATCTTTTAAAAAAATCATCAGCTTGTCTTAATGAGTGTAGTAAAAGGGTGGTGGTTCCCCGCATCACGTTCTCGTGGGGAAGTATTACAGTAGTTGACAAGCAAGGAATTCTGGGAGTTGTTTTGTGCAGAGCATAGAAGGGGAAGGGAGTGGATGGGCCTGGAGTTTGGCAGGTCTGATGACAGAGATGCCTACAGGTGATGCCCAGGGCTTGGGCTTTGCCCCTGAAGGACTTTTGGGAATAAGCAAGCCCTCAGAGAGCAGAGAGAATGCCCCGAGAGGAAGAGACTGAAGAAGCAGCGTGTCTTAGGAGGGTTGCGATGATCCAGAAATGACAGGCGAGTGTGTGTGTTGTAGAGCTGGGATGGAGGAGAGGCGTGGGGACAAAGCCCATAGGACAACTCGTAGGACCTGGTCCCTATAATCAGGCTCTTGGCATGGTGACCTCATTATTCATGGTGAGTGGATGGTGGGGTCTGTGACCAGGGTGCATGTGGAAATGATAATTGTTTTAGAAATGTAGATGTTTAGATGGGGGTGTAGGTT
Source organism: Ursus maritimus (assembly GCF_017311325.1). NCBI lineage: Eukaryota > Metazoa > Chordata > Mammalia > Carnivora > Ursidae > Ursus > Ursus maritimus. The sequence goes on from NW_024426552.1 coordinate 9,112,255, forward strand.
GGGGGCTGGAGGGGTGGGATTTGGGGAGGGGGTGGAGGGCATCCTGAGGAGATGGAGAAACAGGAAGAGACCTATGTGTGTCTGGAATTTGGGAATGTTTTAGGTAGGCTACAGTTGTTCGCTGGTCCTGAGAAGTTTGGAGAGGGAGGAGTCCACTAGTCTGAATAAAATCCCTGGGAGACAGGCAGGAGGAGAAGAAAGGGTCCGGGAAGGAATCCTCAGGGAATTTCCCCTGTGAGTGGCATGCAGTCAGTAAAGGCCTCTCTGAGGAGAGATTTGAATGAAGACTTGAAGGAAAGGACAGAGCCAGTTGTGAGGGACCAGCGGGTCAGAGGGCGCTGCTGACTTCAGGACGAGTGTGTAAGAGTCCTGAGGCAGAGAGGCACCTGTCCAGGTGGAGACACAGCAATCAGGCCGGTGAGGCTGAGCAGGGAGACGGGCCGGAGTCTGTAGATGGGACAGAGAGGCAGGGGCAGATCATGCCAGAAACACCACAGCTTGGGCCCCTGATGAGGCTCACCTTGGGCTTTCATTAGAGGCAGCAGTTCTGTGCACACAGCTCGGGTACCAAAGAAGTTTGTTTTCATGGTCACTTCTGCTGGAATGTGAAGGGGTGTGGGATCAGCAGCTGTTAGAGGAGGAAGAGAATAGATTAATAAATAGTAGCCGTCGGAGAAGATTCCATCGGATGATAATAACATGTTCTTTCCATTTGCAGTCTGCTGAAACCTGAGCAACGTTGGAGTTAGTGAACGGTATCGTCCCAATGTGATTTTCCTGGTGTGTCGATGATGTGTAGCTTTGTAAGTTGGCACCATTGAGGGGAGGCTAAGAGAAGTGTCCACAATGAGATTTCTGTGTGTCTCTCTTTGCAATTTATTGTGTATTGCCTTTAGGTTAAGCATTAACTTAATGGCTCTGATCCAAACTGAATGAAAGATAAAAACATCTCTGTTGGTTCCCTGAGATTAATTCATGGCAATGCCAAAGTACTTTCCCTGGAAATTCGTGCACCCCCCAGAGGCTTTCACTCTACCTGTGTCTCCAGTCCGACCTCCTTCCAAAGGGAGGCCTTCTAGATCCTACTGGAACTGTGGGCCCCACAGTAGTGGTTGAGGCACGAGTGCCAACCCATCCTCAGTGGTCCCATAAGGGAAGTTCCTGCCCTAAGTCTTCCCGGGTCCTTATGCTTGAATGCGATGCCCGCGTTGTTGACCAGCACGTCCAGGCCCCCGTACTCCTTGCGCAGGAAGTCCCGCAGGACCTGGATGCTCTGGATGTCACTGGTGTCCATCAGGTGGAAGCGGGGACTCAGTCCCTCAGCCTGGAGCTGCTGCACGGCCGCCTGGCCCCGCGCCTTGTCCCGTGCCGTGAGCACCAGGTGCCGTGAACAGCAGGTCCCCTGAGAACTGTTGGCACAGGTCGTGCTCATTGGCGAAGCTGATGCCCTTGTTGGTCCCTGTCACCAGTGACACTCGCAGAGCCAATGACATGGCTGTGTGGAGAGCAAGCGCTGCCCTGTGTGGTGAGCGAATGTGCCTTGGGGCACACGGAGATGGTTTTGTGGTGCTGCGTTGTGCCACAGTAGGAGATGCCAGTGCAACCGTGCTCTAGGATTCAGCAGTGAGGCTCCCAGTGCCCAAGGCCCCGCCTCAGTCCCTCCATTGTAGGACGGGCCAAATGTTCTAGTTCTGTCCCTCCAGCAGCCGCACCTTGAACCCGGCCGAGACTCTACCCTCTTAAGGTCCCTCTTTTGAGGCAAACAATGGTTCAGGTTGGACTGAAATGCTCGCGAAATGATAGGTGGTTGGTGATGGGTTATAGGGGGTAGAGATTCATGGTAGTTGACCTAAAATAATTTTGGGAAAACCACAAAAGGGAAAAAGGAGTGGAGACATTGTCTCGGGAATGGTCCTTTCTGTGCAGACTGGGAATTGGGTTCTTCCGAGGTGCAGTGAAATTTCTGGCGTGGGGAAAGTGCTTCTGAGGATACAGGTCCCCTTCCTTTCGTAGGAGAAACTCAACAAGGAGAAACAGAGAATCAGTCCTGTGCTGAGACTTGGCTGTGGGCAGGGCTCTCGCTCTGTGTGATTCTGAGGATCTCCAGGTGGGAGGGGATGTTTATGAAGCCGCTGGGGGCCAAGGTATTGATTGGAATGTTGGATTTCATGATTACATAATCCCATTGGCCTAAAGTGCCTACTTTATGGGTTAGTTGAAGGTCACAGTTCAGAAGTATTTTATATATTGAGATGTTGTTTTAAAATAAGGCAAAAAGACCTATGTGACCTCAGAGTGTTTTTGCAAATTTGCAGTGGAGATCCTGTGTATTCTAGTAGACATCGATAGTCCTCATTTGTCAGTGTAGAAATGCAAGTAAGAAAAAAAAAGAAAGAGAAAAAATTAAATGCAAAACAACAGGGAGGAAGTTTTCAGCGTTTTTGACATGAAAAACTTGAACAATAAGGACCCTACCCTTGCTTCCAGGGTCTCTCACCTTTCATTTGGGTGAGGCTGAAAACCCCTGGCGTAGAGTGAAAAATAATCAGTATAGAAGAGGCACCTTTCCAACATGCATATTCCTGTGAAGGGAGGCATGCGGTGGACGTTCAGTCAGGCCCACCGGGAGCCTGGCGTGGATGGGGCGGTAAGAATCTTCTCGTCACACTGGGGTCTTGGGCCTCACTCCCGGGCACTCATCACCACACACAATCCATCCTCAGTTTTCTCCGTTGTCTCAGAGGGCCCTGTGGATGTGTCTCAGTTCCCTCTGCCATTTCACGCTTGGTAATTGTTTTTCTTCCCAGTGTGTTTGATAGTCAGAGACCACAGGGGTGTCTTCCCTTCATGGTGTCATCCATGCTCTACTCGAGGCTGGTACAATGGGCTGCATGCCACGTCCAACCTTGCTCTTGGTTTGTATACTGTCTGTGGTTACTTTCGTGCTACAACAGCAGACCTGGGGAGATCGACAGGAGCGTGTGGCCTGAGAAGCCAAACATATTACTCTCTGCCTCTTGTGTAACGTGTGCTTACCCTTGAGTGAAACTCCGACTGCTCCTGGTCTTATTAGGTGTAGTGCACTTCTCAGCTGGCTCAGCATAGAAAGAGTCTGCACAAATAGGCATGGATAGAGAACATTTATTCATCCCCGGGGTTCATTATTTCACTGATTTCATTTATTCTGTCCCTGTATCACAGAGGAAATAAGAAAAACCTCCCCTGAGTTAGTAGGCTCCTCAAATTGAATATTCAGCAGGGATATTTTACACTTTCTTTTTTTCTGTGGATAGGGATATTATTGACAGTGGAGGACATTTCCATTCATTATGTCATCAATTGCACTTTTATTCTATATTAGAGAAGAAATTAGAGGTGACTTCAAAGAATTTGTTGGCAATTCAATGTGATTACTCCATAGGGATAGTGATTCTTTTTCTTTTCTTTTCTCTCCTTTCTTTCTTCCTTCCTTCCTTCCTTCCTTCCTCCCCTCTTCCCCCCTCCCCTCCCCTCCCCTTCTTTCTTTCTTTCTTTCTTTCTTCTTTCTTTCTTTCTTTCTTTCTTTCTTTCTTTCTTTCTTTCTTTCTTTCATTCTTTATGTAAGGATATTATTGACAATAAGAGTTGTTTTGGTCAGATGATGATGGGATCAAAATGGGCCCAGGAAGGTAACTGACAGAAGGGTCCCCATTGTTCAACTTTCTTCTCCATAAGAAAGTCTCCATGAGGCCTCTCAGCATCCGAGGGCAAAAGAGCCAAGTAGACAGGGGTCTCTGCTCCTTCTTCTGGGCTTTTGATGCCTTTTGGTCCACCCATGTCTGTTCTCACCCACCCAGGGCAGCAGGCATTCAGGAGGATCTTGTCCCCTCTCCTCTGCTCACTCAGGTTCCTGGCATGGATTCTGGACAGGACCGTGACACCCATCTTGGACACTGCATATGGGACTAGTTGTATATCAGGCCAGCCCTCCTTCTGCTGTACTCCTTTCTTTGTGTCTTCCACAAACTTGTTCATGAGCCCCACCAGCTCCTCCTCTGTGATGGTCTTGCTTATAAACTTCTGCTGCAGGTCTGGGCTGCACTTCTTAAGGGCTATGAGGGTTATTATGCTAGACATATTCACCACTCTGCCTAAAATGCAACAGAGAGAGTCATGTAGCATGGCATGCACTAGGATGATGAATACCAAAACTGCTAGTATTTGTCCATTTGGGACAAATTCCCAGTTGGCTGAGTGTTAGTGAAGACCTCCTCTGTAAGTGACGGACATGATACAGTCTTGAACCTTGTCTTACCCATAATGTCTCAGAGGATGTGAGACAAATGATCTCAATCGGTCTGGGCAGTGACCAGCTGTTCCATAAAGAGAAGATCGTGCCTTATACAGGAACGTGCTAAGCAGAGTGATAGGAGGCACTCCCTGACGTCATGAGTAGAGAGCCGCTTTTCCTCATAAGCCCCCTTTGGGACCACATGGAGATCTTGTGGCCACTCGGGCAGTGTTGTATAAATAGGTGTCTACGGAACCACAAAGAGCTGATCACTTAACTGAGGGCCTCTTGAAGTTGAGCAGACTGCATCGGGTCTGGTAGACTGTCACCGTGCTCTCAGTAGGAAAAACAAGTCTCCTCAGTGGGCTGAACTGCAAGGGTTTTCTCCTTTTGGGGTTGTTATTGGCTCAGAAGGAGTGAGTAATGTCCTGGCAGTATGGTCATGGAAAGGAGCTTTGGAAAACGAATCTGTTAAATGGATGCTATTAAGAGAAATGATGTTGGTGCTAAAACATGGATGACCCCTAAGAGCGTTATTCAAAATTAAAAAGCCAGTCACAAAAGACTGCTCATGGTGTGATGCTCCATACATGGGATGTCCGGAAAAGGAAATGGAGGGAGAGAGTGTAGATTGGTGGTTGCTTGGGGCAGGGGGGATGGGGGAACAGAGGGCTGGTAGCTAAGGGCACCGGATCTCCCTGGGCACTGGACAGTGTGCTAATCTAGAAGCAGTGGTGGTTGCATAACTCTGTCCATTACTAAACTCCGCGGAGTTGGATACCTGATGGGGGAAGCTTCCGATATGTGAACTGTATCTCAATAAAGCTGTTAAAAGTGTAAACATTGACAGAGTTCTCACTAAGTCTTTTTGAAAGTATAGTTCTTATTTATAACAATGTATTTATATTGAAATGAGTAATTGTTTACAGTTTTTATATTGAAATGAGTTTCTATTTTCTTAATATCTTTTTCAAAAGAAATGCAAACTTTAATTTAAAGAGAAATAGAAGGAGAAGTGTTTATCACTTTAGAGAGTGTATCCTTTAATTCGAGAATATGAATTTAGGGGAATGGGGGGAATGCCATGGAATGTGGGAAAGGACATACATGGCCGAGATACTGACTGCCTGGTGAAGACGGTGGGGGCACCTGGTGGTTGTAGATTCTTGCCTTTTTTTTGTGTGTGTGTGGCTCAATTAATTCAGTAAAACTCTATTTTGAAGAACGATTTAATGAAGAATCAACATCTGCTATCCCTCATTGTCCTTAGGCTCACAGTTGTCTTGTTTTCTCCTTCCATGCCAAAAACCAGAGCAAACACGGGCCTTGGAATGTGTTCTGCCCCCACAGAGAACTGGCGAAGTCATTCAGGACAGTCTTTGTGTCTTAGGTTGTGAAGTATGGGAGAGGAGGGACGGTATTGGTTTTTGTTGTGCTAGTTATGATTTCTCCCAGATAGTCTCCCCAAAGAGGGAAAGTCCTGGTAACATGGCCGCAGTGGCTGCCATCCCCTCAAGTAATGGAAGAACTCTCCTATGTCAAAAGGCAAGAAAACCCTGGTTTCCCACTGAGAAGACAGCCTGCATTTCCATATCCAGGAAGTCTAGTTTCCCTGAGGCAAGATGAATTGTTTGATGAGAACCTGCCTTAGCAAATGCAGGAGACCACTCACTCCTCTTTCTGGTCCAAGGCCAACACACAGCATGGACCAACACTGTTCAGTCAGTGAGGAAAATTTCTTGGCCAGAAGTCATTTTTGCCTCCTAAGGGAATACCTGTAGGATGTGTGGTGGTGGCACAAGGAATCCATCCCACTCAAGTGTTGTGGTGAGTGAAGGAGTCGGTGACATCTGAGAGCTGTCCTTTGGATGCCAGTGAAGCCAGTGTTCGAAGAAGTCATAGAAATTTCAAGGACAGTAGAGGAATCCGGGGCAGGACAGAGAGTCAAGTCCCTGCATGTCGTCGGTTCATGCTAGAGATCTTAATCTTTCTAAAATCATCAGCTTGTCTTAATGAGTGTAGTAAAAGGGTGGTGATTCCCCGCATCACGTTCTCGTGGGGAAGTATTATAGTAGTTGACAAGCAAGGAATTTGGGAGTGTGTTTTGTGCAGAGCATAGAAGGGGAAGGGAGCGGATGGGCCTGGAGTTTGGCAGTTCTGATGACAGAGATGCCTACAGGTGATGCCCAGGGCTTGGGCTTTGCTCCTGAAGGACTTTTGAGAGTAAGTGAGCTCTCAGAAAGCAGAGAGAATGCCCCGAGCGGAGGAGACTGAAGAAGCCACGTGTCTTAGGAGGGTGGCAAGGATACAGAAATGAAAGGCGAGTGTGTGTTGTAGAGCTGGGATGGAGGAGAGGCGTGGGGACAAAGCCCATACGACAACTCGTAGGACCTGGTCCCTAATCAAGTGCTGGGCATGGTGACCTTATTATTCATGGTTAGTGGGATGGTGGGGTCTGTGATGAGGGTGATTTTGGGTAATGGTGAGTGTCATTAGGTAGTGTAGATGTTTAGATGGCGGTGTAAGTTGGGGCTGGAGGGGTGTGATTTGGGGAGGTGGTAGAGGGCACCCTGAGGAGAAGGAGAAGCAGGAAGAGAACGATGTGTGTCTGGAACTCTGGGAATGTTTTAGGCAGGTGACCGATGTTAGGGGGGCCTGAGAAGTTTGGAGAGGGAGGAGTCCACTAGTCTGAATAAAATTCCTGGGAGACAGGCAGAGAGAGGAGAATGGGTCGACAAAGAATCCTCAGGGAATTTCCCCTGTGAGTGGCATGCAGTCAGTAAAGGCCTCTCTGAGGAGAGATTTAAATGAAGACTACAGGAAAGGACAGAGCCAGTTGTGAGGGATCAGGGGTTCAGAGGGCGCTGGTGCCTTCAGGACGAGTGTGTAAGAGTCCTGAGGCAGAGAGGCACCTGTCCAGGTGGAGACACAGCAGTCAGGCTGGTGAGGCTGAGCAGGGAGAGGGGTTGGAGTCTGTAGATGGGACAGAGAGGCAGGGGCAGATCATGCCAGAAACACCACAGCTTGGGCCCCTGATGAGGCTCACCTTGGGCTTTCATTAGAGGCAGCAGTTCTGTGCACACAGCTCGGGTACCAAAGAAGTTTGTTTTCATGGTCACTTCTGCTTGAATATGAAGGGGTGTGGGATCAGCAGCTGTTAGGTGAGGGGAGAATAGATTAATGAATAGTAGCCATGGGAGAGGATTCCAGGAGTGACAGTTACATGTTCTTGGATGTGCAACCTGGTGCATTGTCATTAATCTCTGGGCTAGTGACCTGTAATTTCCCAATGTGATGTGTGTGGTTTGTTAATGCCAGGTAGCTTGGCAAGTTGGCATCATTTCAGGAGGTTAACCGGACTGTGCCGTTGGGATTTCTGTATCTCTCTGTTTGTAGTTGTGTTTATTACAAAATAGGTTAAACATTCACTGAAATGCTCTGATCCAAACCAAATTAATCTTGCAAAAATCTCCGTCAGGTCCCTGAGATTAATCCACGGCAATGCCACGGAGCTCTGGGCTTAAAGGGTTGCTACCGCCAGAGGCTTCTTCTCTCCCTGTGCCTGCAGTCTAGCATCTGTCCCTAGGGAGGCCCTTCTTGACCCATTAGGAGCTCTGACCCTCCAGCAGCATTCAGGGACCACGCCCAACCCCCACGGGAAGTGCCCTGAGAGAGGTCTCCAGCCCTAAGTCTTCCCGGGTCCTTACGCTTGAATACGATGGCCGCGTTGTTGACCAGCACGTCCAGACCCCCGTACTCCTTGCGCAGGAAGTCGCGCAGGACCCGGATGCTCTGCAGGTCGTCGATGTCCAGCTGGTGGAAGCGGGGACTCAGGCCCTCGGCCTGGAGCTGCTGCACAGCTGCCCGGCCCCGCGCCTCGTCCCGCGCCGTGAGCACCACGTCCCCCGGGAACTGCCGGCACAGCTGCTGCACGATGGCGAAACCGATGCCCTTGTTGGCCCCGGTCACCAGCGCCACTCCGAAGGCTGACGCCATGGCGGTGTGCAGCGCAAGCACTGCCCTGTGTGCTGAGCAGATGGTGCTGTGGGCCCCACGGAGGGCTGGCGGTGCAGAGGCTGATAAGGACAGAGATGCCAGTGCACCTGTGCTCTTGGATTCAGCACTGTGGCTCCCAGTGCCCAAGGCCCCGCCTAAGTCCCTCCATTGTAGGAGGGGCCAAATGTTCCAGTTGTGTCCTTCCATCAGCTGCACCTTGAACCCGGCCGAGACTCTACCCTCTTAAGGTCCCTCTTTTGAGGCAAACAGTGGTTCAGGTTGGACTGAAATGCTCGCGAAATGATAGGTGGTTGGTGATGGGATAAGGGGGCTAGGGATTGACGGTAGTTGACCTAAAATAATTTTGGGAAAACCACAAAAGGGAAAAAGGAGTGGAGACATTGTCTCGGGAATGGTCCTTTCTGTGCAGACTGGGAATTGGGTTCTTCTGAGGTGCAGTGAAATTTCTGGCGTGGGAAAAGTGCTTCTGAGGATACAGGTCCCCTTCCTTTCGTAGGAGAAACTCAACAAGGAGAAACAGAGAATCAGTCCTGTGCTGAGACTTGGCTGTGGGCTGGGCTCTCGCTCTGTGTGATTCTGAGGATCTCCAGGTGGGAGGGGATGTTTATGAAGCCGCTGGGGACCAAGGTATTGATTGGAATGTTGGATTTCATGATTACATAATCCCATTGGCCTAAAGTGCCTACTTTATGGGTTAGTTGAAGGTCACAGTTCAGAAGTATTTTATATATTGAGATGTTGTTTTAAAATAAGGCAAAAAGACCTATGTGACCTCAGAGTGTTTTTGCAAATTTGCAGTGGAGATCCTGTGTGTTCTTGTAGACATCGATAGTCCTCATTTGTCAGTTTAGAAATGTAAGTAAGAAAAAAAAAAAGAGAAAAGATTAAATGCAAAATATAGGGAGGAAATTTTCAGCCTTTTTCACATGAAAAACTTGAAAAATAAGGACTCTACCCTTGCTTCCAGGGTCTCTCACCTTTCATTTGGGTGAGGCTGAAAACCCCTGGCATAGAGTGAAAAATAATCAGTATAGAAGAGGCACCTTTCCAACATGCATATTCCTGTGAAGGGAGGCATGCGGTGGACGTTCAGTCAGGCCCACCGGGAGCCTGGCGTGGATGGGGCAGTAAGAATCTTCTCGTCACACTGGGGTCTTGAGCCTCACTCCCGGGCACTCATCACCACACGCAGACCATCCTCAGTTTTCTCCGTTGTCTCAGAGGGCCCTGTGGATGTGTCTATGTTCCCTCTGCCATTTCACACTTGGTAATTGTTTTTTTTCCCAGTGCGTTTGATAATCAGAGACCACAGGGGTGTCTTCCCTTCATGGTGTCGTCCATGCTCTACTCGAGGCCTGTATAATGGGCTGCATGCCACGTCCAACCTTGCTCTTGGTTTGTATACTGTCTGTGGTTACTTTCGTGCTACAACAGCAGACCTGGGAAGATCGACAGGAGCGTGTGGCCTGAGAAGCCAAACATATTACTCTCTGCCTCTTGTGTAACGTGTGCTTACCCTTGAGTGAAACTCCGACTGCTCCTGGTCTTATTAGGTGTAGTGCACTTCTCAGCTGGCTCAGCATAGAAAGAGTCTGCACAAATAGGCATGGATAGAGAACATTTATTCATCTCCGGGGTTCATTATTTCACTGATTTTATTTATTTTGTCCCTGATCACAGCGGAAAAAAAAAAAAAAATCTTCCCTGAGTTAGTAGGCTCCTCACATTGAATACTCAGCAGGGATATTTTATATATATATATATATTTTTTCTGAGGATAGGGAAATTATCGACAGTAGAAGAGTCCTTTTGGTCAAAGGAGGGGACTATCATAAGGGATCCATGGACGGATCCGTGAATGAAGCTCACCATTTTTCCACTTTCTTCTCCATAACAAACTCGCCATGAGGCCCCTCAGCATCTGAGGGCAAAAGGGCCAAGTAGACAGGGGTCTCTGCTCCTTCATCTGGGCTTTTGGTGGCTCTAGGTCCTGCCATGTCTGTTCTCACCCACCCAGAGCAGCAGGCGTTCAGAAGGATCTTGTCCCCTCTCCTCTGCTCACTAGGTTCCTGGTATGGATTCTGGACAGGATGGTGACACCAATTTTTGTCACTCCATAGGCGGTGTCAGGCCAGCCCTCTTTCCTGTGCACGCCTTTCATTGTGTCTTCCACGAACTTGTTCATGAGCCCCACCAGCTCCTCCTTGGTGATGGTCTCGCTTCTAAACTTCTGCTGTAGTTCTGGGCTGCAGTTTTTAAGGGCTCTCAGACTCACCATGCTAGACACGTTCACCACTCTGCCTAAAATACAACACAAAGTGTCATGTAGAAAGACACAGGAATGACGAATAGCAATTTTGCTAAGATGTTGTTGGAGAAAATTTCCACTTGAGACTTCATTAATTTGCTATGAGCGTTAACGAGGACTGTCTGTGTGAGTGACGACAATGATATGGTCTTGAAACTTGTCATACCCACAAAGTCTCTGATGATGCCTGAGAAATACTCTAAGGAGGAGGCACTGAGCAGGTGTTCTGCGGGAAAATGGAAACGCTATAAAGAACCTGCTAAGGAGAATGTAAGAAGACATTCACTACTTTCAAGAGTGGATGACCTCTTTCTCCCTCAGGCCACCTTTGGGACCACCTGAGGATCTTATGGTCAGTGGGGAGGCGTCTACAATCAGGTCTGTACAGACCAGTAAAGAGCTGAATGGTGTAAGGAGGGCCGTTCCATCTGGTTTGGAAGGCTGCTATTCTGTTTGAGGATGGTAAGGGCAGATTATTAGCCTGGTCTGACTTGCATGGTGATGAGTCTATGATGGGGATTTTATGAACTTGGGAGTGTGTTATGGCCTGAGAATACAGTCATGGAGAGAGGCAGTGGAAAACCAGGGGACTGAAAGAGATCTGTGTAGGGGCATGGGCTTATGGAAGTCAGTGGGGCAATTCAGGGGGCAGATTAAAGCTGGACATGTCAGTGCCCCTCGGAAGAACCCTTCACAAGACTGGAATGGGAGTGGAACCAGCAAGTGGATATCCTGTTGTGCCTGTATGAAGTGGCCATCTAGTCTGTGAGAGGAGTGGAAATGGGAGAGCTGGAGCAATGCATGCAGAGCTGGGGTAATTGTTGACATGGACTCGTGCACCCTGTGAGGCAAAAAATGCTAATGACTCTTGTGTTTCTCAGCAAAAGAGACAAAGCCTGGAGATGGTTATGGGAGAGATGGCCCAAGGGGAAGGTCCTGCACAGAGCTGGCAAGTTGGGTGGAAGGTAGTAGCTTGAGAGGCTCCAAATGGGTCCGGACGAGTCAAGGAACTATTATGGACCAAGCTTTGGTTAAACCCAGAAGAAGATGCCAGTGTTCAAGCAGTATAGCGGGATGAGAACAGAAGATGCTGCAACTTTTTGGACTAAGGTGTTACATTTCTGCAGGCCAAGCAACACGTTCTCTTCTGCAGACAAGTGTTTCCACAGAGAACTGGAACAGGCCTCTGGATCCCCGGTTGTCTCAAACACGAGATAAAGGTACGTGGGGCTTAGACACATTCACTGCACGTATTCACACTCAGCATGAGTGGGGTGGGTGCCAAGGGACCATCCCACTGGACAGATTCCTCTGCTTCGCTGGGGATTCTGGGGAGAGGGTGTGGGGGAAGATGCTAACTTGACCTTACAGTTCTTCCCTACATTATCTCAACTTCCTTTTCTTCCCACTCTTACCGTGGTCCCAGGACCAGGGCTGCAATTGTGGAAATGGGAAGCAGGGATAATTTTGAAAGAAGAAACTGTATAACTATAGCTTTAAGTCCTTATGTGGGAATTCCTAAGGGAATAATGGAGCGAATTGTCTCTTCCCCCACCTGGGAAACCTGGATGACAGTGAACATAGCTGTGGTTAAAACAATCCACTCATTCTAGACTTATGCAGCCTTTTCCTATAGTAATGGGAGTGGACTGGAGGGAAGGCACTCCTTCGACTAGTATCATTGCAGGTAATCAGGACCAGCACAGAGGCTGAACTTGATGTCCCTTTGAAAGGTGAATGGGGATGTCAGGTGGAAGAGGGAGGTGGGAGGAGGAGGAATGAGGATAATGCATGAACAGGGGGTTATGCAACAAGAGACATCCAATATTACAGCCCGGGGTGGGGGGCAGTACAGGTGCCCCATCCATGTGGAAATGTACCACTGGTGTGAGGCTGTCAGCAACTCTGGCCACATGTGAGTGTGCAGGCCTCCTGGCGACCATGAGGAGGGGTCTTCCCCCAGGCTGGACAGGTCTGGGAAGACATCCTGAGGAGCGTGAGTGGCAGGAAGAGAAGGATGTGTGTCTGGAGGTCTGGGAATGTTCTAGGCAGGTGACCTAGTGTGAGTAAAATCCGTGGGAGAGAGAGTGAGGGAACAGAAAGGGTCCAGGAAGGAATGATCAGGGTTCTGCACCTGTGAGTAGCATGGAGTGAGTAAAAGGCCTCTGTGAGGAGAGATTTGAATGATGACTTGACGGGTCAGGCAGAGGCAGTAGTGAAGGACCAGTGGGAAAAAGGGCGCTGCTGACTGAAGGACGAGTGTGTAAGAGTCCTGAGGCAGCGGGGCACCTGTCTAGGTGGAGACACAGCAATCAGGCCGGTGTGGCTGAGCAGGGAGAGGGGCCAGGGGTCTGTAGATGAGGCCAGAGAGGCAGGGGCAGTTCATGCCAGAAACACCACAGCTTAGGCCCCTGATGAGGCTCACCTTGGGGTTTCATTAGAGGCAGCAGTTCTGTGCACACAGCTCGGGTACCAAAGAAGTTTGTTTTCATGGTCACTTCTGCTGGAATGTGAAGGGGTGTGGGATCAGCAGCTGTTAGAGGTGGAGAATAGATTTTTTTAAAATTGTATTTTAGTTACACTCAATTAATTTACGTGTAGTGTGTTATTAATTTCAAAGTGGAGTTCGTGATTCATCATCAGTCGCATATAACACCCAGTCGTCATCACATCAAGTGCCCTCCTTAATGCCCCTCACCCAGTTACCCCATCCCCCCGCACACCTCCTCTCCAGCAACCCTCAGTTTGTTATCTATAATTAAGAGTCTCTTATGGCTTCTCTCCCTCTCTGATTTCGTCTTATTTTATTTTGAGAAGGAGGATAGATTAATAAGCAGTATCCATCAGGGAAGATTCCATGTAGTGACAACAACATAGTTTTGCATGTACCATCTGGTGAATTCTCGGGAATGTCTGTGTTAGTGAACGGTATTGTCCCAGTGTGATCTATCTGGTGCATTGCCGCTGCGTGGCTTTGTTGGTTGACGCCATCGGGTGAGGGCAAGGGAAGGGAGCACAATGGGATCTCTGGGTATCTGTGTTTGTAATTTGTTGTTTATTACAAAATAAGTTAAACATTCACCAAATGGCTCACATCCAATCAGAGAGAAACTTGCAAAATCTGGTGAGTTACCCGATGATCTGATCCATGGCAATGCCAAGAGGCTCTGGCTGGAAAGGCGTGCAAGTCCCGGAGGCTTCTGCTCTCCTTGTGCCTCCAGTCTGACCTCCTTCCCTAGGAAGGCCCTTCTAGATCCCATAGGAGCTTGGGTCCCACAGTAGCGGCCCAGGCATCATCCCCAACCCACCCTGGGTGGGTCCCCTAAGGGAGGGGACCTACCCTAAGTGTTCCCATGTTCTTGCTCTTGAAGGCGATGCCTGCGTTGTTGACCAGCACGTCCAGGCCCCCGTACTCCTTGCTCAGAGAGTCGGATATGGCGCAGCTGCTGTGCGTTGATGTCTAGCAGGTGGAAGTGGCCACACAGCCTGCACCTCGTCCCTCACCGTGAGCAGCATGTCCCCCGAGAACTGCTGGCACAGGTGGAGCACGAAGCTGAGGCCCTTGTTGGCTCCAGTCACCAGCAGCAGGTGAGCGGTTGATGACAGGGTCATCAAGGTCAAGCAAGGCCCTGTGTGGTGAGTGGATTGTGTTGTAGGCCATACCGAGGGCTCGTGGTGTAGACAGTCAGAGATACCAATGGAAGTGTGTTGTAGATTCCAGTGCTGTGCCTCCTTCAGCACAAGGCCCTTCCTCAGTCTCGCCATCAAAGGAGAGACCAAATGTTCCAGAAGGTTCCCTAGTGAGCCTATACCAGATCCATCCCTTCCAGGGTTGCACTCTGAGCCCAATGAGGACTCCTTCCTCTTAGGATCTCAACTCTGAGCCAAGCAGTGGTTTAGGGAGTACTGGTGTGCTCCCCACAACAAAGGTGGTGGGTGACGGGTTAATAGAGCACTAGTGATTGATAGCATTCAAGTGAACTATTTTGGGAGACCTCAGAGGGAAAACAAGAGAGCAGAGTAATTGTCTTGGGAATGTGTCCTTCCTCCGCAAAATGGGAATGGTTGCTTTCCTCTAAAATACAGTGAAGTTGTCTGTCCAGGGAAACTGCTTCTCAGGATACAGATCCCCTTGCTTTCTTAAGGAAAATCAAGAGGGAGAAATCAGTCCTGTGCTGAGACTTGGCTGTGGGCAGGGCTCCTTCCTCTGTGTGATTCCAGGGGGCCCCAGTGCGAGGGGATGTTTTTGAAAATTAGTGTGAGCCAGGCCTGTGATTGGAATGTTTTATTCCATGGGTACATGTGCATATGCTTGTTACAATGCCTGCTCGTAGTCCAACCTCACACTTAATAAGCAGTGTAGATAGTTTGGATTATTTTTAAAGTATCGAGGAGAAAAGGTCTTTGTGATACCAGGTTACATTTCCAAACTAGCAGTAGAGATTCTATTGTCTTGACCTAGACTTTGATTTTCCTCATGGGTCAGTTTAGAAATAGAAGCTACCATACAGTATTGTATGGTGAATAACATAATAAAAAATATTATTATAAAAAAAAAGAAAAGAAATACAAGCTAACAGGAAGGAAATCAACAGCCTTGCTGAAGGGAAAACTAAAGGAAACAGGGTACTTATTTTTTATTTTATTTTATTTTTTAAAAGATTTTATGTTTAAGTAATCTCTGCACCCAACTTGGGTTCGCTCAAACTTACAACTTTAAGATGAAGAGTGCCGAGCTAAACCATTTGAGCCAGCCAGGGGCCCCAAAGGAAACCTCACTTTCAAAATAAAAGACTTAAGCTTGCTTGCATGGGCCTTCAGTTTTCTTTTCTGTTAGCCTGAAAATCCCCGGTGAAGAGTGAAAAGTAATCATGAGAGGAGACGGGTCTGTAGCACATGGATACTTCTGTGAGGGGAGGGACGTGGTGGGCATTCACGGAGCCCACGGGGAGCCAGCCTGGGTGCGGGGCAGTAAGAACTTCCGCTCAGGGCCATGATGTGTCAGGCCCCACTACAGGGGCTCATGATGGAGGACACTTTGCCTGGCCATTGTTTTCAGCCTGTCCACCTGTATCAGTTCACTTCCTCTTCACAGCAGTGCTATGACGTACCCCCTTTGTACACCTGAGGACACTGACAAAGAACAACATGCAGGATTTTGCTTAAGGTCACCTGGTTAGGTGGCAGAGCCAGGACCTTTTAGTGTCCTGCTGTTTGTGTTGAGAGCTTTCAAAGAGGACAGTGGAAAGAATAGTATTGTGGACAGCCATGTCTTCACCAGACTAGCCGCAACAATGACGAATGTTTCACTGTCGTTGCGTGTTCCCCTTCTGTTGGTATTTTGCTGACCCGCGTTAATGTTACAAACCCGGTGACCCTTTATCCCTACGTGAATAACACATTCACCTTGGGGAGATTTGACAATCATTCTTTCATATCCATTGATACCCATCCACATTCACTTTCCCCTCATCTCAGCTGGTCCTAGAGATGTATCTGAAGCGCCCACTCCCGTTTCACACCTCGCAGTTGTTTCTCCCCCAGTGAATTTGATATTTAACGAGACCACAGAGGATGTCTATCTCTCGTGGGGTTTCCCATGTCATAGTAGAGGCTCAGCGGGTATGCTCGCCAGTGAAATCCAGCCCCATTCATGGTTACTATATGGCCTGTGGTGACTTTCAAACTAAAACAGGAGATTTGAGTAGGTCCAACAGAGACGATTGGCCTTTAAAGGCCAAAATACTTACTCTCTGGACCTTTCACTAATGTTTACCAAGCGCTCATTTAATCTGTCCCTTTTCTTGACCTTCCTTAGGGTGGTCCTTAGTACTTAGTGTACTAAATGATGGTGATACTTGGATTCGTTGCCATGAAACAGTCTGCACACATGGATATTTACTTAGAATTTTTTATTTCTTCTCTTTCTTCCATTCATTATTATCATTGATGCCAATTTTTCTCCTCTTATATCACAGAGGAAATCACAAGAAACCTTATAGAATTAGTAGCTAATTCAATGTGGGTACTCGGTAGGGATAGTGATTCTTTATATATATATATATATATATATATATTTTTTTTTTTTTTTTGATAAGGATATTGTTGACAGTATAACATTGTTTTGGTCAGTCATGGGTAGAGTAGAGGTGGGAGCCAGGAAGGTAACTGACAGAGGGGTGCCCATTGTTCCACTTTCTTCTCCATAACAAACTCCGCATGTGGCCTCTCAGCATCCGAGGGCAAAAGGGCCAAGTAGACAGGGGTCTCTGCTCCTTCTTCTGGGCTTTTGATGACTGTTGGTCCACCCAGGGCTGTTCTTACCCACCCAGGACAGCAGGCATTCAGGAGGATCTTGTCCCCTCTCCTCTGCTCACTCAGGTTCCTGGCATGGATTCTGGACAGGACCGTGACACCCATCTTGGACACTGCATATGGGACTAGTTGTATATCAGGCCAGCCCTCCTTCTGCTGTACTCCTTTCTTTGTGTCTTCCACAAACTGGATCATGAGCCCCACCAGCTCCTCCTCTGTGATGGTCTCATTCATAAATTTCTGCTGCAGTTCTGGGCTGCATGATTTAAGGGCTGCGAAGCTTATTATGCTAGACACATTCACTACTCTGCCTAAAATACAACAGAGAGAGTCATGTAGCATGGTATGCACGAGGATGATGAATACCGAAACTGCTAGCATTTGTCCATTTGGGACAAATTCCCAGTTGGCTGAGTGTTAGTGAACACTGCCTCTGTAAGTGACGGACATGATACAGTCTTGAACCTTGTCTTACCCATAATGTCTCAGAGGATGTGAGACAAATGATCTCAATCGGTCTGGGCAGTGACCAGCTGTTCCATAAAGAGAAGATCGTGCCTTATACAGGAACGTGCTAAGCAGAGTGATAGGAGGCACTCCCTGACGTCATGAGTAGAGAGCCGCTTTTCCTCATAAGCCCCCTTTGGGACCACATGGAGATCTTGTGGCCACTCGGGCAGTGTTGTATAAATAGGTGTCTATGGAACCACAAAGAGCTGATCACTTAACTGAGGGCCTCTTGAAGTTGAGCAGACTGCATCGGGTCTGGTAGATTGTCACCGTGCTCTCGGTAGGAAAAACAAGTCTCCTCAGTGGGCTGAACTGCAAGGGTTTTCTCCTTTTGGGGTTGTTATTGGCTCAGAAGGAGTGACTAATGTCCTGGCAGTATGGTCATGGAAAGGAGCTTTGGAAAACGAATCTGTTAAATGGATGCTTTTAAGAGAAATGATGTTGGTGCTAAAACATGGATGACCCCTAAGAGCGTTATTCAAAATTAAAAAGCCAGTCACAAAAGACTGCTCATGGTGTGATGCTCCATACATGGGATGTCCGGAAAAGGAAATGGAGGGAGAGAGTGTAGATTGGTGGTTGCTTGGGGCAGGGGGGATGGGGGAACAGAGGGCTGGTAGCTAAGGGCACCGGATCTCCCTGGGCTCTGGACAGTGTGCTAATCTAGAAGCAGTGGTGGTTGCATAACTCTGTCCATTACTAAACTCCGCGGAGTTGGATATCTGATGGGGGAAGCGTCCGATATGTGAACTGTATCTCAATAAAGCTGTTAAAAGTGTAAACATTACAGAGTTCCCAATAAGTCGTTTTTGAAAGTATAGTTCTTATTTATAACACTGTACTTATATTGACATGAGTAATTGTTTACAGTTTTTATATTGAAATGAGTATTTTCTTAATATCTTTTTCAAAATAAATGCATAGTGTAATTAAAGAGAAAGAGAAGGAGAAGTGTTTATCACTTTAGAGAGTGTATCCTTTAATTCGAGAATATGAATTTAGGGGAATGGGGGGAATGCCATGGAATGTGGGAAAGGACATACATGGCCGAGATACTGACTGCCTGGTGAAGACAGTGGGGGCACCTGGTGGTTGTAGATTCTTGCTTTTTTTTTTTTTTTTTTTTTTTTTTTTTTTTTTTGTGGCTCATTAATTCAGTAAAACTCTATTATGAAGAAACGATTTAATGAAGAATCAACATCTGCTATCCCTCATTGTCCTTAGGCTCACAGTTGTCTTGTTTTCTCCTTCCATGCCAAAAACCAGAGCAAACACGGGCCTTGGAATGTGTTCTGCCCCCACAGAGAACTGGCGAAGTCATTCAGGATTTTCTTTCTGTCTTAGGTTGTGAAGTATGGGAGAGGAGGGACGGTATTGGCTTTTGTTGTGCTAGTTATGATTTCTCCCAGATAGTCTCCCTAAAGGGAAAGTCCTGGTAACATGGCCGCAGTGGCTGCCATCCCCTCAAGTAATGGAAGAACTCTCCTATGTCAAAAGGCAAGAAAACCCTGCTTTCCCACTGAGAAGACAGCCTGCATTTCCATGTCCATAAAGTCTAGTTTCCCTGAGGCAAGATGAATTGTTTGATGAGAACCCGCCTTAGCAAATGCAGGGGAGCACTCACTCCTCTTTCTGGTCCAAGGCCAACACACAGCATGGACCAACACTGTTCAGTCAGTGAGGAAAATTTCTTGGCCAGAAGTCATTTTTGCCTCCTAAGGGAATACCTGTAGGATGTGTGGTGGTGGCACAAGGAACTCCATCCCACTCAAGTGTTGTGATGAGTGAAGGAGTCGGTGATATCTGAGAGAGCTGTCCTTTGGATACCAGTGAAGCCAGTGTTCAAAGAAGTTGTAGAAATTTCCAGGACAGAAGAGGAATCAGGGGCAGAACAGAGTCAAGTGTACCTGCATGTCGTCGGTTCATGCTAGAGATCTTAATCTTTCTAAAATCATCAGCTTGTCTTAATGAGTGTAGTAAAAGGGTGGTGGTTCCCTGCATCACGTTCTCGTGGGGAAGTATTACAGTAGTTGACAAGCAAGGAATTCAGGAGTTTGTTTTGTGCAGAGTATAGAAGGGGAAGGGAGCGGATGGGCCTGGAGTTTGGCAGGTCTGATGACAGAGATGCCTACAGGTGATGCCCAGGGCTTGGGCTTTGACCCGGAAGGACTTTTGGGAGTAAGCAAGCCCTCAGAGAGCACAGAGAATGCCCTGAGAGGAAGGGACTGAAGAAGCCACGTGTCTAGGAGGGTGGCAAGGATACAGAAATGAAAGGCGAGTGTGTGTTGTAGAGCTGGGATGGAGGAGAGGCGTGGGGGTAAAGCCCATAGGGCATCTCCTAGGACCTGGTCCCTAATCAAGTGCTGGACATGGTGACCTCATTATTCGTGGTGAGTGGGATGGTGGGGTCTGTGATGAGGGTGGTTTTGGGTAATGGTGAGTGTCATTAGGTAGTGTAGATGTTTACATGGGGGTGTAGGTTGGGGGCTGGAAGGGTGGGATTTGGGGAGGGGGTAGAGGGCACCCTGAGGAGAAGGAGAAGCAGGAAGAGAACGATGTGTGTCTGGAGCTCTGAGAATGTTCTACGCCGGTGACCGATGTTAGGGGGGCCTGAGAAGTTTGGAGAGGGAGGAGTCCACTAGTCTGAATAAAATTTCTGGGAGACAGGCAGAGGGAGGAGAATGGGTCGAGAAAGAATCCTCAGGGAATTTCCCCTGTGAGTGGCATGGAGTCAAAGAAAGCCTCTCTGAGGAGAGATTTCAATGAGGACTTGAGGAAAGGACAGAGCCAGTTGTGAGGATCAGGGGTTCAGAGGGCGCTGGTGACTGCAGGACGAGTGTGTAAGAGTCCTGAGGCAGATGGCACCTGTCTAGGTGGAGACACAGCAGTCAGGCTGGTGTGGCTGAGCAGGGAGAGGGGCCTGGGTCTGTATTCGGGACAGAGAGGCAGGGGCAGATCATACCAGAAACACCACAGCTTGGGCCCCTGATGAGGCTCACCTTGGGCTTTCATTAGAGGCAGCAGTTCTGTGCACACAGCTCGGGTACCAAAGAAGTTTGTTTTCATGGTCACTTCTGCTGGAATGTGAAGGGGTGTGGGATCAGCAGCTGTTAGGTGAGGGGAGAATAGATTAATGAATAGAGGCCATGGGAGAGGATTCCAGGAGTGACAGTTACATGTTCTTGGACGTGCAACCTGGTGCATTGTCATTAATCTCTGGGCTAGTGAGCTGTAATTTCCCAGTGTGACGTGTGTGGTTTAATGCCGTGTAGCTTGGCAAGTTGGCATCATTCCAGGAAGTTAAGCGGAAAGTGCTGTTGGGATTTCTGTGTCTCTCTGTTGGCGGTTCGCGTTTATCACAAAATAAGTTAAACATTCACTGAAATGCTCTGATCCAAACTGAATTGAACTTGCAAAAATCTCCGTCAGGTCCCTGAGATTAATCCACAGCAATGCCACGGAGCTCTGGGCTTAAAACCTTGCCACCGCCAGAGGCTTCTTCTCTCCCTGTGCCTGCAGTCTAGCCTCTCTCCCTAGGGAGGCCCTTCTCGACCCCATAGGAGCTCTGACCCTCCAGCAGCATTCAGGGACCACGCCCAACCCCCACGGGAAGTGCCCTGAGAGAAGTCTCCAGCCCTAAGTCTTCCCGGGTCCTTACGCTTGAATACGATGGCCGCGTTGTTGACCAGCACATCCGGACCCCCGAACTCTTGCGCAGGAAGTCGCGCAGGACCCGGATGCTCTGCAGGTCGTGGATGTCCAGCTGGTGGAAGCGGGGACTCAGGCCCTCGGCCTGGAGCTGCTGCGCAGCTGCCCGGCCCCGTGCCTCGTCCCGCGCCGTGAGCACCACGTCCCCCGGGAACTGCCGGCACAGCTGCTGCACGATGGCGAAGCCGATGCCCTTGTTGGCCCCGGTCACCAGCGCCACTCCGAAGGCTGACGCCATGGCGGTGTGCAGCGCAAGCACTGCCCTGTGTGCTGAGCAGATGGTGCTGTGGGCCCCACGGAGGGCTGGCGGTGCAGAGGCTGACAAGGACAGAGATGCCAGTGCACCTGTGCTCTAGGATCCAGCACTGTGGCTCCCAGTGCCCAAGGCCCCGCCTCAGTCCCTCCATTGTAGGAGGGGCCAAATGTTCCAGTTGTGTCCCTCCATCAGCTGCACCTTGAACCCGGCCGAGATTCTACCCTCTCAAGTTCCCTCTTTTGAGGCAAACAATGGCTCAGGTTGGACTGAAATGCTCGCGAAAGGTGGTTGGTGATGGGATAAGGGGGCTAGGGATTCACAGTAGTTGACCTAAAATAATTTTGGGAAAACCACAGAAGGGAAAAAGGAGTGGAGACATTGTCTCGGGAATGTGTCCTTTCTCTGCGGAATGGGAATGCTTGGGTTTTTCCGAGGTGCATTGAAATTTCTGGCGTGGGGAAAGTGCTTCTGAGGGTAGAGGTCCCCTTCCTTTCGTAGGAGAAACTCAAGGAGGAGAAATAGAGAATCAGTCCTGTGCTGAGACTTGGCTGTGGGCTGGGCTCTCCCTCTGTGTGATTCTGAGGATCTCCAGGTGGGAGGGGATGTTTATGAAGCCGCTGGGGGCCAAGGTATTGATTGGAATGTTGGATTTAGGGGCACCTGGGTGGCTCAGTCGTTAAGCATCTGGCTTTGGCTCCAGGCGTGATTCTTGTGTTATGGGATCAAGCCCCACGTCAGGCTCCTCTGCTGGGAGCCTGCTTCTTCCTCTCCCACTCCCCCTCCTGTATTCCCTCTCTGGCTGTCTGTCTGTCTGTCAATCAATCAATAAATAAAATCTTTAAAAAAAAAAGGAATGTTGGATTTAATGATTACATAATCCCATTGGTCTAAGGTGCCTACTTTATGGGTTAGTTGAGGTTCACAGTTCAGAAGTATTTTATATATTGAGGTGTTATTTTTTAAAATATCAAGGCAAAAAGACCTATGTGACCTCAGAGTATTTTTGCAAATTTGCAGTGGAGATCCTGTGTGTTCTTGTTGACATCAATAATCCTCATTTGTCAGTTTAGAAACGCAAATAGGAAAAGAAGAGAAAAATTAAATGCAAAATAACAGGGAGTAAGTTTTCAGCCTTTTTGACATGAAAAACTTGAAAAATAAGGACCCTACCCTTGCTTCCAGGGTCTCTCACCTTTCATTTGGGTGAGGCTGAAAACCCCTGGCGTAGAGTGAAAAATAATCAGTATAGAAGAGGCACCTTTCCAACATGCATATTCCTGTGAAGGGAGGCATGCGGTGGACGTTCAGTCAGGCCCACCGGGAGCCTGGCATGGATGGGGCGGTAAGAATCTTCTCGTCACACTGGGGTCTTGGGCCTCACTCCCGGGCACTCATCACCACACGCAGACCATCCTCAGTTTTCTCCGTTGTCTCAGAGGGCCCTGTGGATGTGTCTATGTTCCCTCTGCCATTTCACACTTGGTAATTGTTTTTTTTCCCAGTGCGTTTGATAATCAGAGACCACAGGGGTGTCTTCCCTTCATGGTGTCGACCATGCTCTATTCGAGGCCTGTACAATGGGCTGTAAGCCACGCCCGACCTTGCTCTTGGTTTGTATACTGTCTGTGGTTACTTTCGTGCTACAACAGCAGACCTGGGGAGATCGACAGGAGCGTGTGGCCTGAGAAGCCAAACATATTACTCTCTGCCTCTTGTGTAACGTGTGCTTACCCTTGAGTGAAACTCCGACTGCTCCTGGTCTTATTAGGTGTAGTGCACTTCTCAGCTGGCTCAGCATAGAAAGAGTCTGCACAAATAGGCATGGATAGAGAACATTTATTCATCTCCGGGGTTCATTATTTCACTGATTTCATTTATTCTGTCCCTGTATCACAGAAGAAATTAAAAAAAAAATCTTCCCTGAGTTAGTAGGCTCCTCAAATTGAATACTCAGCAGGGATATTTTATATATGTATTTTTTCTGAGGATAGGGAAATTATCGACAGTAGAAGAGTCCTTTTGGTCAAAGGAGGGGACTATCATAAGGGATCCATGGACGGATCCGTGAATGAAGCTCACCATTTTTCCACTTTCTTCTCCATAACAAACTCCCCATGAGGCCCCTCAGCATCTGAGGGCAAAAGGGCCAAGTAGACAGGGGTCTCCGCTCCTTCCTCTGGGCTTTTAGTGGCTCTAGGTCCTGCCATGTCTGTTCTCACCCACCCAGGGCAGCAGGCGTTCAGTAGGATCTTGTCCCCTCTCCTCTGCTCACTCAGGTTCCTGGCATGGATTCTGGACAGGACGGTGACACCGATTTTTGTCACTCCATAGGCGGTGTCAGGCCAGCCCTCTTTCCTGTGCACGCCTTTCTTTGTGTCTTCCACGAACTTGTTCATGAGCCCCACCAGCTCCTCCTCGGTGATGGTCTCGCTTCTAAACTTCTGCTGTAGTTCTGGGCTGCAGTTTTTAAGGGCTCTCAGACTCACCATGCTAGACACGTTCACCACTCTGCCTAAAATACAACACAAAATGTCATGTAGAAAGACACAGGAATGACGAATAGCAATTTTGCTAAGATGTTGTTGGAGAAAATTTCCACTTGAGACTTCATTAATTTGCTATGAGCGTTAACGAGGACTGTCTGTGTGAGTGACGACTATGATACGGTCTTGAAACTTGTCATACCCACAGTCTCTGATGATGCCTGAGAAATACTCTAAGGGGGAGGAACTGAGCAGGTGTTCTGCGGGAAAATGGAAACGCTGTAAAGAACCTGCTAAGGAGAATGTAAGAAGACATTCACTGCTTTCAAGAGTGGATGACCTCTTTCTCCCTCAGGCCACCTTTGGGACCACCTGAGGATCTTATGGTCAGTGGGGAGGCGTCTACAATCAGGTCTGTACAGACCAGTAAAGAGCTGAATGGTGTAAGGAGGGCCGTTCCATCTGGTTTGGAAGGCTGCTATTGTTTGAGGATGGTAAGGACAGATTATTAGCCTGGTCTGACTTGCATGGTGATGAGTCTATGATGGGGATTTTATGAACTTGGGAGTGTGTTATGGCCTGAGAATACAGTCATGGAGAGAGGCAGTGGAAAACCAGGGGACTGAAAGAGATCTGTGTAGGGGCATGGCCTTATGGAAGTCAGTGGGGCAATTCAGGGGGCAGATTAAAGCTGGACATGTCAGTGCCCCTCAGAAGAACCCTTCACAAGACTGGAATGGGAGTGGAACCAGCAAGTGGATATCCTGTTGTGCCTGTATGAAGTGGCCATCTAGTCTGTGAGAGGAGTGGAAATGGGAGAGCTGGAGCAATGCATGCAGAGCTGGGGTAATTGTTGACATGGACTCGTGCACCCTGTGAGGCAAAAAATGCTAATGACTCTTGAGTTTCTCAGCAAAAGAGACAAAGCCTGGAGATGGTTATGGGAGAGATGGCCCAAGGGGAAGGTCCTGCACAGAGCTGGCAAGTTGGGTGGAAGGTAGTAGCTTGAGAGGCTCCAAATGGGTCCGGACGAGTCAAGGCACTATTATGGACCAAGCTTTGGTTAAACCCAGAAGATGCCAGTGTTCAAGCAGTATAGCGGGATGAGAACAGAAGATGCTGCAACTTTTTGGACTAAGGTGTTACATTTCTGCAGGCCAAGCAACACGTTCTCTTCTGCAGACAAGTGTTTCCACAGAGAACTGGAACAGGCCTCTGGATCCCCGGTTGTCTCAAACACGAGATAAAGGTACGTGGGGCTTAGACACATTCACTGCACGTATTCACACTCAGCATGAGTGGGGTGGGTGCCAAGGGACCATCCCACTGGACAGATTCCTCTGCTTCGCTGGGGACTCTGGGGAGAGGGTGTGGGGGAAGATGCTAACTTGACCTTACAGTTCTTCCCTACATTATCTCAACTTCCTTTTCTTCCCACTCTTACCGTGGTCCCAGGACCAGGGCTGCAATTGTGGAAATGGGAAGCAGGGATAATTTTGAAAGAAGAAACTGTATAACTATAGCTTTAAGTCCTTATGTGGGAATTCCTAAGGGAATAATGGAGCGAATTGTCTCTTCCCCCACCTGGGAAACCTGGATGACAGTGAACATAGCTGTGGTTAAAACAATCCACTCATTCTAGACTTATGCAGCCTTTTCCTATAGTAATGGGAGTGGACTGGAGGGAAGGCACTCCTTCGACTAGTATCATTGCAGGTAATCAGGACCAGCACAGAGGCTGAACTTGATGTCCCTTTGAAAGGTGAATGGGGATGTCAGGTGGAAGAGGGAGGTGGGAGGAGGAGGAATGAGGATAATGCATGAACAGGGGGTTATGCAACAAGAGACATCCAATATTACAGCCCGGGGTGGGGGGCAGTACAGGTGCCCCATCCATGTGGAAATGTACCACTGGTGTGAGGCTGTCAGCAACTCTGGCCACATGTGAGTGTGCAGGCCTCCTGGCGACCATGAGGAGGGGTCTTCCCCCAGGCTGGACAGGTCTGGGAAGACATCCTGAGGAGCGTGAGTGGCAGGAAGAGAAGGATGTGTGTCTGGAGCTCTGGGAATGTCTAGGCAGGTGACCGATGTTAGGGGGGCCTTAGAAGTTTGAAGAGTGAGGAATCCACTAGTGTGAGTAAAATCCGTGGGAGAGAGTGTGAGGGAACAGAAAGGGTCCAGGTAGGAATCCTCAGGGTTCTGCACCTGTGAGTGGCACGGAGTGAGTAAAAGGCCCTGTGAGGAGAGATCTGAATGACGACTTGACGGATAAGACAGGCAGTTGTGAAGGAGAGGCCGGACAAAGGGCACTGCTGATTGCAGGATGAGTAAGCGTTCTGAGGCAGAGGGGCACCTGTCCAGGTGGAGACACAGCAATCAGGCCGGTGTGGCTGAGCAGGGAGAGGGGCCAGGGGTCTGTAGGTGAGGCCAGAGAGGCAGGGGCAGATCATGCCAGAAACACCACAGCTTGGGCCCCTGATGAGGCTCACCTTGGGGTTTCATTAGAGGCAGCAGTTCAGTGCACACATCTCGAGTACCAAAGAAGTTTGTTTTCATGGTCACTTCTGCTTGAATATCAAATGGTGTGGGATCATCAGCTTCCGGGGGAGAAAGAGAGTAGTGTTAATAGTAGCCTTGTGGCAAAATTCCACAGAATGACATATATTAAATAAGTGCATGTGAAATCTGGTGAAATGTGTAAAACTGGCATCTAGTTAACAGTATGTTGCACTGACAATGTTCTTATTTTAATATGCTGTAGTGGTATAAGATCACACCATTGGGGGAGGCTGGGTGAAGAGGTGGTGCACAGGTGGGATCTCTTGTTAACAAATTTGTGCAGTTTTCTTGTTTATTTCAAAATGCAGTAAAAATAACCCAGCTGCCCCCAAATCCAATCTTAGAGAAACACTCTGACAATCTCGAAAAAGTCCCCAGGAATCGGAGGAAACACAAAGGTCACTCAGGCTGATAAGTCCTGCAATTTCTGTTGGACTCTGTTGGTGCTGCAGCGCTGTCTGTCCATCCCTCCTCCCTCCCTAAGGAGCCATTTTGGATGCCACAGGCGTTAGGAGCCCGACCGCATGGATTCCCCAACAGATGGAGCCCGCCCTGGTAGGGGGAGCTCCGGGGGTCCACGTCCCCTCCCAGCTCCCATCCCCTTACTCTTGAAAGCGATGCCCGCGTTGTTGACCAGCACGTCCAGGCCCCCGTACTCCTTGCGCAGGAAGTCCCGCAGGGCGCGGATGCTCTGCAGGTCGTCGATGTCCAGCTTGTGGAAGCGGGGACTCAGGCCCTCGGCCTGGAGCTGCTGCACGGCCGCCAGGCCCCGCGCCTCGTCCCGCGCCGTGAGCACCACGTCCCCCGAGAACTGCTGGCACAGGTCGCGCACGATGGCGAAGCCGATGCCCTTGTTGGCCCCGGTCACCAGCGCCACTCGGGTGGCTGACGACATGGCTGTGTGTGTGTGAAGGAGGGGACGCGCAAGAAGTAGTTGCCCGGAGAGCGGACCAGCGGAGCTTGTTCAGCACAGTGCCTCGGTTTGTGGGCAGGGTTCGGTGCGCCTGCGCGAGGCCAGAGGTTGCTAGGTGCGCCCCGGCAGATCACGCCCCCTTAGGGCGTGGCTTCCCGGGACCCTCCCAAGGTCGGTGGAGAACTGGAAGGTCTAATAGGTCGGTTTATAAACCTGGGGGTGGGTGGCCGTGGTTGCCCTGGCGACAGCCCTGCCCTGCTGCGGAGGTAATCGTTCTAATTGGCCAAGTCAGTCAGTGAACTTTTATCTCTGGTTTTCCATGAGTTTTCCTCGTATTCTCCCAACAATGAAACTAGTTGTGTGTGCACTTGAGGAAATAGCGTAGTTTTCCAGACTTTTTTTTTTTTACCTGATGCTTAAAAAAATCTCTTGAACTGAAGTCTTTGGAACTATAGTTGTGAAAAAAGCTGCTAGTAGCATGGCAAGGGATCATGTGTGTGTTGTTTTCTTCCTTAAGTATGTGAAAACAAATCTATTTACTAATCCTGGCTGGTTTTTACATAATAGTGGGGAGCATTCACTGATAAGTCACAGGATTACCTCCCTAGATGTTTGCAGGATCATCAAGTTACTGGTATCCAGGTCCTGCAAGGTAGGGGTTTGAGGGGGATTTGAAGCCCTTTCTCACACTCAAAATAGCTTGTCAGGGTCCATCTTATTATCCTCATTTTAAAGTGAGGAAATGGATCCTCAGTAAGTTTGTGAATTAATTTGGTGTTGGGAAATGATTTTTCTTTCTCTTATTTCCATTCACCCGGAGGAATAGGGACTATTAAATCCAGTCTCATTTGTGTACTGTCCCCATAAGGGAGCCACAGCCACTAGTGGCTATTTAAATGTAAATTTAATCGAAATAATACAATTTTATATTCAGTCTTTGGTTGCATTACCTATATGTCAAGTGCTCAGTAGTCACATGTGTTAGTGGACACTGTATTGGGCAGTGCTGATCTGCAGTATTTCCATCACAACAGAAAGTTACAAGCAGTGCTTTAGATAGATTCCAATTTTGTTCCACTTTCAAGGTGGGTTTCCAAGCAGTTGCAAAAAACAAAAACTAACAATCTGGGAAAGACCTTTGCTTTCTTTGACCTAATTTTTTTTTTTAAAGATTTTATTTATTTATTCGACAGGATAGAGACAGCCAGCGAGAGAGAGAACACAAGCAGGGGGAGTGGGAGAGGAAGAAGCAGGCTCATAGTGGAGGAGCCCGATGTGGGGCTCAATCCCATAACACTGGGATCATGCCCTGGGCCGAAGGCAGACGCTTAACCGCTGTGCCACCCAGGCGCCCCTTTTTGACCTAAATTTTTATTGAGATAATTGCAGATTCACATACAGTAAAAAAAAGTACAGCGATTCCTTATACTTTACCCAGTTTTCCTCTATGGTAATGTTTTACAGCACAATAGTATAGTATCATACTGAGGATGTCAACATCAAAACAATCCACTAATCATATTCAGATTTCCTCGGTTTTATTTGTACTTAATAGTGTGTGTATTTGGATCTATACAATTTTATCACATGTAGGTTTGTCTGTCCACCACTACAGTCCAGACGTAAAACATTTCCATCAGCAGAAGGACCCCCATTGCTTTTTTATAGCCAAACATACTCTATTGTCTACCCTCTCACTCTGTATTGGCTGGAACCAGTAGTCAGTTCCTCATTTTAAAAATTGTTTTAATATGTTAACATAGATGGACTTGTGCAGTGTAACCTTTGGGGAGGTTTTTTTTTTTTTTCCTCCACTCAAGATAACTAAGATCTTTGTTTTGGATTTTCTTCTTTTATCCAAATGTATACTTGGTTAGTCATTTGCTGGCTTCTCTGCACATTACATCTTACTTTCTTCTATAGCTGGGTGAGCCAGTGTTAGAAGGAAGTGCGAGGAATTAAATTCACCTAGAGAGCCATTCACAGATAGCATATGGTGTGCCAGAAACTTTGGGCATGGTGAGGGCCTGCTGTTTCAAAAGGCAAATTCCAAGAGGGCTGTGAATTATATTTTCTGCCTGATTTGTTTATCCTTTTAGTACTGATCCCAACACAAGACTTGAGGTCTTTTAGTCAATGAGGCAGGACACTCAAGAAAATACAATACATAAAATATCACAGGGAAATAAGAATTTAGCATATGATGAAAGTGGTATTAACAATTAATGGGGGGAAGAAAGAATTATTCCAAAAATGGTCCTGGGGAAAGGGAGTGATAATTGCATAATGTCATCAGTTAATTTCTATAAAGAGAAAAAAGTGCTTTCTCACTTTTAAATTTACAGTTTTATAAATGCAACCATAAAATGAGTATAAGAAAATATAACTAAAATTTGTGGGAAAAGGACTTTGTAAGTATAAGAACAGGGGAAGAATCACAAAGGAAAGGACAGATTTGAGTATGGGAAACATTTTGCAACTTTTTTTGAAAACATGCTCGTTTAGAGCCAGTGAATGAAGCTCATTTGGATGATTTTTAATTTTTTTTCCCTCCTGTCAAATTTGGATCTTGACCCTGGCTGTGTGTTTGTGAGGCCCCTACCACTTTGCATATATAGCCGCTTGTCTGACTTCTGAACAACTTGAGAAATGAAACAAAGGAGGAGAGATGGAGACCCCAGATCTCTGTTGGTACTAGCTAGCTTGGAAGATATTGCTTCGTTGTGAGTCAACTCTGAGATCATTCTGGCTGCTAGATGGAGAAAGAATGTTTATCACATCTCTTAACTCATGGAATGAACTCACATCTTTACTATCCACTGGTCCAAAGTAGTTATTTTATTTGCCTGAGAGTACCCAGTTCTATGGTGTCTGTTAACATAGAAGATGTAGGAAAAACAGTCCTGTTAAATGACCAGTTATTAAGCTCTCAGGGTCTTCTCTTGCCCATGATTATTTACACTCCTAGAGCTCCACTTCTTACATATTTTGCTTGTTTTGGATGTTCAGTAAGTCTTCTTAAAAGGGTGGAGCATGGATTTTGATTCCCAGAATCAAATTGTGGCTGAGATACTTAGTAGATATGTAACTCTAAGCAATTTACTTAATTTTGTGAAAGATAAACAACACTGGATACTGTTTAACGTGGTAAGGAGAGATTTTATTTTATTTTATTTTATTTATTTTTTGCCCTCCTTACTACCCATCCCCAGCTTATCCCATTCCCCCACCCTCCTCCCCTCTGAAGTCCTCAGTTTGTTTCTCATAGTCCATAGTCTCTCATGTTTCATTCCCCCTTCTGATTACCCCCCCTTTCTTTATCCCTTTCTTCCCCTACTGATCATTCTAGTTCTTATGTTCCATAGATGAGAGAAATCATATGATAGTTGTCTTTCTCTGCTTGACTTATTTCACTAAGCATTATCTCCTCCAGTGCCATCCATGTTGTAGCAAATGTTGAGAACTCGTTCTTTCTGATAGCTGAGTAATATTCCATTGTATATATGGACCACAACTTCTTAATCCAGTCATCTGTTGAAGGGCATCTCGGCTCCTTCCACGATTTAGCTATTGTGGACATTGCTGCTATGAACATTGGGGTGCATATGGCCCTTCTCTTCACTACGTCTGTATCTTTGGGGTAAACACCCAGTAGTGCAATGGCTGGATCATAGGGTAGCTCAATTTTTAACTTTTTAAGGGACCTCCACACGGTTTTCCAGAGTGGCTGTACCAACTTGCATTCCCACCAACAATGTAGGAGGGATCCCCTTTCTCCACATCCTCTCCAACAATTGTTGTTTCTTGCCTTGTCTATTTTTGCCATTCTAACTGGCGTAAGGTGGTATCTCAGTGTGGTTTTGATTTGAATTTCCTTGATGGCTAATGATTTTGAACATTTTTTCATGTGTCTGTTAGCCATTTGTATGTCTTCATTGGAAAAGTGTCTGTTCATTTCTTCTGCCCATTTTTTGATTTGTTTATTTGTTTCTCGTGTATTGAGTTTGAGAAGTTCTTTGTAGATCTTGGATACCAGTCCTTTATCTGTAGTGTCATTTGCAAATATATTCTCCCATTCCGTGGGCTGCCTCTTAGTTTTTCTGACTGTTTCCTTGGATGTGCAGAAACTTTTAATCTTGATGAAGTCCCATAAATTCATTTTATCTTTTGTTTCTCTTGCCTTTGGGGATGTGTCATGAAAAAGGTTGCTTTGGCTGATGTCGTAGAGGTTGCTGCCTATGTTGGTAAGGAGAGATTTTAATCAGTAATATACTATTGAAATATGGAAGTGGGTCCAGCATGAACTGAACTCAAACTTGGATTTGTGCAGAGGTGGCTGAGTGTTTTAAAGGGAGAATGAGGGGGGGGGGCGCCTGGGTGGCACAGCGGTTGGGCGTCTGACTTCGGCTCAGGGCGTAATCCCGGTGTTCTGGGTTCGAGCCCCACATCAGGCTCTTCCGCTATGAGCCTGCTTCTTCCTCTCCCACTCCCCCTGCTTGTGTTCCCTCTCTCGCTGGCTGTCGCTATCTCTGTTAAATAAATAAAATCTTAAAAAAAAAAATAAATAAAGGGAGAATGAGGGAGTAGAGGGGGAAGGGAGGTGCTTGAGTAGAGTTGGGGAAATGAAAAATTATGAAGAGTGGGTCAGTGTAAATGTCATTAGGCCAGCTGTGTGGGCTACACAGAGACTGGGAGAAGCTTTTTTTTTTTTTTGTAAGATAGAACAAGTGGCTTTAATGATCCAATTTTTATACCATGGTGTCTGCAAGTCAGTACAACTCATGGCATGGGAGATTTTCTGTACCAGCTATTGGGGCTGAACGACTCCAAAGTGACTTCAGATTTCTTTGTCTACTTGAAGTAGGATTAAAATACCGGCAGCTTTGAGCTATCAGAAACTATGTTAGTGTTTGCTTTTTAAAAATATAATTTTAACGTGTGTGTGTGTTGGGGGGAAATGAAATCAGTGTACTGAGGTTGCAAATTTTATAGGCCAAGACTGAGTTCTAGCTAGAGGAAGGCTCAGAAGAGCCTGGCTATAGAGTTTGCTCAAGGAGAGAATCTTTGCCAATTCCCATCTAGAAAATGGGGCTATCAGTGTTTTCCTCCCTCATAAAAGGAAAATACTTGTCTCTTGGGATGCTTTTCTTCCTGTCTTGAGTTCACTTGTGTGAGAATGTGATGCTTGGAGCTGCAGCAATGCTGTCTTGACACTAAAAAGAAACAAACTAACATGTGAATAGCTAACTCCCTAAGAATGGCATTGTGGAAAATTAGAGCCTTGATCCTTGATGATGGCATTGAATCACAGGTCCAAATCTGGAACCAACTATTCCCACCCATCCTTTTCTTTTCTTTTCTTTTCTTTTCTTTTCTTTCTCTCTTTCTTCTTTCTTTCTTTCTTTTCTTTCTTTCTTTCTTTTCTTCCTTCCTTCCTTCTTTTCTTTCTTTCTTTGTGCTTGAGTGGTGGGAGTTGGCAGAGAGAGAGGGAGAGAATCTTAAGCAGGCTCCATGCTCAGCGTGGAGCCCAATGTGGGGCTCAATCTCACAACCCTGATACCATGACCTGAGCTGAAATCAAGAGTCAGATGCTTAACTGACTGAGCCACCCAGTGGGCCCCATCCCTCCTTTACTTTTCAATAAGCTTAATTTTAGAATATATTTACTGAAAGGTTGCAAATGTAGTAGAGAATTCCTCATCAAATTCCCATTATTAACATCTATTATTTGTCACGAGTAAAAAAAGCAACATGGAACAGTAGTATTAATTAAGCTCCGTGCTTTATTTGGATTTTACTAGCTTTCCTCCTAATATTTTTCTTCTATTCCAGGACGCCCTCCAGAATACCACATTACATTACATGTAACTGTCATGTCTCCTTAGTTTTTTTGTTTTTGTTTTTGTTTGTTTTTGGTTTATGAGAGATTCTGAGTTTGCTTGTTTTCATGAACTTTGACAGATTTTGTCAAAGTACATGGTCGGGTGTTTTTGGGGTTGTTCGATATTTTTCCCAAGAAGAATTGGGATTATGGGTTTTGGGGAGAAATACCATAGAGGTGAAGTACCCTTCTTCTTTTTTTTTTTTTTTTTAAGATTTTATTTATTTATTTGACAGAGAGAGACAGCCAGCGAGAGAGGGAACACAAGCAGGGGGAGTGGGAGAGGAAGAAGCAGGCTCACAGCAGAAGAGCCTGATGTGGGACTCGATCCTGCAACGCCGGGATCACGCCCTGAGCCGAAGGCAGACGCTTAACCGCTGTGCCACCCAGGCGCCCCTGAAGTACCCTTCTTATATCTGGGGAGCACGCTATCAACATGATTTATCACCATTAATCCTCATTACCTGACCAAGGTTTCTCCACTGGAGTTAATTTTCTTCCCTCTCCATACTGTAGTCTTGGGAAGCAAGTCACTAAGTATAGTGGGGAGGGGGTGGGCAGATAAATTGAGCTCCATATCCAAGAAGGATCTGTAATTCTGTAACGCTGGGACTGGGGTACCTAGGCTCAAGCAAGTGAAGTGGGGCTAGGCCGGGCCCTGGCCGACCAAGGGCGGGCGGGGCGGGGCGGGGCGGGGGCAAAGGTTGCCAGGTGGGGCCAGACGCAGGTCCCCAGGGCGAGGCGGAGGTCGAAGGACGGAGGGAGGAGGAGGGGAACTGACTGCTTTAAGGGCCGGGCGGTGCCGCGCTGCGCGCCGGAGGAGGTCCCGCCCCTCTTCTAGGGAGAGAAGGACTGCGCAGGCGGACGTTACCGAGCGCAGCTTCCCCGCCCGCGTGCCGCTGGGTTTATTTACCCCTGACCGCCCCGCCCCCTCGGCTGGGCGGGGCGGTCCCGGCGCTTCCGGGAAAGCCGGCGCAGGCGCAGGCGCACGCTAGGAGGCGGCGGCCACAGCGCAGCGGGACATCCGCCCGGCGACTGAGGGCTTAGGTTGGTGGAGGCTTGAGGCGGCGTGACTGCTCTCGGCCTCTCCCACTGCTCCTTGGGCCAGTTGCTTAACTCGCGTTCGTCTGGGCCGCTGTTCTGGGCTTCCTCGCGCGCTGGCCCCGCCGCCGCGCCGAGGTGAGCCGGAAGGACTTGCGGGGTGGCGGAAGCTGCGGGACGCGGGATACCTGGGTCCCGGCGCGGCTAGTGCTGGAGCTTTCCTTATGTTTTCACTTATTTGGTGTGAAAAGAACAGCTCAGCTCTCAGACACCCACCAGCCTGGCGTTGCGCTGCGTCCTGCAGTAACCCCCCCCGTCATCTGGACATCCTTCAGCGGATGTCGCTCCAGAAGCCGTGGTTGAGGCGCGCTGGGGGATGCGCAGGAGCCTGCGGCCGAGAGTTGGTCCCTCTAGGGCCCGAGGCTCAGCCTCAAGTGCGAGTCCAGGGCGGGTGGGAGCGAGGCCGGGGGTTAGCCGTGCTGTCACCGGGCGTCCGGGTGCTGGCGGGGCTCTGGGCACCGGAGGGGACGAGCGGCGTTTGGCTCCGGGACCCGGCTCGCAGCCTTTGGGTAGATCAGGGAGCCTTCCACTGCTGCAGTGGGATGTTAATAGTGCCTGAACTTCTTGTTACTCATTTCTGTCTTAGTAGTAGTGGATTTTAAAACCAGTAGTATGGTTAAAATGCACATATATGCACATAAGTAGTTTTCATGTTACGTCATTTATGTGCTCATAAATATATAAGTCACAGAACAGGAGGATACAAAAGTAATAGTAAAAGCCCCCCCCCCCGGCATGTTTTTTGAGTATCCTTCCTTAAATTCTCTTGTTTTATAAATATACAGAATGTGTCAAAAGCAAACCCAAAAAGGATCATTAGATGTTCTGCAACTTTATTTTTCATTTAATATATCTTGAACATTTGGACACCTTAGCACATACCTTCTTCCTATTAATGGCTGCATAATGCTCCACTCCATTGTCCGTATCATTCTGGTGAGGTTAATGGATTTCTTTTTTTATTCTTCCAAAGAAGTAGCATGTAGAAACTATAATAGTAATTTTGGATTTCATGACCATTTCTTTGTTCTGTCTGCTTTCTTGGCTCTCATTCCCTCCCTAATCTGTTGCAAACCCCGTTTACTTATATTGATTTCAGTATCCTGGTTCTAAGAACAAATCATTGTTTCCTTCCTATTAAAAGAGGGTCTTTTTTTTTTCTCTAAGACTTTTTAGCTGATGAGGGCTTAGTGCCTACTGTTTTTTCAAAGTGTGGTAGGTTGGTGCTTAGTTAATGTTGATTAGACTCGAGATATGTAAGTCACCAAAGCACACAGTTGTGAATCAGTTATGAGGATTTTGATGTTTAATCAGCATTTAGTAGGACCTCAAGATAAAAACTATTTTAGAAGGACCGGTATAATGGGCATTCCCTTACTGCACAAGGAATCATGATTTAGCTCACAGTATAAATGTTTTGTGTACCTAAACACTTTAGAGAAATGGTTTACCAAATAATATAAGTTTGTGTAATTAAATCCTTGTAGGTACAAAGAATAGTGATTGTCATACAATTGGAAAGAAAGGCAAAGAAAATGCTTTTTGTTCTAGATTGGGCAGCTGGACAGAAACTGCAGTTTTAGGATGAGGAAAGGAAGAGGAAGAACAAGCCGGATCAGAAGACGGAAACTCTTCAGAAGTTCTGTATCAAGAGGAGGTATAGTTTTGATCTTTTGGTGCCAGTGATGAAAAGAAGGAGTCCTTTGTGGAGTGATGTTAACAGATACATGTATCTTTTCTCAAAGACACATGGGCAATGTTCAAAGAGAATATTTCTTAAAGAATACTCTTTTTAATAGTGCCATTACGTTCTTTTAAACCCTTGTGGGACTGTGAATATATTTCCCATTGCTTCAACTTTGTCTTCTCTAGGGATGACTCCCAGGTTTCTGTGTCCAGTGCTGACCTTCCTCCTGACCTCCAGCTACCTGAAGAATATCAGTGTTTGGATATAGATTCATCATTTCAGATTCAGTGTAACAGAGTCTGAACAAGACATTGTATATGAAGTGCTTGGCCAGGTGGAAAGTACTACATAAATGCAGTCGTTACCTTTGATAAAAATTAATAAAACTGTTCCGAGTTGACCCCAAGCCTGTCAGAAACTCTTAGCTGACCCCAAGCCTGTCAGCACCAGCTGAGGCAGTCTTTTTACTATTTCTTTCTTTGCTCTCTGTGGCCAGTGTCCTAAATGTCATCTAGTTTTTCTTAGGTTAGCTTCTCCCTCTCTGTTTTACTACTGGAAGATGATTTTAGGTGGCTCTTTGCTGGTGTAGCAACACCCTTGTTTTTCTTCCCTGCTAGTTATTCCATTTGTTGCTGTGAGTCTGACTTTCCTAAGGGACTACTCATATGTTGCTTTTTTGGTTTAAAAGCCTCCAGGGATTTTTCATTCCCTTTTGCATGATATCTGTGGCCTCTATCCTACCACTGCTGTACCAGAAGAATGTTCTCTCCATGCTGCTCCCTGGGCACAGCACACAAATGTCTACCTTTACCATTCCTCATAATTCGTCAGTCTAGAACGCCTGTTTTCCTTCTCCCTGCTTATTCAGTTTTTTTCCAACCTTTAAGGCTGAGTTGAGATCTTATATTTTTAGTAACGTCATTTTCAGTTTTCACTAACATCACCCTTTGTAATGATGCTTATTGGGTGTTATTCTTAAGGACCTGTGGTTTTTTAGTTGTTTCTTATCTTATTTCCCAACTAAGTTGTCAGCTTTTGAAGTTGAAGGACATGTTGAACATTCCCCACTGTGGTTAACATAGTGCTGTGTGTATAGTAGTTGCTCATTAAATGTTCACTGATTAAATGCTGTTACCATAAAATCTATTCTCTACTTTATGGTAGGATATTTTGGAAGGCTTAAATCTTGGATCTTGGTTTGTGGGTTCTTTTTTTTTATCATGTTTTAAAAAAAGTTTTATTGAGGCATAATTGACATACAATGAATGTCAATATTAAAGTGTATAATTTGATAGATTTTGACATATATATTCACACAGGAAACTATCACCACAATCAGGATAATGAACATTTCCATCCATCTCAAAAAGTTTCCTTGTTTTCCCTTGTAATCCTTTCCTTTTGCCCCTCTTTAGCTCTACCCTCCCCTCCCCCAATCCAGGCCACCACTGATCTGCTTTCTGTCACTGTCGATTTATTGCTTTTTATAGTTTTATGTGATCATATAGTGTATCAACATATAGTATTTGGCTGCTGCTTCTTTTTTTTTTTTAAAGATTTTATTTATTTATTTTGACAGAGAGAAACAGCCAGCGAGAGAGGGAACACAAGCAGGGGGAGTGGGAGAGGAAGAAGCAGGCTCCCAGCGGAGAAGCCTGATGTGGGGCTTGATCCCAAAACTCTGGGATCACGCCCTGAGCCGAAGGCAGACGCTTAACGACTGCGCCACCCAGGCGCCCCATGGCTTCTTTTACTTAGCATAGTTATTTTGAGAAAATTGTGTGTATCAATAGTTTATTGGTTTTTAATTGCTGAATATATTCCATGATTTGTTTATCCTGTTGATGGGCATTTGGGTGGTTCTCATTTTTTTTGCCTGTTACAAATAAAGCTGTTATGAACATTTGTGTACAAGTCTTTGCAAGGACGCATGAATTGGATCTTGGGTAAATACCTAGGAGTAGAAAGACTGGGTCGTATGGTGCGTGTAGGTTTAGCTTTTAAAGAAACTGCCAAACTGTTTTGCGGAGTGGTTGTATGATTTCACATTTCCTTCACAGTTTATGAGAGTTCCATTTGCTCCAGATTTTCGCCACCACTTCTTATTGTCTGTCTTTTTGATTATAGCCATCCTAACGGGTATGAAGTACTACCGTATTGTGGTTCTGATCTGTATTTTCCTAATGACTGGTCTGCTTATTTGCCAGTTACCTAGGTGTTCTTTGGTTGACTGTGTAGATCTTTTGCCCATGTTTTTTATTAGCTGGTTTTCTTTTTTTCTTTTCTTTCTTTCTTTTTTTTTTTTTTAAAGATTTTATTTATTTATTTGACAGAGAGACAGAGACAGCCAGCGAGAGAGGGAACACAAGCAGGGGGAGTGGGAGAGGAAGAAGCAGGCTCATAGCGGAAGAGCCTGATGTGGGGCTCGATCCCATAACACTGGGATCATGCCCTGGGCCGAAGGCAGACGCTTAACCGCTGTGCCACCCAGGCACCCCTATTAGCTGGTTTTCTTTTTCTTTTTCTTCCTCTTCTTTTTTTTTTTTTTTTTTTTTGCTTTTTAAAATTTTGTTTTGTGGTTATGGTAAGTAAGGCATTACTTTCCATTACATCTCTCTGGCTCTTGTTTGTACTTGTGGCTATTGATTTCTGCGCGTTGATTTTTTTTTACTGCAGTGTCTTGGTATGAATTCTCTTCTATATATTTTTTGTACCTTTATTCTTTTATAATTTTTTGAGCTGAAAATACTAATTTTTATTTATTTATGATGTTTGATTTTTGAAATTCCAGTATAATTAACATACAGTGTTCTACTAGTTTCAGGTGTACAATATAGCAATTGAACAATTCTGTACATTACTCAGTGCTCATCAGGATAAGTGTACTCTTCATTCCCTTCACCTCTCTCACCCATCCCCTGCTCACTTCACCTCTGGCAACCATTGTTTGTTCTCTGACTTTGAGAGTCTGTTTTTTAGTTTATCTTTTTTTCTTTGTTTATTTGTTTCTTAAATTCCATATATGAGTGAAATCATAGGATATTTGTCTTTCTCTGACTGACTTATTTCATTTCGCATTGTACCCTCTGGATCCATCCTTGTTGTAAATGGCAAGATTTCATTCTTTTTTTGGCTGAGTAAAAATCTGTTCATCTCTTGATGAACACTTGGGTAGCATTCATATATTGTCTATTGTAAGTAATGCTGCAATAAACATAGGGGTCTACATATCTTTTGGAATTAGTATTTTTGTATTCTTTGGGTAAATACCCAGTAGTGCAACTACTGGATCATATGGTAATTCTGTTTTTAATTTTTTGAGGAACCTCCATATCATCTTCCACAGTGGCTGCACCAGTTTGCATTCCCACCAATAGCGCCCAAGTGTTTCTTTTTCTCCACGTCTTCACCAACACTTGTTGTTTCTTGTGTTTTTGATTTTATCCATTCTGACAGGTGTGAGATGATATCTCATTGTAGTTTTGATTTGCATTTTCCTGATGGGTCTGTTGGCCATCTTTGTGGTTTCTTTGGAAAAATGTGTTTTATTTTTCTTGACTATTTTTCTTGACTACTGAGAGTTCTTTAAATATTCTGGATACAAAGCTTTTATCAGGTGTTTTGCAAATATTTTTAATCATTCTGTGGCATTTTTTTTGAAGAACAGAAATTTAAAATTTTGGTGAAGTCTTGTTTATCAATTTGTTGTTTTAAGGGTCTTCCTTTTGGTGTTGTACCTAAGAAATTTGCATAACCCAGGGTCTCAAAGATTTTCTACTATGTTTTCTTCTTGCAGTTTCATAGTTTTAGATTTTATATTTAAGTCTGTGATTAATTTTGAATTAACTTTATATATTGTACAAAATAGGAATACTTTGTTTTTTGCTTAAGGAGGTCTGATTGTTTCAGCAACATTTATTGAAAAAACTATCCATTTTCCACTGAATTGCTTTTGCACTTTTGTAAAAAATCAGCTATTCGTATATGTCTGGATCTGTTTTTGGACTTTCTATTCTGTTTCATTAATTTCTTTGTTAGTCTTGATGACAGTGTTACATAATCTTGGTTACTATAGCTTTATAATAAGTTTTCAATTAGTATTTCAAGGTGGTTTTGACTGTTGTAGATGAGGAGTCACCATAATGTTTTCCACAGCAGCTGCACCATTTTATGCTCCTACCAGCAGTGCTCAAGAGTTCCAGTTTTTCCACATCTTTGCCAACACTTTTCATTTTGTGTTTTTTTGATAGTAGCCATCCTAATGGATATGGGGTGATAACACATTGTAGTTTTGATTTGCATTTCCCTGTGATTAATGATGTTGAACTTTTTTAATATACTTATTCACCATTTACATACCGTCATTGGAGAAATATCTCTTCAAGTTCTTTGCCTGTTTTTTATTTTTATTTTATTTATTTATTCTTTGCCTGTTTTTTTTAATTGGATCTTCTTTTTTCATATAGGCCTTTACAACTGTAAATTTCCCTGTCTAACAGTTCTGGAGGGTAGAAGTCTAAAATCAAGGTGTCAGCAGGATTGGTTTCTTCTCAAGGCTGTGAAGAAAGCATCTGTTCTAGACCTTTCTCCTTGGCTTGTAGATAGCTGTCTTCCCCCCGTGTTTCTTCTGTCATCTTCTGTCTATGCATGCTTATGTCCAAATTTTTCCTTTTTATAATGACACTAGTCATATTGGAACAGGGGCCACCCTAATGACTACATTTTAACTTGATTACTTCTGTAAAGACCCTGTCTCTAAATAAGGTTGTATCCTGAGGTACTGGGGGTTAGGACTTCAATATAGAATTTTGGGGGTACACAATTCAACCCATAATTGATGCCTTTTATTTATTTTTCTTTTGGTTTATACTGACTAGAACCACTAGTACAATGTTGACTTGTTCCTTGTCTTGTTCCTGATCTTAGGGGGCAAGCACTCAGTTTTTCATCATTATGTCAGCTGTAGGTTTTTTGTTAGGTAGTCATTATCAGGTTGAGGAAATTCTCTTCTGTCCTTGCTTGTTGGCATTATTTATCAGGAATAAATGTTAGATTTTATCAAGTGCTTTTCCTGCATCTTTGAGATGATCATATGGTTTTTCTCTTTTAGTTTACATTATTTAGGTATTATTTATTCTCTTTTATGATATGACCATCTGTCTGAGACATTCATTTATTTATTTATTATTTATTTTTTTGAGCTTGCATAAGCAGGGTGGGGGGAGGGGCGGAGGGAGAGGGAGGATCTTAAGCAGGCTCCATGTCCAGCATGGAGCCTGACCTGGAGCTCGATCTCACGGCCCTGAGATATGACCTGAGCCGAAATCAAGAGTCAGATGCTTAACTGACTGAGCCACCCATGCACCTCTGAGACAGATATTTTTTATAAATGGTGCTCTGATTATATAGTGATTTTAATCACCACTTTTCTTTCTTCTCTTTGATTAGTGAATGAGAGCTACAAGCCTGAATTTATAGAGCTTAAGAAGTGGCTGAAAGATAGGAAGTTTGAAGATACAAACTTAATACCTGCTTGTTTTCCAGGTAAGGTCTGGCATCAACTCTCAGGACTTTGCTCACATGAGAGACGTGTGGGCCTAGGTGATAGGAAAGCAAGGGTAGTTCGTGAAGGTGGGCTGTGTTCTCTCTGGGAGCATATCTTCTGTTGTGTGTCAGACTTCCTGCCTTGTAGCTATAATATTTATTTATACTTACTTTGTTCTAAAAATAAATTGAAGTGGTTTTTGGGGAGAAATTCCATAATGGTAAAATAATATTAAAAATAAAAAAGGGGAATGAGAATAGAAAAATAAGACGGAGGCAGGGGTAAGGATAATTCATAAAAGCCATGATTCTAAAATCTTGCATACCTGTCAGAAGTCAGCCACAAATTTGACTTAGCTTTCCAACAGCCAGATAGTTAATATGATCAGTTACCTGTTTTTGTGTTCTATAAACAAAACTAAGTTGTTTACGTAGCAGAAGTGCAGGTATTCCTGGAACTTAGACCTGAGGGAAATGTCTTCATTGGGTCTTCATAGGGAAGACATTTATGTAATGTGACTGGTGTCCTTACCATCATACTCTTAGTGGTTTCATGGGATTTTCAGACCATGCAGGCTGATGGGATTATCCCATAGCTCAGGTGAATCAGAATAGTTTTCTAAGGGAAGGAGGTGCTTGTTCTCTGGTGGTGTGGCTGGAGGAGAGGTATCCTTAGGGAGGTCTCAGCAGATACTGCTCCTTCAGCTGGTTTGTGGCTGTGCTCCCCAGGTGTTAGAAGAGGAGCCCTCTGTGTCGTCCTAGCTTCAACAGTCACCTAAGCAGAGGTAGATTAACATAATTTTCTGGAATTGAGGAGCTTGTCCTGGAGTTTGGGTTAGCATTTTCTTCTGAAACATTCTCTCACTGAAGTTGGCAGCTTACTCTGGGTGTGTGCCTCCATTCAGCACCACCCAGTTCTGTCCAGAAGTGGGCTTGAGGTCATCATGAGGAGGACCAAGATGCTCTTCAAAAGGATTCCTGGTCTGCTGTAGCATAGAGACAGTCGTGCCATCAGGGCCTTGAAGTTCTACATCACAGGGCAAGTACAGATCTTTTACCTTACAGAAAATTAAATCATATGCCTCTGAGTGCTTTTGGACACTGAAATGAGTAAATACCCATTAGGTAATTTAACTCTGAGCAAATTAACTTCCTATACATCGTCATGATAAATGATTTACCACATGTGGTCCTGGTTGAATGTGGTGATGGGTGTAAAGTTCCCTACACATCACGAGGACTTTGGGCTAAAATACTTGCTTTGAGGCATTACCTGTTGGGCTGCTCCTATTTAAGATGGTGAACCATTTGTCAACCTCTAACGGAATGTTTAACTTTCAGTTTTTGTGTGTCAAGAAGCACAAAGCCAGGAAGAGCCACACTGTTAGATTTTACTGGATGGAGTTCTTCACAAGATGGTCTAGAGAAAATAGTGTCAGGAGTGGACTTGTGCCTTTGGCTGATTTATGCATCAGGTGTCACTTTGCCTTAAGAAGGATAGGATTAAAATTACCAGGCAGGGATTGGCATATGTTTGAGTGGAATGCCTGAAAAATAATCTGTGTATAATTTGGAGCAGTGAAGAGTTAACCATTTTTAATGGAACAGCTCTTTCTGGGCCCACCTTCAGATTCATGGTCACAGAAAAGCTAAAGCAAAATGGTTTGGTAATGATCATAGCCCATTCCTTATAGTTCTGGGGGCAAGGAACCTTCTTTAGTTTTGACTGCTATAACAAATTGCCATAGACTGGGTGACTTGACCAATTTCTTCCTCACAGTTGGGGGCTGGGAAGGCCAAGGTCATGGTGTGGGCAGATTCAGGGTCTGATGAGGACTGATTCCAGGTTTGCAAATTGCCATCTTCGAGTTGGATCCTCACATGACAGAGAGTTGGGAGCTGGACAAGCTTTCTGATCTCTTAGAGCTGCAGTGGGCACTAAATCCCAATCATGAGGGCTCTATCCTTATGACCTAATCATTTACCAAACGCCCTCACCTCCTAATGCCATCACGTTGTGGGTTGGGATTTCAGCATATCTTCCCTAAATCTTTATATACCTTTAGCTCTTAATCTGATAGGAGAGAATGGTTATGGGAGTCTGTCAAGATGTACAAAATTCTGGGGAATTAATCTTAGTTTGTGGAGGGGCAAGGCAGGATTCCTAAGTTGCAGGCAGGATTCAGTCTTTAGACTCTCACCTAATCTATGCTTTGGGAATTGATCCCAGTATTCGCTTTTGCCACCAAAAGCATTGGCCAAATCTGGGTCTTCCAGGTTGATTTATGATAGAAATTTTCAGGTGCAGGAAAGTCTGTAATAAGTTTGCTTTTATAAGAGCCCAATGGCCACTTCCTGCCTTGCCTTCGTAAGTGCAGGTTACTGTGATTTGTTTTCTGATACTGAATGCTATATTGTAGAAATACAGGTAAGTATCTTCCAGATTTTATTCCATATGCCACATTCTGTTCATGTATGTATTTGAAGAGAAATTTCCAGTTGACTTAGCACGTGAGTCTTTTAAAAGATGACCCCATAGGGAAAAAAAAATCCTTCCATTAGTAATTGGTTCCAGGAAGGGTTCTGGCCCATAGGGATGATTAATTCTGCTATGGGACACATGGAAGAAATTAAATAAGTTTTTGAAACCAAAACCATGTGTCTGAGCGGAAAGTATGCTTCTGGGTGGATAGATGAGTTAGGATTCATCAAATCAGACTTCTCAGACACCTGATCCAGGATCAAGGCAGGAGTTCCCTCCATGAACTAGGAGCTCCCAGTAGTCCTGCAGGGCTTGACCTTTGCTGAATTATATTCCCTCCTAGTTAAGGGAAAAAGAAAAAGATGAAGAACTATGAATTTGAAAAGATGAATATTCTGTACCCCATATAATAATTACTGGTCATAGTATACCTAGGCCTGCCGGAAAAGCTGCTGACTGTTACAAGAAAGGAGCCTTGGGCTTAGAAGGGTAAATTTCTGGGCAGTAGTGATGTTGACAATGCAGCTGGTGAAGTTACTTGCTGTGCCTGCTCTGGTCAAGGCCTTGGCTTACAGGGAGGGTCTAGTCCTGGATCTC
Source organism: Ursus maritimus (assembly GCF_017311325.1). Taxonomy (NCBI): domain Eukaryota; kingdom Metazoa; phylum Chordata; class Mammalia; order Carnivora; family Ursidae; genus Ursus; species Ursus maritimus. The sequence continues at coordinate 9,156,886 of NW_024426552.1, forward strand.
TGCTGTTGAGCTTACCAGTCAAGGAAAGTCTAATGGCTTCCCTGGTCAGGAGGGGAGGGTGTAGTCTAGGCTTTACGGGAGCTGAGTGGGTTTACTGGTCAGCCAGTCAAAGAGGCCTCAAGATCATCACTGGGAAAGCTGGCTCTGGTAGTGGGTAAAAGTGGCTTGAGGATCCAGCCTCTCAGGTTGGGTGGGCATTGGGAGTAGGCTCCCAGCACAGCTGGCAGGCCTCAGGGGAGAGGGTCCAGCTTGAAGGGTCCTGTAAGACACCCAGTAGTGGATCTGTATAAAGTCAATGATTTTAGGTCTTGACTCTTTGCTCTTCAAGGGTCATAAATCCAAAAGGAGGTCAGGACATTTTCTAGAACAGCTTCTTGATCCTCTCTTTCCCCTGGGAGTCAAAGGATGAGAGAGATAACCAGCTTCAGCTTTGTGTAATTTTGATATTCACTCGCATTTTTTTAAAAAAGATTTGTTTGAGAGAGAGCGAGCGCGTGCGTGAGAGAGCCTGAGCAGGCCAGGGGTGGGGGAGTGCAGAGGGAGAGGATCTTCAAGCAGACTCCCTGAGCCTGAAGCGGGGCTCAATCCATGACCAATGAAATCATGACCTGAGCTGAAACCAAGAGTCAGATGCTTAACTGACTGAGCCACCCAGGCGCCCTTCAATTGCATTGTTTATTCAAAATGATACCCGTAAGATCTTGAAGATATCATAGGTTTTTTTTGGATATTGTAGGATTTACCCCCTTTTTTTTGTTTCTTTGTCTTAGGTACAGGAAGAGGGCTGATGAGCAAAACATCCCTGCGGGTGAGAATTTCTTTTATCCTTGAAACCTAAAGTAGATTTTGCTGCTTTGTTTTTGTGGCTCGAATCAAGTGAAATAAAAATATTTCACATACACAGCCTTTTTTTTTTTTTAAATGATAGTTTGGAATATAATTGTGCCAGTTAGGTTTAAGTTTGCTGCATAGAGGAGACAAACCTTAAGTAATAGCAGAAGTTTATTTTGCTCTCAAGCCTGGGTGGGCAGACCTGGGCTGGTGTGGTGATCCCATGGCTGTTCGAGGCCTAGACTCCTTTCAGCTGTCTGTCCACATCCTAGAGGAAGCTCCACACCCTCAGGTCCAGGGAAGAGCTCCTGGAGCTTGAGCAGCAAGATGGCACAAGGGGGTGAGGAAGGGCAGGTTTCCTTCTTTTAAGAAAATTCCAGGCCTATCACATCTGCCAGTGACCAGGTACACAACCCCAACTGGCTGTGAGGGAAGTGAGATATGTCCTTTTCCCTGGCACAGTGACCTCCCGATAGGGTCACATTAACGGCAGGAGAGAAGGCATGTTGGGTTGGCAACTAGCCATCTCTGCCACAGCAAATTGTATAAAGCAGACCATATTTTAAGTGAGCCAGGGGAGGGAGCGGCTCTCATCTGAGAGGGTGTGCTTGGCATGCTGAGTACAAGCCTGAGTAAGCCTAAGCCTGATAAGCCACAGGCAAGGCCTTGGAGCCTGTCCCAGGATTGCCTTCAGCTGGGGGTGGGACCCCTCGGCTTATTGCCTCACCTGGAAAACAAGGAGGTAAACGACATGGATGATCTCCAAGGTCCATTTTAGTTCTTTCTTTGCTATTTAAAGAATATCTAATGCACAATTTTCTGTGAAGCTAGAAATTAATTCCTTAATTTATTTTTAGTTCCTTAATTTTAAAATCCAGCTACGTATGTACACATTTAGCCTAAAGAATGGTACTTTTTAATGTTGTAATTCTCTTATGCCACTTTTATTGTTTTATTTAAAACTTTTTAATTATAAAATACATATGACAAAATTTACCATCTTAGCCATTTTTAAGTGTACAGTTCAATAATATTAAGTACAGTCACATTGTACAATATTTTTATTTTTTGAGGGAACATAATTGTGTTCTGACTGTTTTGGGAGGGGATATATACTTCTTTCTCGTGTACACAGCAGTAAATGTAGGTAGTCTTTGTTTAGATGATGAGATGAGAATTAGCCGTTGCTTCACATCTGCTTTCAAATACGACCTTTGGTTAAACTTTTTGAAAATTGGGACATATCTTATGCATAGTGAAATGCACAGATTTTAAGCATCCAGTTTGGTAAGTGTCGATGAAGGGATTTACTCTAGTCAGGATACAGAACATTTTATTAAGTGGCTTTTTTAAAATCAGAAAATCGTGGGATGTTGGAGCAGGAAGGGATTGTAGTGATCGTCCAACTTGATCTTGATTTACAGATGAGGAAACCAGAAGTTGAACTCAGAAGACTTTGCCTGAGATTTTTAACCAACTTAGATGCCAGTTATAATGAAAGCCAGGATCTTAATTAACATCAGGCTTCTTAACGCCCTGTTTGTTTTTGGTGTCTGTGACTTGACATCTTAATTTTTCTTTCCGTGTTTCTCTCTCAGTGGAAGGAACTGAAAACTGTACTTTTTGCAGGTGGTAAAATGAGACCCTTGTGCTGGCTGGGCTGCCCTTTCTTAGTCTGGTTGGCACAGGTAATATGGACAATAGGCCTTTGCTGGGAATAGTCACTGGGCACATGGATTTCACAGAGTTGTTTTGAGTGGTTTCTTCCTATTTCCTATAGCACTATTTCCTGGTATAAGAAAGTGAAGGAGTGGTATGATTTGTCAGGAGTGTTTCCACATTCCTTTCTGGTGAAGGGTTGACTGCTAGTGGATGTCAGTCACGTAATTAACCTTTAATTCTTGTTGGGGTTGCAGTATCTGCTGTTGGAGCAACTTGCCTGCGTCCTCTGACTCAGGGACTTGGGAGCCAGACCGTTGGTGGGCTCTTTGGTGTCTATGATTGGGTTATCCTGGGTTCTTAGTGGACGATTGTGGACCCAAGGACACAGGTCCTTCTCAAAGCACGGGTGTTCTAAACTTTGCTTTCTTTTTGGTAAGGAGGGACAGATGATTATTTCGTTGCCTGAGAGTTGCCTGCTCACCACGGACACAGTGATTAGGAGCTACTTAGGGACGTACATTGCTAAGTAAGTGAACGCACACATGCTTATCTGGTGCAAATGCTTGTCTTGTAAAGTCTACAACATTGGCAAATAATGTCCTCTAAGGCAGGTTTACTCTGTTCTTGAAGTTTGTTCTTTATTCATTTTAAGCTGCATTTTTAAGGGCTTTAATAGGCTGCCTAGGATGTGGGTTTGAATCCTGATCTATCACTTACTAGAAAATGAAGATAAAGTGGGAGAATTGATGTCAATCATTCTGAGCGCCTTGACTCCTCCTAGCCTATTCTCCATCATAGTAGATCTCCACAAATATTACTCTTATTTTCACCCTCATTGTATTTGCTTGAATTCTCCTTCAGCTACAAAGAGCTGTTGACATTATGAAAGCGTAATTTTATTTAGCATAGAAGAGAGGAGGCCAACATAGGAGAAAACTATTTTCTGGCTTTTGTTATGGGGGACCTTTGTTCTGGGGGACTTGCTGAGAATAGAGTGAGGGGGATCCTTAGCAGAAGGGGTTTCTAAATTATGAGGATTGTAAGATTGTATTGTTTCTTAACTCAGTCTAAGTTCTGGACTTTTAATCTCCTTGGCATGTTTTTATGAGAGCAAATGTATCTTTATTGACCTGAGTAGAAGCAGGGATGGTCTTAGTATTAAAATTTTCTATATCATTTTGAAATTTTGAGTAGGATTTTTGGCAATATAGGAATTTGGACTTTGAAGGATTAATGAAAACTTTTCTAAATACATTTATGCAACATGAGATCTTTTGATAACAAAAATACTGCAGTGTATAGTTTGTAATAGAGTGAGTAAATTTAGGAATTAAAACTTTAGCAAATATATAATGAGCTGATTCAGTTTTCTAAGTTAGTGTCATACAGAACTTTTTGCAGTGATAGAAATGTTTCACTCTTCATTGTCCAGTATGGTAGCTGTTAGCCACATAGGCCTATTGGCACTTGAAATGTGGCCTACATGACTGAAAATTGAATTTTAAATATTATTTAATTTTGAATAACTAAAACTGAAATAACTACATGTACCCAGTGTTTACTGTATTGGATGGGGCAGGTCTAGGTTCTTTCCACCAGTTTTTTTCCCCCACCAAGTTTGATACCCTTATCGAAGTGAAATAAGTGAACTTGGATCAGAAGCTTTAAAACTGGAGAACCAAGTTGGAAGCAAAGAGGTTGTCTGTCTCTTCGCAGATGACATACTTTATGTGGGAAACCCAAAAGACTCCACCCCCAAATTACTAGAACTCATACAACAGTTCAGTAATGTGGCAGGATACAAAATCAATGCACAGAAATCAGTTGCTTTCCTATACACTAACGATGTAACTGTAGAAAGAGAAATTAGAAAATCTATTCCATTTACAATAGCACCAAAACCCAGAAGGTATCTTGTAATAGACCTAACAAAAGAGATAAAGGATCTGTACTCTAGAAACTACAGAACACTTAAGAAAGACATTGGAGAAGATACACAAAGATGGAAAAACATTCCATGCTCATGGATCGGAAGAATAAACATTGTTAAAAGGCTTGTGCTACTCAGAGCAATCTATACTTTCAACACCATCCTTATCAAAGTACCAATGCCATTTTTCAAGTGCTGGGACAAACAATCCTAAAATTCATATGGAACCAGAAAAGACCCCGAATCACCAAGGAAATGTTGAAAAAGAAAAACAAAGCTGGAGGCATCACATCACCTGATTTCAAGCTATCTTACAAAGCTGTGATCACCAAGACAGCATGATACTGGCACAAAAACAGACACATAGATCAGTGGAACAGAATAGAGAGCTCAGACACGGACCCTCAACTCTATGGTGAATTAATCTTTGACAAAGGAGGAAAAAACATCCAATGGAAAAAAGACAGTCTTCACTAAATGGTGTGGGAAAATGGGAGAGCTATATACAGAAGAATTAAACTCGACCATTCTCTTACACCATATATGAAGATAAACTCTAAATGGATGAAGGACCTCGATGTGAGACAGGAATCCATCAAAATCATAGAGGAGAACGTAGGCAGTAACCTCTTCAACATTGGCCACAGCAACATCTTTCATGACACGTCTCCAAAGGCGAAGGAAACAAAAGCAAAAATGAACTTTAGAGACTTCATCAAGATAAAAAGCAAAGGAAACAGTCAACAAAACAAAGAGGCAGCCCATGGAATGGGAGAGGATATTTGCAAATGACACTATAGATAAAGGGCTGGTATCCAAGGTCTATAAAGAACTTCTCAAACTCAACACCCAAAAAACCAAATAATCAAGTCAAAAAATGGGCAGAAGATATGAACAGACACTTTTCCAAAGAAGGCATACGAATGCCTAACAGACACATGAAAAAATGTTCAACATCATTAGCCATCAGGGAAATTCAAATCAAAACCACGTGGAGATACCACCTTACACCAGTTAGAATGGCAAAAATTGAAAAGGCAAGAAACAACAAATGTTGGCGAGGATGTGGAGAAAGGGGAACCCTCTTACTCTGTTGGTGGGAATGCAAGTTGGTACAGCCACTTTGGAAAACAGTGTGGAGGTCCCTCAAAAAGTTAAAAATAGAGCTACCCTATGACCCAACAATTGCACTACTGGTATTTACCCCAAAGATACAGATGTAGTGAAGAGAAGGGCCATATGCACTCCAATATTCATAGCACAATGTCCACAATAGCCAAACTGCGGAAGGAGCCGAGATGCCCTTTAACAAATGAATGGATAAAGAAGATGTGGTCCGTATATACAATGGAATATTACGCAGCCATCAGAAAGGATGATTACCCAACGTTTGCATCAACATGGGTGGAACAGGAGGAGATTGTGCTAAATGAAATAGGTCAATCAGAGAAAGACAATTATCATATGGTTTCACTTATTTGTGGAACATAAGGAATAGCATGGAGGACATTAGGAGAAGGAAGGGAAAAATGAAGGGAGGGATATTAGAGGGGGAGATGAACCATGAGAGACTATGGACTCTGGGAAACAAACTGAGGGTTTTCAGAGGGGAGGGGGTGGGGGATGGGCTAGCCCGGTGATGGGTATTAAGGAGGACAAGTGTTGCAATGAGCACTAGGTGTTACATGCAAACAATGAATCATGGAACACTACATCAAAAACTAATGATGTACTGTATGGTGGCTAACATATCATAATAAAGAAAAAAAGACTTTGCAAAAAGGACTCTCTTGCAAACAAAGCTGGTACTTGTTTCACAGTGAGACAAAGTGAGACAGTTCTTTGCCACTCATGAGTGCGACTTGTTAGGGCATTGACATCAGGGTGGGCTCTGGAGAGGAAAATCTTGAGGAAGCAAAACCCTCTTGGGTGCTTGGAGTAAGCTCAGAGTGTACTGACAGTTTGGGCCACAGTCCCTGTGGGAGCAGAACAAACCACTAGGATCTGTATCTCTAGCTTATTCCATATTTGGAATGGAAGTAATTCTTTTAACCTGGCTTCTGTTTTTTAAAAGGTGGCAGCCTCCTCCATCCCCTCTGCTGGCTCTCTGCACCTTTTTAGTCTCAGAAAAGCATGCTGGGGACCAGTCTCTCTGGAAACCTTACCTGGAGATTTTACCGAAGGCCTACACCTGCCCTGTGTGTTTGGAGCCGGAAGTGGTGAATCTTTTCCCCAAACCTTTGAAAGCAAAGGCTGAAGAACAGAGAGCCCACGTGCAGGGGTTCTTTTCTTCCTCCAGAGACTTTTTCTCTTCCCTGCAGCCTCTGTTTTCGGAGGCCGTCGAGAGCATCTTTAGCTACAGCGCCCTCCTGTGGGCTTGGTGCACGGTCAACACCAGGGCTGTGTACGTGAAGCACAGGCAGGAGCAGTGTTTCTCCAGGGAGCCGAACACCTGCGCGCTCGCCCCGTACTTGGATCTGCTGAATCATAGCCCGCATGTCCAGGTGGGAAGTTGACAAGGGGACACATGTTCTGTTTTGATAGGAAGGACTCTTGACGTGTAGAACCTGACTTTGAAACCATAGAGAGAGGTGTTGCTGGCTTTAGGTGAACCTACCTGCCACCAGGTGTTTTTCTGTCTTTTTTCCCAGCCCCCTTTTCCTTTCTGGCATCCCCTCCCTGTGTTTTCCCACTCTGCCTTCCAGGCCAGCAAAGGTCAGTGCTATATCCCCTGAATGGCCTTCACCAGAAGCATCCCCTCCATCCCCCAGCTTTGGTGCAGAGTCCTCTTTTCCTCCTGCCAGTATGGGGAGTGAAGTCCAGATTGCTTTCCTGTCCCATTCCCTTTTATACCTGGTGTCATTGCTGTCAGCTGTCATCAGCTGTCAGTTTATGTTTGCTGTGATCACGGATTGACTTGCTGTCTCCCTCTCTGCGCTGTGTAAGGATGGGGACTATGCCTTGTTTCTCCCTGTAACCCAGTGCAGGGCCAGGCACATAGTAGGCATTTAATAAACCTTAACTGAATGGATGAATATTTGTGGGGAAAAGGAGTCTGGGAAATACTAAAGAATCCCTCTTTGGGAGATAGTCATAGATCTCATCTCCAGCCCTTTTCCCCTCTGGCACACAAAGGAGACGATTACATGTGTAGGCATGCTGGGGTAGGGGTCTGGCTTTGAGGGCAAAGGTGTCCATATGTCAGCTCACCTGTAACCCGTTCAGGGTCCACTTAGAGGTACACTGGCTGGGCCCTTGCTTGTGCTGTTCTCTTCGTTCTGCACCCCACCTGGAGAAGATCAATGGCACCTGGCTAGCCTATGTGCCGGTGTGAGGCGAGCATAGGGAGACCTGTACTGTGCTTTCTCAGGCGGAGGCAATCTCCTTGCCTGTCTGCTTGTTATTGTTGGAGAAAGATGCATTTCTGACAGTATTCAGCGAAGGTGATGGAGGTTAGATGGCCGTTTCTGGGAGTGATGTTGATGAAGTAATGTCAGAGGCGTGCATATGATAGGGTGCTGGACACAGGAACTGAGTCAGTCCTCACTGGGATGACTTCATTTTTATTGGCCTGTTGGTGCATTTATGCTGCAAGCCAGTGATTTGACAGCCATCGTAGGGGCTCTACAAACTCCAGCCTGTGGGCATGTGACCCAGGGGCCGTGGCAGAGCCTAAAATGCTTGCTTGCTGGCCCTTTATGGAAAAAAGATTGTTGAACCTTGGTCTGAAGTGCGTTGCTGCTGGCTTTTGGCGTGTAACTCGAAACCGTGGCCCTAATCTGTTGATGTTGCAAGCTGGGAATTTCAGCCCCGTTTCTCATCCTTGCCCTCACTGGGATTTACTGTTTAGTGTGGTGGCCTCAGTGCTTGTACCCACTCCTTAGTGTGGAGAGCAGGTGGGTCATCTTGGTCTTTCCTCTGTTATTTGTTTATAGACTTGTCACAAAATCCATATGATTGTATCAACCAATATCCTGCTGCTCAAAGACTCTGTATTGTGAGACCTGAAATTCATGTGCTGCCTTGACATCTTTGGGCATCACAGGGCCCCAGGGGCCTGACTGAATTCCTCTGCTCTCACTGGATATACCCCCCCCCCCATCCAAAAAGAAAGGCCCTATCAGCTCAACTAGCTGCACCCCGCCTGGCCCTCAGCCTGACGGTTTCCCCTCCCTACCTGCCTCTTCACACGAGCACTCACATCTCCCCGCGGGAGCCAGGGGGTCACCTCCTTGTTACCCACAAGCCTGCTTCCCGTGGCCCCTGCTGGTCACACAGCTCCCAAACGTAACCCCTGTGTGGCTGGGGTGTCCTTTCCCCCAGGCTGTATATGTGACTAGTGACCTGTCCGCTTTCAGGAGTCATGCGTTTGGCCATCCTGAGAGCCCTTGGGCAGGACTCCCTCCCTCACCGAGTGGTGACATGGGGGCACACGAGATCCCCTAGTGTAGGGCTGGCATTTTCCCACATGTGGTTAAATTCACATTGTGATGAGTGTTGAAAGCTACATCTGACTTTAATACAGTAAACTTAATATTTTCATTTTTATGCTTGGCTTTAAAAAAATCGTTAACGATTTTCCTTTCTAGGTAAAAGCAGCATTTAATGAGGAAACTCGCTGTTACGAAATCAGAACAGCTTCAGGCTGCAGGAAACACGAAGAGGTGTTCATCTGCTATGGCCCTCACGATAACCAGCGGCTGCTCCTGGAATATGGATTCGTTTCCATCCAGAATCCTCACGCTTGTGTTTATGTCTCAGAAGGTTGGAATCAACTTTGTTCTTACTAAGAGGATACATACAGTTCTTTTTTCCACCCCCCCCCCGCCCCCAATCTGGGGATGTGGTTTTTTTAAGTTTTAGTAAAAATGGCAAAACATTAAAATGTGTATCATTTATTTTCCCCTAGGTAGGGGAAAACACTCACTGACCATGTAATTTGAGTGTTGAAGTGAAAAACAACAGGGCTCTGGTCAGTACTGAGGAAAGGAAGAACTGAAAAAAGTTTTGTTGCATTAGGTCAGACAGCAGAATGGGAGAAAAGGAAGACCACTAAAGAAATGAATATAATATTAAAAAGGTAGGAAGAAATGGAAATTTTTGTATTGAGACATTGTTACTCTCACTAAATGCAGGATAGAGAACAAAAAATTAAAAAATGTTAAGTACCTACTGTGTGAGGCACTGTGCTAGTGACAGGGATAAATATATTACATAGTCTCCTTGTTTTGGGGGTTTAATGCCATGATGAAATATTGATTTCATTTATGTTTTCCTGTGACCTACTGATTAGCCATCATAATAATTTAGCTATTAAATTTATGCTGTGGAAATTCCAAATATAGTATTAATAACAGTACATAGAAAAATGTTTCTTTCCCTCTTCTCCTGAAGCAGCAGAGAAATAGTTTTGTAGGCCATGGAGCCAGAGATTTACCGAGTATATAATTTGGGGTAGTTTTAATATAAGCTGTAGTGGAAATAGAAACTTGTTCAAGGTGAAACTACTCTATCCTATGGGCAGAATAATAATGTTATTTCTCAAACTAGAAATTAAAAGCAAAAACTGGGCCTTGCTGGGTCTCTTAGAAAACTAGCTTTGAGATTAACCTCCTGTTTTAGAATAATTTTAATATTGATGACCATGAAATACTGATTTGCAAACAGTTTGAACAAAATTTACATTTTAGTTATTTTTACGTTTATAAAACCAAAACGTAGAAATACAAAAAAGAAATTTTAGAAATAGAAAAATCAGTCATTACCCTGCTACCCTAACAAGCTTTGTTAATTTTTACATGTTTACTTTTAGTTGCTTATGATTGTAATCACTAATACCAGTTTTGAATTCTGGTTTTTGAAAACTTCTTGTTATAAACAACTCCTCATGTTTGTACAGCTCCTGTACTTTTGGTGGGTGTGACTTCCCTCATCCTGCCACTGTCTTGATTACCAGGCTTTGTGGATTAATTTGCTTGGTGGGGACATGTGTTGAGGTTGTGGGTGTTTTCTCCCCTGTCCTGGAATTCTGTAGCTTTTCAAGGACTAAATAAAGATCTCATTGAATTGGACTCAACTGGAGCTTTTTGGTGTGAATTAGGTAAAACTGTTTACACAGGTCTTGATTGTTGGTGGAAGGGACAGTAATTATAGAAGGCCCACACTTTTGTCTGATGACACCCTAAATTTCTTTCTTTCTTTTTTTTTTTTTGTAGATATACTTGTTAAATATCTTCCATTAACAGATAAACAGATGAACAAGAAGATTTCCATTTTGAAGGATCATGACTTTATAGAGTAAGTGTTTTTTCTTTGTCTCAAAATTATTCCTTCAGGAAACTTTGATGAGAAAATTGAGGGTAGCGTTTCTATAGGTATGAGCTACCTTCTGACTTGTACCATTTGACAGGTAGGTATTTATTGAGCATTTACTATGTGTAGTAAATTGTGCTTGATGTGGGGCACGCAAGGAGTTTAAGATACTTTTTAAGAAACTTATTTGGGGACATGAGATATGAACTTGAAGTGTTACTGTACTGAAAGGAAGCCCTGTTTATATTGATTGGTAGCCCAATGTTTGTCTCCAGCACATGGTCAGTGGGATGGCATTGGGCTTCTGCAGGCCAGGCTGGCCCTCAGTCACCCAGCAACATGGTGCACATGCTTAGGACGCAGGTTTGGGAGTGGTGGCTAGGTGATTCCACGCCAAGTGGAGCCTCTCTCTTTCAGATTTTCTTCGGTAAAGAAACTTAAGTTTCACATGGGCCAGCAGCAGTGTGAGTGCAGTCTGGCTGTGGTGGCTGCCATTTATTTGATGCCCAGGGGGACTCTGATTCTTCATCTTTACTCTCCCTGGGACCTGTGGCACCGGCCCTCTTCCTCTGCCTTCCTCAGCCAGATTCAGCTCCTTTCTGAAATTAATTGGAAAGTAGTTTTTTACCCTTTTTTTTTTTTTAAAGACTTATTTATTTATTTGAGAGAGGGAAGGAGAGAGAGCACAAGCAGGGGAGAGGAGCAAAGGGAGAGGGAGAAGCAGACTCCCTACTGAGCAGGGAGCCAGAGTTGGGGCTCGATCCCAGGACCCCCAGGATCATGACCTGTGCCAAAGGCAGACACTTAATCACCTAAGCCACCCAGGCGCCCCTTTTACATTTTTTTTTTAAACAAAGAATTTTATTTTATTTATTTATTTATTTATTTATTTATTTATTTACTTACTTACTTACTTACTTATTTATTTATTTTTACCTCTGGCTTTATTCTTAAGTAGAGGCAGACTTACTTTTCTCTTTTGTCTTTGTGACCATAGTGTTTAGACCCTTCAGAAAATGTTTGGCTCTTCAGCCATTTGCCATGGTGTCCTGAAGTACTGAAATGACAGGTGTGTCGTTATTTGTCTTTATACTTTAGAAATTTGACATTTGGATGGGATGGACCATCTTGGAGGCTACGCACAGCTCTTAAGTTGTTATGTCTGGAAGCCGAAGAATTGTAAGTTTCAGCATGTTGGTCCAGAGCTGTGGTTACAACCTGGACATAACCTTGGGGCTTCTGTTGGCTTACTATCAAATACCCAGCCTGGGAGGAGAAAGGAATGCCATTGTATACTGGGAGGCTTATTCTTTATGGATCTTGCCCATGCCCTGAGCATTTCACCATTTCTGGAATTCTGGTTTTAGAGTCATAATCAGAGTACATGGCCCTGGGACCTTTTTATTCTCAGGTATTTTTTCCCTGGTGACCTGCAGCTGGATGTTTAAATTTTATTTTTTAAAGAATTTATTTATTTATTTATTTATTTATTTATTTATTTATTTGAGAGAGAGAACTTGTGCGCCCGTGCGAGTCGGGGAAGGGCAGAAGGAGAGGGAGAGAGAGAATTTCAAGCAGACTCTGTGCTGAGTGAGGAGCCTGTCAAGGGGCTTGATCTCACCACCCTGAGATCATGACCTGAGCCAAAATCAAGAGTCAGATGCTCATCTGACTGAGCCACCCAGGCACCCCTTGAGTCAATATTTTAAAAAATGTGAGCATTGGCACTGTTCAAAGGGAAGTCCCTGAGTAGGTAGTTTTTTCCTGGGGGCAAACAGCTCCTACCCCTGGTTCTGCCCCAGGGCACAGATCCAGCTCCCTGCTAAAGGAGTGGTCTGGGTATTCTCATGGGGGAGGCAGGTAGAGGGGAACCCCCGGTGGAGACACACATCTTGGTTAGGCTCCTTAATGTTACCTTGAGGCTGCCGGTCCCTCCCCCGGCATGGAAAGGACTGGCCACTGCCCAGTGTAGGGACCTCCTTCAGCCTGGGTCCACTGCTTAGCCAAGGCTCAGATGAGAGAAACCATACGAAGAGAGAGCTTGCTGAAAATGGTGAGCCCACCCTCGAGTGGCTGGGAGGACTGAAGGAGCTGATGCCCTTGGCACGGTGCCCTGAAGTAGTTGGTGCTCATTCAGTAACTCCTGTCGGGATATTGCTGACCTCTTTTTCTATAAGGACTCGGAAAAAAGCGACTCCCTAATCTCGACACCAGGAATAGTTGTGTCTATTCTCAGCAGATGGTGTGTTTCTTATCTTACAGCCACTGTGGATTCTGTATCTGATATGTTTCCTTCTCTTTATTGTTTCCTGGAAAACTCAGTGGCCAATTTGTGGCCCGTCCAAATGTGCAGGATTTTCAGGCATGCGATTTATCCTGGTTGTATCTTAACCCTTCCTCCTTTGAACTTTCTTTTGTCTGGTTTTCACTGTCCATTCATCTTTTATTTCATCTCGCGTGTGCCCATGTAAGTGTCTTTAAGTCCTTTGTGGAAAAAGGTACGAGAGGTCACCCTGGGGCCTTTTCCCCCTTGAGTTACTCCTGACGGTCTGGAGTGATGTGGCAGAACAGGCCCGTGGTGGCTATTCTGCCCGATGTGGTTTGCATGCTGTGTCTTCCTCTCCTTAGCTGTGTTGTGTCACCTCGGGTGAGTTCTTTACCGTTCCCGATTCTCAGTTTGTGTCTAACGTGAGAATACTAAATGCTTTCTTTACTAGGTAATTGTGAAGATTAAATTAGATAATTGTTTTATATGAAATACTGTTCCTGGCATAGAGTGATTTCCTTCCTTCCTTTCCTGAGAACTTAGCTGTTTCTGAGCTTTCCGTTGTTGTCTCTAAAGCTGAAGACTTTTAAGACTTTATTCCATGTACGGCTTGTCAGCTGTTCTGAATTTCTGAGTGACTTCTGTATACTTCCACTCTGATGTGGCAGTTGTCACCTTACCTTTCCCCTCCTAAGCCATTCCACTTCAGATTGTTGGCATCCAGGATTTATTCCTCCACCCTTGTTCTCTGCATAGTGCTTCTGGCGGGCGTGTGGATTTGGCCCCGTCACCTTCTGTCTCAGCATCTTGCTGTGGCTCCCTCTTGCTTACCCTGAAATACTTCTACTCCTCTGCCTGTGGAAGGTTGGCTCCACTTGCCCCCTGAACCCATTTCCTGCATATTTTCAGTGTAAAATGGGAGTGACCTGCATGCACAGAAGGGCTTCACTGTAGATTCTTACTTCCATCTCCAGAGCATTTTACCTTGTGAAACGTGTTCTGTTCAGTTTGCCCTAGTTCAGGAAAGACTGTCACTTGAAGAGAAGGAAAGTTCTACTGTCTTTGCTCCTTACTCCTTAGTCCTTTTGGCTGGGAATCACCTTCTTGTTCTGTCTTCTGCTCTGTTCCCATGACTCGTGGACATGACTCCACTTACTTCGGTGCCAGACACAGGATTGCAGTGCTAATCAAATTCAGTCTCTTCCCGCAAAGAGCGTCAGTCCTTTGATTCTTATTCTCAGTTGTTCCTCCTTCTGTACCTTGTCTGCTTCAGCACAGGAGCTGTGTGTGGTGGGAGGTTTTAGGGTATCTGCTACTGGAGTGAGTTTATTATGCTTCTGGAAAAATAAGAGTTTTTTGTGTTGAAGTATAAAAAGACTTCTTTACTTCTTGAGAGCCTGCTGACATTATCTTACTGAACAATTTGGTTCTAGTACATGCTGGAAAAAAATACTTCTTGGGGAAATAATTTCAGATACAAATGAGAAGAGAAGTTTGGTCATAGCCCAGAAAATATGCCAGTATTTTATAGAGGAGACCAGTGCTATGCTGCGAAAGGTATGTTTCTAGAATATTGCATTCTTTTGTTACAGAAGTATTTTGATGAAGAAGTTACTTGTTTTGTACATGTTACACCTTATTAGGGCATCGTTTGATGCCTTAAATAGATGAATGTTGATATAATTTCCGGGTTTTTTGACTGCTAACATTGTGTTTATATTTTCAGTAGGTAAAAATTATTGGATGAATTTTTAAGTACTCTTTTTTTAAGTATTTCTATTTAGTAAATGTTTTAATTAAATGGGAAATCAGCTTATTTTTTAAAAAAGATTTTACTTATTTGAGATAGAAAGAGAGAGAGAATTAGCG
>NW_024426552.1:9171767-9219377 GCF_017311325.1 Ursus maritimus
CAGAGGGAGAAGCAGACTCCCTGCCGAGTAGGGAGCCCAACACAGTGTGGGGCTCGATCCCAGGACCTTTGGGATCATGACCTGAGCTGAAGGCAGGCAGATGTTTAACCAGCTGAGCCACCCAGGTGCCCTGAGAAATCAGCTCATTTTAATGAAGACATTACTGGGATTGGAAAATAATTTTAGTGAACCTTCAAGACATTATACTAAGTGAAATAAACCAGAATACAAAAAGACAAATATTGTGTGATTCCACTGTCCAGCATAGGCAAACTCATAGAGACCGAAAGTAGAGTTGAGGTTACCAGGGGCTGGGGGTGGGGGGAATGGGGAGTTTGTGTGTAATGGGTGCTGTTTCTGTTAGAGACGGTGAAGGAATCCTGGGGACGCAAAGTGGTGACAGTTACATAACGCTGGGATCGTACTTAATGCCATTGAACTGTACACGGAAAAGTGGTCAGAATGGTAAATTTTATGTTTATGTTTATTTTACTACAGTAAAAAAATTAATTTTAAAATACTTTCCAGGTTTCTCATATGAAAGATGAAGAAGTGGCTTTGATAAACCAACTAGCTTTGGTAGAAACATTGTGGATAGAAGAGCTAAGGATTCTGCAGGCATCTGCTGAGATTCTAAACAGTTTGCAAACAGCTTTTAGGTAACGTCACCTGATGCATTTGGTCACCTGTGGTGGGTGTGTACCATTTACAGTCACCCAGTGGTTTCTATTAAACAACTGTATACCAAGTCCTGCTCCTCTTGCTTTCTTTGTTTGTGGGGCGGAGCAGCGGCTGCTCCTGACATTGAAGGGTGTCTTTGGGGGGGCAGGGCAGGCTCTGCGGATTCTGGAGCCATAAGCGAAGGTGGATGTGTCATCCTCATAGCCTGTCTGATACTCTCAGAACAGATCACAGTCCTGCAGGAAGAAGTAGGAGGAAGGCACTGCACTGTGATGAGGGGGCGCTGTGAGGGGCTCTGTTGTGCCCTTTCACCCGGTGTCCTCCTAACCCCTCTGACTCAGCACCTGTCAAAGGGCAAGAAGTTCTATGTTTATTAGGTTCTAATACCGTTGGGTTAGGGATGTGCCGGCGGTGAGTGGCTTTGGGTGGTGCGTATGGGGGAGTGCGGGGCCAGCCTGGGTCTCAGCTGGGCTTCACGAACCCCAGCTGCACCAGACTGTCCCAGCGGGAGCAAACCACGTCACGTTTTTTGGTTCTGATTTCCAATCTGGAAAGGAGGTCATTGGGCAGGAATGGGGGTGGACGCCCTGTGCATCAACCCTGAGCCCCCACCCAGCGGAAGGGCCGAGGGGCAGGGACACATGTGGGCAAGTGATGCTGCCTCTCCCCTTCTTGGCCTCACTTACCAGGGATCAGGGAATTGGGTATAGGAGGGACAGTTGGGGCACTGTCTGTCTGTCATTTTTATGGAATGCGAGTTCAGTCATTAAATACCGGAGAGAGCGGGGCCTGCCTTAACAGACCACCCTCTGCAGTTTTCCAGAATGTGTTTGAATCTCTTTCTCGGACATGTCCCTTTTCCGTTCTCTTTGTGGTTTAACTCTTTTATTCTGCTGCTTTTCTGTTATTTTAATGGGGGTTTGGGAGGAATAGGAGATTACTGGGCTCAGTTGGCCATTTTGAATGAAGAGTCTTTACCTTCCCTTTTTCTTTTTTTTTTTTTTAAATAACATTTTAGGATATTGACTTTCCTCTGAGAATGGTTTTTATGTAAAGCGTGTACTAATTAGTACTTTTTAGATTTGGCTCAGGCTTTACACTCTTCGTAGCGTTCTCATGCCTGTCCGTGAACATTCAGGACCACTGTGAGGAAGTCAGCAGGTGTTATCATATATCACAGAAGCAAATACGTACCTTTTATAAAAACTGGACTACGATTGAAACATAAGACAGTAACATTTATTGAATATTAGCATTGCTGGATGTGAGGCACTGTGCTCAGGCCTGGTGTGCAGGGTTTTATTTAAGCCTCAGAGTTATCCCGTGCTGTAAATCAAAAGGGGAAGAAATTGCCTAAGATGCTATGCCTAGTGTGTGCTGTAGTGAAAATGCCCACCCACCCTGCCCTCAGAGGGACCAGGGTCCACAGCTGGGGTGTGTTTGTGGCTGGGATGTACCGTGCTGTCCCGATGACATGGGGATGTAGTTCACACCTCTGGGCTTGTCGCCTCCATTTCAGTGGGCATCAATATGCCAGTCAGGGAGCCTGGTACCGCTGATCCTCAGTCGGGATGTCTGCTTGATTCTGGGGTTCAGTGGAGGTAAAGTGCCCCAAAGCCATGGTTATATGTGAACGTCCATCCTTACTCTTTTCCTCTTTATCGTTTTCAGAATCAGTTGGGAAGAAGGGATGTTCCCTCCTCAGCTCTCCCTAGTCCTTGGCCTCAGGGGATCCCTGAATGAGTCACACAGGGGGTGGTGTCTTGAAGGGACCACCAGGCCTCTGCGAGGTTGGGGCCGGACTGGGACCACACAGTGCAGGGGCCACCCCAGTTGGGCATTCGTGCCCAGAATCCACTTTTCCCTCCCAGGTTTGCATTCTTCCCCAGCACTGGAATTCCTGCCCTCGTGGAATACAACCCAAACAAGCAAATGGGGCCCACTCACTTCGGAAGGCAGTCAGAGGATCTGGACGGATCTGGACATCTTTCCCTGTTCATATATATGGTTGGTGTTGACTTTATTTTTAAATAGCTGCAGTGTGTTTCAGGATTTGATACACCAGGGGTCTGCAAACTTTCAAGGGGCAGATAGTAAATATTTTAAGCTTTCTGAGCCATACGGTCTTTGTCCCAACTATATTGTACAGCATATAGACAGTATGCAAACAGGTTGCATGACTGTGTTCCAGTAAGACTGTTTACAGAGACAGGTCATGGGCCATGGTTGGCTGACCCCTGTGCTGTTTGATAATTATTTTTTCTGTTCCCTGTTTGTGTACATTTAGGACCTAACTATCTATCTATCTCTCTATATATATATACACACACACACACAGACACACACATACATGTATATATGTATGTATGTATATGTAAAATTTAAGTTATATATATTATGTAATATATATAACTTTATATAACTTAATGTGTATAATATATAGTACATGAACTCCTACTTGAAGGTGCCTTATACCTTCTGAAAATAAAGCCCCCCCCCAACATGAAAAACTTCACAGACTTGTGTGGTAATAGTTGTGCTTTAGGTGTCCAGTGTTTAGAAAAAAATAGACAATGACAAAAGTCGTTACACATTTACAAATGAGAAGTGTTTCATCATTCACATCAGGTCTATGTGTATTTGAAAAATGTCAGAATAAGACTCTTCCATTTGTAGACAATGCTTGGGAGAAATCTGAGGCTCTTGCAAGGCAGTCTGGCCCACAGGGTAACCTGCTGGTTTGTCCTTGAAAAATCATCATCATGAAGGCCAGCAAAACCATCTCTATCTAAACAGGAGGGGCAGCCTGCCCTGATCTTTTCCCAGCAGTACTGTTTTCTTCCTTCTTTAGTGTCCCACCCTCTCCCCTCCCCCAGCACCCTTTCCATCTTCCTCCTTTTCTGTTTTCTCTCCTCACTAGTGCCTTGTGTGCGGCTGAGGTTCCTAACACACCCGCCCCTTGTTGCTATCAGAGTTTGTGGGTGGAAAGCCTCCTGTGAGGGGTGACTTGGCCTGAGGGGACAGACACCAAGAAGTTAAGGGCTATTTGGGGTATACCTCAAGTCTGAAGGTGGAGACTGGTAATGACCTAGGAAATCAGAGCTGTTAATTCTATGAAAGTGGCTTTCACCGAAGCACTTAGACACCACCCTGAGAGGAGCCATTAAGGCCCAGAAATAGGGAATTTATTTTAGCTCCCAGGTGGCAGACAGCAACCACGTTCTGTGTGATAGATTAATGTTGGGTAGTAGTTTTGTCCAGAGGAGTAAAGTATAACAAAACCTAAATCAGTTTGTCAGCTGACATATGAATATAGAGCTTTGTCAGGCATGCAACCACGTTGGTTCACTTGGAAAAGGGCTTTTTTTTTTTTAAAAACAAAAAACAAAAAACAAAAAACAGATCCAGAAAGCCATTTGTGAATTAAAGGGAACGGAACATTAAGAGGGATGAAGTAGGCCTGAAGCATTTTTCTATAACCCTGCCAGTGTACCACATACAACAAAGCCAGGACCATAGAGAACACGCCAGCGTGCCACACGCAACAGTGCCATGTGCTCTCTCTGATGCTGTTCTGTTTTTACCTTTCAGAGGGCATCTTTCTGTCTTTATCATTCTGTTGTAACCTTGCCTTGAGGGAATATTTTCTTGTCTAATTTCCTTCTATTCTATAGTTAGATTATTACACAGTTTTAACATTAGGCTGTGAATAAATTTTTAAAACCTCACAAAAATATAGTAGAATTTAATAAAAATGCAACGTTACCACATCATACCCACTGGGACAGCTGTAATAAGAAAGATGAAGTGTTGAGGATGTGGAGCAATTGGAACCTCTAACCCTGCTGAGGGGGAGTCAGGTGGTGCAGTTGCTTTGAGCAACAGTCTGGCAGTTCCTCCAAAGGTTTAGCACAGAGTTTATGACCCAGCAATTCCCCTCCCAGGTGCATACCCAAGACTTGAAAACATGTCCACACAAAAACTTGAACATGAATGTTCATAGCAGTTCGTATAGCAGTTGTTCATAACAGCCCCCACCCAAAGGTTCCTCTGTGGATGAATGGATACATAAAATGAGATTTTTTCCATAAAATGGGATCTTATTCAGGCACAGAAAAGAAAAAGTACTCATAAATGCTACAACACAAATGAGCCTTAATGTGCTAAATGAAAGAACCCAGTTGCAAAAGACCACATATAATTGTATTTGTATGAAATGTGCAGAATTGGCAAATGTCGAGTGATGGGAAGTAGATGAGTGGCTGCTGTGGGGCGGGTGGGGCGGGCTGGGGCACGCCGGGATTGGGTGGCAAGGGCTAGAGCGTAGGGTTTCTCTCTGGGGTGACGGAAGTGCTCTCAAGCTGTGATGGCCGTGTGGCTTTGCACGAATACGGAGGCCCTTTGGATTGTACACTTTAAATGGGTCAGTGGTACGGTCTGTGAGTTGTATGTCAGTAAATCTATTTTTTAATAAAGTAAGGTTAGTGCTTAATATTCTACTCCTCTTCTCACTTGCAGCTAATGCTTTTCCAAAAAGGTCCCGAGGCTGTCAGTCTGACAGTGTCAGTAAGTGCCTGTGCATTACATTTATCACCTTGTTAATCCTGATCCATGATCTGATGAGGTCATATTTTCCTGATTGTGTAAATGTAAACATGAAGTTATTGCTGAGGTCACCTAGCACTGAGGGGAACAGGTGGGATTCAAACCTCTGTCGACCTCCAGACACCATGCTTGTAACGTTCATACAGCAAAGACTGTGTTTGTGAAAGGTGCACACAGGCTTAGGGAGGCATCTGATCTCACCTGATCAGGACTCTGTAAAGTTAAAGTGTAGCTGGATCGGTCATCCTTGGAAGAACATTGGAGGGCTGGATGTTACAGTCTTGCCTGTTTAAATCTGCTCTCTCCTGGCACTTACTTTGATAAGCAAAGAGACTCCTTAATATATAGAAGAGCAGACTTATGGCCCAGGGAACCCATCTTCAAAAATGGCAACCCAGTCCCTGAGCCACATTTTATAGAGGAGCAAATGAGTGTAGAGAAGGGAAGTAACGGGGCTGAGGATATTCAGCAGGTGAGCACAGAGCCACATGAGGGGGTGGAGCTATCTTTGGTCACAGGTAGTTGAAACTTTTATTAAGAGCATGCTTGTTAGGATGTGGGCCCTGATCATGGCATCAGACACTACCAGGTTCTACGAGCCCATCCCAAACCTATAGTATCAGAATCTCGGGGGGTAAGACCGGGAATATGTATTTTCAGTGAGCCCCTGGGTGATTTCAGTGCCCGTTGTTTGTGAACCACTCATTTAGAGATTCTGATGAAGGAGTGCCCTCTGAGGCCCTGGGCCCTGGGTTTTATTTGGTCATCTCATGACTCGATGTGAAGCGTTAGGCACACCCCAGATTGTGTGACTCTGAGGCTGGGGGCCTCTGAATACGTGTCCTGTCAGAGGGTTGGGGTGAAAGAGGGCCTTGAGATGATCCACTCAGACCCCCTCATTTTGTGGTTGAAGCCCCTAGAGATTGAGGAGCTTGCTCTGGACCCTGGATTTGCATATCAGAATCTGCGTTTTCTTTCTGATTCTAGTGGACGTCACACTGGCCTGCATTTTCCTTCCGTAGTGTAAGATCTAGACATTCTCCCAAATGGACTCCCCAAACCATATTCTAGAGAAGAATCAGAGTGGGAGTGAGGCAGTTGGAGGAGAAAGGGAAATGCTCACCCCAGCCCAGGAGGAGGTGGAGAAGGCGCTAACAGGAGCCAAGCTCCTGCCTGCGCTGGCCTGCACATTCTCATAGGATTTTCCCATCTCATTTCACAGTAGCTTTATGGGGCAAGTATTCCATGTTTTACCAGAGGTGAAGAAACTGAGGGACGGAAGGGTCATGGGACCTGTCCACATCATACAGTTGGGATTAGAACTCAGGAGTCTCTGAATTCAAGTCTGTCACTTGTCACTTATACCTGTTTCTGCCTTCAAAGATGGGCAGCCTACAGTGCAGGGCGGGTATAGACCCCCTTACAGCGGTTTGCTTTATTTTGTCTCATTTTCATGTTCTAACAGGCAACTTCCTCGACCTCATTGTGCAGACTGACAACAGGGAATGAGCAGCACCCAGGTGCAAGGAGAAAGATGTTCTGTCCAGGGGTCCCCAGGGGCCAAGCCCTCTCCCCGTGGTTTTCAGTTGTACAACCCCCTGCCTGTCACTGTGACATCCACATCACATAAAGGGCAGAGGGGCGAGAAGGGGTGAGTGATCCCAAAAGGCAGCCTAGCTGTACTTTTGATGTCTTAGCCAAGAAATCATTGTTAAGGCCCATGTCGAGGATCTTTTCCCCTATGTTTTCTTTTAGGAGTTTTATGGTTTCAGGTCTTACATTTAAATCTTTGATCTGTTTTGAGTTAATTTTTGTGAGTGGTATAAGATAGCATGTGGATATCCAGTTTCCCCAGCACCATTTATTGAAGAGACTATCCTTTTCCCATTGTGTGTTCTTGGTGGCCTTGTCAAAATTTAGTTGACCGTGTACGTGTGGGTTTATGTCTTGGCTCTCTGTTCTCTTCCATGTGATGGTTTTTATGCCAATAGCATACTATTCTGATTACTCTATCTTTGTAATATAACTTGAAATCAGGATGTGCCATGCCTCCAACTTTGTTCTTTATTTTTCAGGATCACTTTAGCCACTTGGGGTTTTTTGTGGTTCCATACAAATTTTTGGATACTTTTTTCTGTTTTTGTGAAAGATGCCATTACGATTTTGATAGGGACTGCATTGAATCTGTAGGTCACTTTGGGTAGTATGAACATCTTCACATCATTAATTCTTTTAATCCGTGAACATGGAATATCTTTACATTTATTCATGTCTTCTTTAATCTCTTTCATCAGTGTCATAGTTTTCAGTGTACAGGTCCTTCATCTCCTTGGTTAAATTTATTCCTATGTATTTTATTGTTTTTGATGCTGTTTTAAGTGGGATTGCTTTCTTAATTTGTCTTTCAGATAGTTTGTTATTAATGTGTGGAAATGCAACAGATTTCTGTATATTGATTTTGTATTCTGCTTCTTTACTGAACTTATTATTGCTAACAGATTTTTGGCAGAGTCTTTAAGGTTTTCTATGTATAAGATCATGTCATCTGCAAACAGGTAATTTACATCTTCTTTCTGATTTGGATGCCTTTATTTCTTTTTCTTGCCTAATTGCTGTGGCTGGGACTTCCAGTACTATGTTGAATAGAAATGGCCTTATTCCTGATCTTAGAGGAAAGGCTTTTAATTTTTCACCATTGTATATGATGTAGCTGTGGGCTCGTCATATATGACTTCTGTTATGCTGAGGAACATTTCTTCTGTACCTAATTTGTTGAGAGTTTTTATTATGAAAGGCTGTTGAATTTTGTCAAATGCTTTTTCTGCATCTATTAAAATGATTGTATGATTCTATCCTTTATTTTGTTAATGTAGTGTATCACATTTATAGATTTGCTTATGTTCAACCATCCTTGCATCCCGTGGATGAATCCTTCTTGATCATGGTGTGTGATCATTTTAATGTGTTCTTGAATTTGATTTGCTAGTGTTTTATTGAGGATTTTTGCATTTGAGTTCATCAGGAATATTGGCCTGCAATTTTCTTTGCTTGTGGTGTCCTTGTCTGCTTTCAGTATCATGGTAATGCTGGCTTCATAAAATGAGTTTGGAAGTGTTCCTTCCTCTGCAGTTTTTAGAAGAGTTTGAAAAGGATTGGTATTAATTTTTAAATGTTTGGTAAAAATCACCTGTGAAGCCATCTGGTCCTGGGCTTTTATTTGTTGGGAGAATTTTGATTACTAATTCAGTCTCCTTGCTTGTTATTGGTCTGTTCAAATTTTCTATTACTTCATGATTCAGTTTGGTAAGTTGTGTGTTTCTAGGAATTTATCAGTTTCTTCTAAATTATCTAATTTGTTGGCATATAGTGGACCGTAGTTGTCTCTTAGGATCTTTAGAATTTGTGTGGTATCAATTGTAATGTCTCTTCTTTCATTTTTTTTTATTGAGTCTTTTTTTCTTAGTTTAGCTAAATGTCAGTTTTATTTTTTCAAAAAGTCAACTCTTAGTTTTGTTGGTATTTTCTATTGTTTCTCTAGTCTTTTTTCAAAAGATTTTATTTATTTATTAGAAAGAGAGAGAGAAAGCAGGAGCAGGGGGAGGGGAAGAAGGAGAGGGAGAAGCAGGCTCCCTGCTGAGCAGGGAGCCTGACACGGGGCTCGATCCCAGGACCCTGAGATTATGACCTGAGCTTAAGGCAGATGCTTAACTGACTGATCCACCCAAGTGCCCCTCTCTAGTCTTTATTTCATTTATTTCTGCTCTAACTTTGGGCTTGGTTTGTTTTTCTTTTTCCAGTTCCTTGAGGTATAAGGTTAGGTTGTTTATTTGACATCTTTTTTCTTATTGTTAAGCATTGTTATTATAAACCTTCCTCTTTGAACTGCTTTGGCTGCATCCCATAAGTTTTGGTGTGTTGTGTTTCCATTTTTGTTTGCTTCTAGATGTTTTTTTGACTTCTTTGTTGACCCATTGGTTGTTAAGAAGTGTGTTGTTGAATTTTCACATATTTGTAAACTTTCCAGCTTTCTTCTTGTTGCTAATTTCCAGTCTCAACCATTGTGGTTGGAAAAGATACTTGATATGATTTCAGTGTTCTTAAATTTCTTAATACTTATTTTATGACCCAACATATGATTTATTCTGGAGAATGTTTCATGTGTGCTTGAGAAGAATGTGTTTTCTGCTGCTGTTGGATAGAACGTTCTGTATATATCTGTTAGGTACATTTGGTTTAAAGTGTCATTCAAGTACATTATTATCTTACTGATTTTCTTTCTGAATGATCTATTGAAAGTGAGGTATTAAAGTTCCCTACTATTGTTCCATTGCCATCTATTTTTGCCTTCACATCTGTTAATACTTGTTTAATTTATATATAGGTTTTTCAGTATTGGGTATGTAGATTTTTACAGATGTTATATCCTTTTGATGAATCGATCCTTTCATCATTATATAATGACTTTCTTTGTTAGGTTTTTGACTTAAAGTCTATTTTGTCTGATGTAAGTATAGCTATCCCTGCTCTCTTTCACTTTTCATTTGCACAGAATATCTTTTTCCATCCTTTACTTTCAATGAGTGTCCTTAAAGCTTAAGTGAGTCTCTTGTGAGCAGCATTTAGTTGTTTTTTTTTAAATCCGTATTTTTTTATCTATTCAGCCACTCATTGCTTTTAGTTAGGGAATTTAAACCATATACATTTAGAGTAATTCCTTTTTTTTTTTTTTAAAGATTTTATTTATTCATTTGACAGAGAGAGAGAGACAGCCAGTGAGAGAGGGAACACAAGCAGGGTGAGTGGGAGAGGAAGAAGCAGGCTCCCAGTGGAGGAGCCTGACGTGGGATGCCCAGGACTCTGGGATCACGCCCTGAGACGAAGGCAGAGGCTTAACGACTGAGCCACCCAGGCGCCCCTAGAGTAATTCCTGATCGGTAAAGACTTACTATCACCATCCTGTTAATTGCTTTTTCTGATTGTTTTGTAGTTGCTTTGTTCCTTTCTTCCTCTCTTGCTGTCTTTGTGAGCGGATGATTTTTTTTACAGTGGTATGCTTTGATTCTGTTGTCTTTATCATTCCTGTATCTGTTATAGATTTTTGCTTTGTGGTTATCATGAAATTTTTATAATACATCTTATAATTATGACTATTTTGAGCTGATAACTTGAATTGCATAAAAATCTTCTACACATTTACTTGCTCACATAGTTTATGTTGTTGATGTCCTAATTTACATCTTTTTATATTATCTATCCATTAACAAAATATTGGTGCTGTAGTTATTTTTACTCTTTTTTGTCTCTTAACCTGTATTTTGCCTCTTAACCCTTTGGAATTCGAAGTGATTTACACACCACCTTTGCAGTATTAGAGTATTTTGAATTTGGTGGCATGTTTTCCTTTACTAGTGAATTTATACTTCCATCTGTTTTCATGTCACTAATTAGTGTTCTTGTTTCAGCCTCCACTCCTTTTAGCATTTCTTATAAGGCAGATATGGTGGTGGTAAATTCCCTCAATTTTTGTTTGTTTGCAAAAGATTTTATTTCTCCTTTACTTCTTAAGGACAGCTTTGCTGGGTAAAGTGTTCTTGGTTGACGGTTTTTTTTCCCCTGAGCACTTTGAATATGTTCTCTCCTCTCCTGGCCTGCAAGGCTGCTGATGAGAAATCTGCTGATAGCCTCATATATGATTAATCTTTTTTCTCTTGCTGTTTTCAAAATTCTCTTTTTGTCTTTGATTTAGAATCTTGGTGAAGATCTCTTTGGGTTGTATCTGGGGACTTTTTTTTTTTTTTTTTTAAAGATTTTATTTATTTATTCATGAGAGACCGAGAGAGGTATTGAGAGAGAGAGAGAGGCAGAGGCAGAGGGAGAAGCAGGGAGCCTGATGCGGGACTCGATCCCAGGACCCTGGGATCATGACCTGAGCCGAAGGCAGACGCTTAACTGACTGAGCCACCCAGGCGCCCCGTATCTGCGGACTTTTGAGCTTCATGTACCTGGATGGCGGCCATACTTTTCCCAGATTTGGGAAGTATTCAGCCATTCTTTAAGTAAGTTTTCTGTCCCTTTCTCTGTCTCTTCTTCTGGGACACCCATAGTACACATGTTGTTTCATTGGATGTGTTCCATAATTCACCTAGGGTTTTTTTTCACTCTTTTCCATTCTAATTTCTTTTTTCTCCTCTAACTGGATAATTTCACCATGACTTGTCTTCAAGTTTCCAGATTCTTATTTCTGCCTGATGGAGCCTAATGTTGAAGCTTTCTGTTGTATTTTTAATTTCGTTCATTGTATGCTTTCAGCTCAGAGTCTTGATTAGGTTCTTTTTGTATGATTTATGTCTCTGTTGAACTTCTCATTTTGCTCATGTATTATTTTCCTGAGTTCATTAAATTGTCTGTGTTCTCTTAAATCTGACTGAGCTTCCTTTTTAAAATGCCTTAAAATGATTATTTTAAATTTTTTTTCGTAACTCACCGATCTGCATTTCTTTGGGATTGGTTACTGAAAAATCATGTTCCTTTTGTGGTGTCATGTTTGCTTTGTCCTGTTTCTGATGGCTTTGTGTTGCTGTTTGCACATTTGAGGGTGCATTCACCTCTTCCAGCCGTTTGACTGACTTTGGCCTTGGGGAAAGACTTTCACCTAGAAGTGGCTACAAGGATGCCAGCTGGGTGGGATGCAGTGTCTTTCATTCTTGGAAGGCACAGCAGTGTAGTCTCCATGCAGTTGCACCAGCTGAGGTCCGTGCAGGCACAGACCTGTGGGTGTTTTCTGTAGCCAAGACTGTGGGTGGCGTGGTGACTAAGGCTGTTGGGATATTCAGAGGCGAAGGTTGCTAGGATCTTCTGTTCTGTTTTTGCCTGCGGGAGGAAGTTCTAGGAAAAGGGGATCCTTCTTGGCCTGTAGTCTGGAATGCTGGCACTCAGAGCAATAGGCGAGCTGAAGTCCTGGGATCGGATGCGTGTAGAACTAACACAGTGCCTGGGCCCTGGGGCACAGGTGCACTTGCTGCAGCGGGGGCACTGATGTCTAAGGTGCAGGTGTATGTAGAACCTTGTGAAACCAGGGTCTGGGTCTCTGGGTCTTGCAGTGATTCTGGCAGGTAGATGATGCAGCAGCGGCTCAGGCCTGGGAATAGCAAGGAATAGCAGTGGCTTGGGCCCAGAGGGCAGGGGCAGTAGCAGCAGAGCCTGTGGATGGTGGTGGGTCACAGTCCCGACTTTGGCCTCAGGGGCAGTTTTAGGATAGCAGAAGCACATGTCTAATGATGGCCTATTAAAGCCCCATGTTAGGATCCAGGGAGCAAGACCTAGGGCAGCAGCGGTACCCCTGGCAATGACAGTTCAGAGCTTTGACCTGGAACCCAGGGACAGGGATCAGAGCAGTGATACTGTGTCCTGGTGGTGGTGGTTCAGAGCAGCAACCTGGAACCTGGACGGTGGGGTTCCGAGCAGTGGCAGCACAGCCCCATCAGTGAAGGGTCACAGGGTAGCCCCTGTCAGGGGACAAAGCTGCAGCCTGAGTTGAGGGCAGGGCTCAGGGCAGTGGCAGCTCCCATCTTGTATATGGTGAGGCACTGTGAAGTCTTGATCTCAAAGAGCTGGGCACAGCAGTGACACGGTTTCTGAGGGCAGATCTTATTGCAGGGACAGCTCAAGCCATGAGGAGGGGACTCAGTGCTGGGAAGTCCAGGCAGCTCCATCAGCTGGGATCAGTACTGGTGTAGACCGTGGGAGGCCACGGTAGCAAAGGCTGCAAACATCCACAGTGGTGTGGCTTGCTGGAGTTCTCCTGTTCTCCTTTACCCCATAAGAGCAGCTTCCCCCGAGTATATCCCCCATGCACTAAGCTGCTCTTGACTTGAGAATGGGGAGATGTGGGTAAAACACTTCCTGTCTTTTTCGATGTGACCAAGCTTGGATTTTAAGCTCTGCAGGGTTTTTGCTGCTTTTTAAAAAATTGTGGCCCAGAGCTTTCCCTGAGTTATTTTCATTGCTTCGTAGTTGTTTATAAACTGTTTTTTTTTTTTTTTTTTTTTTGTGAGGATGATGAGCATTGGGACCCCCTAGCCCTCCATCTTGTTGACTGATGTCACCTCCCTTGCACAAGGCAGAGCTTTATAAACTATTGAGCCTGGGTCCCAGCCCATAGGCTCTGATTTAATTGGTCTGGGGTGTGCCAAGATATTGGGGCCCTAAAGCTTTCAGGTGACTCTGATGTATGTCACAGTTCCCTTTCTGAGGCTCTGCTCTATAGGAGAAAAGCTGCGTTAACTAGTCCTAGGTGGAACTCTCTGGTTTTCCAGTGTGTACAGTGACAGGAGTTTGGGAGGTGGGATACAGAGTGCCCATTGCTATACTACCACACACGTTTATGCTGCTGAAATTAGTGTTTTAAATGGTGCCAATCCATACTGAGAACAGATTAATCCCAAGCTCAGATGCCTTAACATTTGGTTCAGTGAGTACATTGAAGTATGGGTGGCCAGACCACAACAGATGCTTAGTGCATTTTAGTTCTTTTCATGCAACTCTTTTAAAAACAAGTCATACCTGTTAGTGTCCCAAGTGTTCGGCTGGGTGCCCGAAATAGACAAAACGGATCTCTGAATCTTCGTGGGACTTTGCCGCAAGCCGAGGCACTTCTGTTTTCGTACACTAGATGGCACAAGAAGACCGCCGGGCTGAGGCTCCGTCAAAATGAGGCAGCAGACTATCATTTTTTTCAGCTGTTAGTAGGATCCAGACAAGGCAAAACAACTCTGTGTTGCTACTGGGGTAAAATGCAGAGATTCATGTCCTCTGGGGGGTGTTGGATCTCCTTGGGTGAGAAACACAGGCGGATAAACGTTAGTTCAAGGTGACAGCTGCCAGACAAGGGCCAGGTGTGTTGAGCTCGGAGGAGGGAGTTGGGTTGGGGAAGGGAGTTTGAAAAGATGCAGAAACTGCCCAGGCTCTGCCTACAGACAAGCCATAAAGATATGTTGATATTTAGCACTTTCTTTTAAGAAACAATGTCTAGCACCAGATAGCAGGTTTTCATTTCTAACATCACCGATAGCATGTGGACTCAGGTCCCAACACGCAGGCAAATAGAGGAAGGGGAGCTTTTAAAGGAGTTCGAATTGACCACCCCCACAGAGAAAGGGGTGTAGTCCTGTGACTTCTCTTCTGCGAGATGTTTCTGGAATTAGAAAATGGTGCATTTTGTGGCGAGAGCTGGCAAGGAGCCATTCCTTCTGACTGATGGGAGGGCTGGCCCATCTGTCATTAGAGGTGCGTGCATTTGATCTGAAGACAGAGCTTCAAGGTGGAGTGAAAACGCCAGGGTGTCCTTGGATTTCCCTGTCCACAGGCGGCTGACAGCCTTCAGATCCCGTTACACAGTGGCTAGGCCGGCGGTCCTATTTGAAATGATTTCTTTGGTCTGCTGGACTCTCTCTGTGCTTCCATGATCTGTCCTTAGATCAAGACTGACTCACCTTGCAGATGGGGGAGCTCCTGGCGCATCTCTTTCCTTTTGATTTCTCGCTCCTTCTACACCTGCTACTGATACACGTTCTGGCTTTGCCTTGAGTGGATGCTTGTTTTCTCTTTGGTGTTTCGTCTAGAGTGTGCTGGCAAGACCTGCACGAGGCCCTTACTACAGTATTGGATTTTCCCCCCTTAATCGAAAGAGTAGAGGAAATGCAAATGACTGTTTATCTGATTGGAATTGCCTTACTGGTGGTGGCTACCTGTTTGGGAAACAGATCTTAAGAGTCTTCAGGTTGGGGTAATGAGCTCTTTCTGATTGGTGTAGGTCAATATTCAGAGCAGGCAGCCACAGCATAGCCTGGATTGGGAGCCACGGCTCATATGGGCACAAACATCAGCAGAAATTGTGTGAAAGATGAAATATTCTGTTTCTTTATCCAGAAGACAGTGTCTCTGATACCAGTAAGACCAAACAACGGCGGGGGGCAACTGTGAGAACCCCTCCTTTTTCTTTTATGGCTTACTAGTGGCAGGAGTCTAGGGGAGGCCACGGCCACCAGGAACTACCCTCAGCAAGCTAAGTGGTGTCAGCATCTTTTATTGGGCTCACATAGAGCCCTGCTCCTCAAGGGTTGAAATGCAGACCGACAGTATCAGCTCCCCTGGGAGTTTGTTAGAAATGCAGAGTCTCAGGTCCCCCCGACTTACTGAATCAGAGTCTGCACTGTCACAAGACGTGTGTTCTTGCGAAATGTAGCAAAGCTGCGTCTCAGGAGCATGTCTAGCTCCAGGAATTGTGTTTGGTAGAGTCTTATCAGTCTGCTGGGCGGGTCTGACCAACAGCCGTCAGTATAGCACAGCTGGGGGTGCTGGTCCTTGACCAAAGGCGTCCCGTTGGAGCCGGCTTATCTACAGAGAGTGGGGCGGGGCTGTGGGTTCTGCTGAGAGGCTGGATTATCAGAGCAATTATGGTTTTGCCCCTTTTACTTTGGGCTGTTCCCAGTCCCCCCTGCAGTACCAGGTGAGGTGGCCCCACAGAAGCTGCCAGTTTCTCACCTACACTCCATGCCGGCGAGCTGCCGGGCAGTTGGCTGTGGAGCTGCAGGCTTCCTAACGCACGTTTCTGAGGTTCACCTTCACGGGGAACGGATAGATGCTAATGCAACAGTGTTCTTACGAAGTCACTGAGCCACTGTAGATGCATTAGCACTGGTGGGCCTGGACTGGAAGAGTCCAGGGACTTTTAGACTGGCCAGTGTTTCCTTAGTGTTTCCAGGGACTGCCTAGCGACTAGGGGCTGGCACGGTACTAGATGGGTGCCATCCATGAATGGATTCCATCCTCGACATGACTGTTCTCTGTCTGACAGATGAAGAAGGCCCAGCTCAACGGGTCACTAGGTAAGGTCCCTTCCTTGCCTGAACACAGCCCTGGTCTGCTTGATGCCCTGTGGGCTTTATACCCATACAAGGTCTTTCGGGACATTTCTGTGGACTGCTTGCCGACTTCCTGTAACCCTGCGGTTAAGAGTAGGGATGAGTTTGGTTGGAATCTTAAAGAATGAGGCCATGGGGATGGGGGCAGCCTTCTTATTTGCTTCCCTCAGGCCATCCATGGGTTTCTGGGGGTTGGAGGGAGGGCAGACAACTGCACTCTGAATCCTGGCTGTGCCTTTCCTTTTTTGTGGCTTTGGTTACCCACAGCAGGTTCGGACATGCTCCTGACTCACAGATAGAGCCAGGTGGAGCTGCTGGCAGCCACAGGCGTCCCGGACAGGCTGATTTCACGGCATTGTTCCCGCACATTAGCTCATATTTATGCGGAATGATGGGGAACAGTGCCTGGTGTCTCTTCTTTTGTTTATATACATTTTTTTCTTTGTGAGGGGGGAAAAAAGAGCTGACTCCCTTTTAAGGAACATGAAAACTGAGTTTTGTCTTCCCTTCCTATTACTGTCAAACAAAAGTCACCTTAGAACTCAAAATCACATGGGGTCCGTCACTGGCAGGAAGCAAGGCCTTTCCTCATGAATGTATAACTTACAGTAAGTTCTCAGCAGACCAAAAAAAATGCCTTTTATCATGTTCTGGTTTTTCCCTCCCACTGTTTTATTTCACTTACAACATCACTCAGGCCCAAATGGTATTTGTCAGGAGTAACTGGCAAACGCTGGAGGCTGTGTTCAAGGCTGCTTGAATGGAAAATCTCAAAGCAGTCGCCCATGTTGAAAGAAAATATTACATTTGATCTTTTTTTATGATTTCTGCAGACATGATGCGTGTCTGCATTCTTTAGCCTTATAACCCCTTTATATTTGAAAGAAAAAAAAAATCCCTGCAGGAAGTAGCACTTCACAGTTAATTTACAGTATGCCCGAGAAGTAACCACAACACATGGGAAGTCATTTTAAAAACACCTCCATGATTTATTTTTATTAGCTGTCTAATAAACCTGCGCCGGTTTGCAGGTTGTTATATGTTGAATTATGACTTTGAGCCTCACGTTTCATGTCTGTTTCTATGAGGCTGTTTATTCTTCTGGATGAAAATACACCTAAGGATGCTGGCAGCCGTCCGCAAACGTGTAATGCCCTCTCACTTAGTCTTGGTTGTAAGCAGCGTGCTTTTGGATACAGCAGAGTAGAAGCATCGGATCAAATTGAGGTCGCGAGCAGAGGGGATGTGACTGACAGCAATGCGGCGAACTGGGATTGGGTGTCCTGAACCACTGGGTGGCTCGCTCTGCCAGACGGTCCCTCTGTGTTTTCTCTCCTAGGCACACAGCACAGTTAGGTGACAGAGCTTGGAGGCTTTTTCAAGTCACACATCCTAATAGAAATCCACCTTGCTCCATGTTCCAGATGTGCATATGTGCGTCCTAAGAAGGAAGCGACACAGGGTCTCAGAGCTCATGGTGAGTCCTTACCACCCTGTAGCCACTACCCTGGGGTCATTCTGGAGTAAGAACGGACACCAAGGGTCCTCTCAGTATCCTGGAAACTCTAGATCACAGGTCAGCAAACTACAACCACTCCCTATTTTTGTAAATAAAGTGTTTTCTTTTTCTAAATGCAAACTTTAAAAAACTGTGGTAAGATATGCATAACATAAAACTTGCCATCGTAGCCGTTTTGAAGCATAGTAGTTTAGCGGCACTGAGGACGATGTTGTGTAAGCGTCACCGGGGTCTGTTTCCAAAACTTCCTCACCTCAGGTGGAAACTCTGTGTCCATTAATCAGTGACTCCTCCTCCCACTCCCTGCCCCCGCCCCCAGCACCAGGTAGCCTCTGGTCTACTTTCTGCTCCTATAATTTGCCTATTCTAGATGTTTCATTGAGATGGAATCGTATACTATGTGTCCTTTTTTGTCCGGTTTATTTAACTTAGCCTCATGTTTTCGAGGTTCATCCATGATGTGATGTGTGTTAGGGATTCATTGCTCCTCAGGCTTTGTTGAGGTTCGATTGAGAATTAAGCATTGTATGTATTTAAGGTGTACGACCTGATGATTTGACATATTTTTACATTATGAAATAATCACCACAATCCAGCTAATTAA
The DNA here is from genome assembly GCF_017311325.1 of Ursus maritimus. Classification (NCBI taxonomy): domain Eukaryota; kingdom Metazoa; phylum Chordata; class Mammalia; order Carnivora; family Ursidae; genus Ursus; species Ursus maritimus. Next base: position 9,190,099 of record NW_024426552.1, read on the forward strand.
CATATCCATCACCTCACATAGTTACTGTATAATTTTTTTTTCTTTGTGGTGAAGACACTTAAGATCTGCCCCCTTTTATGGAACATAAGAAATCGCAGGAAGATCGGTAGGAGAAGGAAGGGAAGAATGAAGGGGGTGGGTAAACAGAAGGGGAATGAACCATGAGTGACTGTGGACTCTGGGAAACAAACTGAGGGCTTCAGAGGGGAGGGGGGTGGGGGCCTGGGATAGTCTGATGATGGGTATTAAGGCGGGCACGTATTCCATGGAGCACTGGGTGTTATACGCAAATAATGAGTCATGGTACACTACATCAAAAACTAAGGATAAACTGTATGGTGACATAACATAATAAAAATTATTATTAAAAAATAGAAAGATCTACCCTTCTAGCAAATTTCGGGTATACAAAATAGTACTGTTAACTATGGTCATGGCGTCAGATCTCCAGAACTTGCTCATCTTGCGTTGCTGCTTTTTTTCTTTGTGATAAAAACAAGTGACATAAAATTTGTCATCTTAACCATTTTTAAATGTACAGTTCAGTAGGGTTAACTGTATTCACATTGTTGTGTGACAGATGTCTAGAACTTTTTCGTCTTGCAAAACAAACTCTATACCGGTTGAATAATACCTCCCCTTTTCCCTCTCCCCTCTGCCCCTGGGGACTTCTATTTTACTTTCTGTTTCTTTTTTTTTTTTTTTTTAAGATTTTATTTATTTATTAGAGAGAGAGACAGCCAGCGAGAGAGGGAACACAAGCAGGGGGAGTGGGAGAGGAAGAAGCAGGCTCCCAGCAGAGGAGTCTGATGTGGGGCTCGATCCCAGAACGCTGGGATCACGCCCTGAGCTGAAGGCAGACGCTTAACGACTGCGCCACCCAGGCGCCCCCTACTTTCTGTTTCTAATAGCTTGACTCCTTTAGATACCTCCCAGGGGGGGAATCATATAGTATTTGTCCTTTTGTAACTGACTTATTTCACTTAGCATCATGTCCTTAAGGGTTATCCATTTTGCAGCATGTTACAGGATTTTCTTCTTTTTTTTGTGGCTGAATAATATATAACATATTTTGTTATTTATTCATCAGTTGGTGGACACTTGGGATGTTTCTACCTCTTGGCTATTGTGAATAATGCTGCTGTGAACATGGATGTACAATATCTGTTTGAGTCTCAGCGTTCAGTGTTTTTGGGTGTGTACCCAGAAGTTTGTAAATAGAGTTTAATTGTAACACAGCCATGTCTATTTGTTTACCAGTTGTCTATGGCTGTTTCCCCTTACAACAGGAGAGTTGAGCAGTTGTGACAGAGACCATATGGCTCACAGACCTGAAAATATTTACTATCTGGCCCTTTCCAGAATAGGGCTCCTTCCTGACTCCTGCTTCAGATCTCACAGAATATGTACTTTCTCCATTTGGTGGCTCTGTTGGAGAGGTACTTCTCTTGGTCACTGGTTTTGAATCAGGCCTAGTTATTTACCTGGTGTTTGGTAGACACAAAACCACCACACCCAGCATGCTCCAATCTCAGACAGACTCTTTTGGCCCCGATACATCTGCTCACCTCCCTGGGGCTTGACTGACAAGGATGAAGTACAAAATCTGTACTTTGGTGACATTTTTTTTTCCTGCTGCAATATCTATGTATTAGTTTCTTAGGGCTGCCATAACAAATAACCACAAGCCTGGTGGCCTAAAACAATAGCATTTTAGGGGCGCCTGGGTGGCTCAGTTGGTTGAGGGTCTGACTTTTGATTTCGGCTCAGGTCATGATCTCAGGGTTGTGAGACGGAGTTGCATGTCAGGCTTGTGCTCAGTGTGGAGTCTGCTGGAGATTCTTTCTTTCCCTCCCCTTCTGTTCCCCCTCCCCCAAACAAATAATTAAAATCTTAAAAAACAAAAACAACAAAAAGAATAGCGTTTTATTCTGTCACAGTCCTGAAGGCCAGAAGTCTGAAATCAAGGTGTCAGTAGAGTTGGTTCCTTCTGGAGGCTCTAAGGAGGAGTCTGTTCCACACCTTTCTGCTAGTTTCTGGTAGTTGCTGACAATCCTTGAGATTCCTTCGCTTGTAGCTACATCATCCCAATCTCTGCTGCCATGGTCATTTCACCTTTTTTCTGTCTCTCTGTTACTCCTTTTCTCTTAAAAGAACTTCTCTTTGGGGGGTACCAGGGTGGCCCAGATGCTTAAGAAGTGTCTCGCTCTTGGTTTTGGCTTAGGTCGTGATAGGATTGGGGTCATGGGGTTGGGGTCACGGGATTGGGCCCTGCATCAGGCTCTGCACTCAACGTGGAGTCTGCTTGAGATTCTCTCCCTCTGCCCCTCATCGCTGCTCAAGGTCTGTCTCTCTAAAATAAATAAAATCTTAAAAAAAAAAAAAAAGAAGGACTTGTCATTGGATTTAGGGTACACCTGGTTGATCTAGGATGAGCTCATCTTGAAATCCTTCACTTAATTACATCCATAGAAACCTTATTTCCAAATAAGGTTCCATTCAAAGGCACTGGGGCTTATGACTTAGACATTTCTTTTGGTGGTGGGCAGGTAGGTGGGGGGACACTGTAGGGGAGGGAAAAACCTTTTTCTCTACTCTTTTAGGTTCAGTGACAGGGCCTTGTGAATTAAACTGCCAAAAGACAGATCAATAGGAGAAAACATTTATTTTGCATGCACATAGGGGCTACATAGAAAACAAAACCCAAAGAAATAGTTAGGCTTGAGGCCTTATATACCGTTTTTAAAAAGGTGATAATGTAGAGAAGTGGCTAGACAAAGAAAAAGGGGTTTGGGCGTCTGGGAAGAGGGTAGATTTTGGGAAAGTAAATATATGGGGAAACTAATGGAAAACAAGGGCTATTTAGTAAGGATTGTTATGCAGACTAAAGTTGGCAATCTCCAGTGATAGGAGTCCCTGGCGATTAAGAGTTGTTTTCCTTTTCCTGGTACAGGGACAGGGGGAGGAGCACCTTTACAGACAGAAATTTGTGCCTTGATTTTAGGCAGAAAGGAAGAGGGCAGAGAGTTCTCCTGCATCTACTGTTTCTCAATTGACTGTAACCCAAAAAGCCCTCTGCTAAAATGACATATTTTGGGGTAGCATGTCCTGATTCATTTCAACTCCATTCAACCCACGATGACATATAATGGATGACATTTACATCCAAGCTGTATAGATGTATGTACATCTAATACACACACACATCCCGTGAGTGGACTCAGAGTTTTAGAAAATACAAAGTCTTGTAGAGAAATAAGGCAAATGACACTGCTCTTTTTGGTGACTTTTATAATCAGATTTATCCACAGATTGAGTGAAGCAGCCATGTAAAGATCTCAAAAAACTAGTCATTTTATAGGTAAAAATGAATATTGCTAATGTAATTACTGAAACATTTTTAAGAAAGTATTTTAAGGAATAAATTACTTTTTAAAGAAGTAATGGTTTTGTCCCCCTTCTGTATTCCAGAAGCAAGCATGTGCTACATACAGTGTTATATTCGTTTTAGGTGCATGACATAGTGATTTGAAAATTCTGTCCTTTGCTCGGTGCTTACCACAGTAAGTGCAGTCACCCTCTTATTCTTGTCTTTCTTGTACTATTAGTGGGAAAACTTGTGGTCTTTCACCTTAAGTATAATGTTAGCTTTGGGTTTTTCCAGATGTCCTTTATCAGGTTGAGAAAGTTCCCTTCTATTCCTACTTTACTGAATTTTTTTTTTTAATCATCAAAGAGTATTGGAGTTTGCCAAATGCTTTTTCCGTGTCTGATCATGTGGTTTTTGTCCTTGTATTTTCTTAATAAAATGTATTACACTGATTGATTTTCATATCAACCAACCTTGCATTCCCGGAACAAATCCCATTTGGTCATGGAGCATAATCCTTTTTATATGTTGCTGGATTGGGTTTCTTACTATGTTGTTGATGATTTTTCTATCTGTATTCATTAAGGGATTTTGGCTATAGTTTTCTCATATCCTTGTCTGGTTTTGGTATCAGGGTAATTAGGTAATCTCACCTCATGAAATAAGTTTGGAAGTATTTCCTTTCTTTTCTTTGGAAGAGTTTGTGAAGTATTGGTGTTCTTTTTTTTTTTTTTTTTTACTGTGTAGCATAACGTAGGGCTCCTTATGCTCTATTCTGTAATGTAAAGAGGCAAGTAAGAAGGAATAGTACCTTTGTGCTTCTAGTTGTCATCTCTGTGTGATGCTTGGACCTGTGGCAGCCTCTTTAGGACTATGAGGGGAATCATCCCAAGTCAATACCCTGAGGATAGCAGACTAGAAAGAAGGAAAGAAGAAAAAGGGAGAGCTCTTTATGAGCAACTGAAAAATCAACCCTGGAGCCTTCCTTTCTCTCTCTCTCTTCCCCCTCCCCCCCACCATAGTGGATCTCTTGCTATGTGAAGTAACTCATGTCTTTATTATCATTTAAGCTCCTTTTTGTTGGGTTTTCAGTTATGTGCAGCTGAAAATATTGGAGAGTGATTATTGCCTCCTGTGCAATAGTATTCCCTGTTTTCTTTATTGTCTCCCATTTTCTATGTCATCAGGCTGGGAGAACATAAATTGTACCTGCAGAAAAGTAGCATCAAAGAGATCAGACAGTCATTGGCTTCCGTGTAAAGCAGACCAAGTACAGCCTCAAGGTTCCCTGGAATATAACTTTGCTGGGACCCTTTAGGCTGCCCTGAACATTAAAAAATCCTTAAGTCCTTAAGGGGTTTACCATTTTTGTCCCTTGCATGAAAGTGGGTAAAATAAAGGACAGATTGGGTTTGGAGAGCCATACAGTGGAGCCTGAATTGTCACTCACAGAATGACCATGTATATTCGTCAGGGTTCCCCAGAGAAGCGAGGCCAATAGAATTGGTCCCACATTTCTTCCCCTTGGAACACACACCCTATGTAATTCCCCTTCCTGGATGTGTGGATGTGTGGATGTGTGGATGGCACAATGATTAGGGTATGTTATGTGACATAAGTGAAGGGATTTTTCAGATATAATTAAGGTTCCAAATCAGTTGACTTTGAGTTAATCAAAAGAAAGGTGGTCTTAAGTGGGCCTGATCTAATCAGCTGGGCCCTTAAAAGGGACCGAGTGCCTTCTGAAGAGATAGATTTGAAGTGTGAGGGGGCCTCTGGCAGAGAGGAGGCTACGTGGCAAGGGCTTGAGAGCATCCTCCAGTAGCTAGAGTGCTCCCCAGCCGACAACTGTAGCAAGAAAATGGGGACCTCAGTCATACAGCCCCAAGGAAATCAATACTGTCAACAACTTGAAGCTGCTTGGAAGTGGGTCTTTCCCTCATGGGGTCTCTGAATGACAATGTACCTGGCTAACAAGTTGATTTCAGCCTTGTGACACTGTCTTAGTTTGCTCGGGCTGCTGTAACAAACATACCATAGACTGAGCGGCTTAACCAACAGACGTTTATTTCTCGCTGTCTGAGATTTTGAAAGTCCAAGTTCAGCGTGCTGGCAGATTGCGTGTCTGGTAAGGGCCCTCTTCCTGGTCTGCAGGTGGCTGGTTTTGCAGATGTCTTCACATTGCAGAGAGTGAACGAGCTCCAGTCTCTTCGTTTTCTTATAGGGCACTCTTCTCATCATGGGGGCTCACCCTCATGACCTCATCCAGGGCTAATTAATTCCAAAGTTTCCGGCACTTGATGGTTAGGGCTTCAACATATGAATTTGAGTGATATAAACATTTAGTGCAAACTGAGAGCAAAGAACCCAGTTAAAATGTGCTGGAGTCCTAGCCTACAGAAACTGTGAAATTAATAAAATGGTGTTGCTTGAAGCTGCAAAGTTTGTGCAAATTTGTTATGTAGCAGTAGAAAATTAATATAGGTAACATTTCAAATATATTCCTTTCTACTGGAAAAAATAGGTTAATGATCAACATAGAATAAATTGTGAAAAATAATGTTTGACAACTCAGAAAATTACATAGATCAATTCCCCAGGAAATTGCCTTTTTTTTCTATTAAATTTTGTCACTTCTGATGGGACCCCACAGACATGGGGCAGGGGAATGCTTTTCTGTCTTCCCCCAAAGAGTTGGCCAGGTGTGTTCAGCTGTTGGGAGGCCGGTGCCTCTGAGAGGCCCTCGTCCTGGCCCTGGGACGGCCTTGGCCCTGGGAGGCCATAGTCAGCCCCAGCTTGTACACACTCTGGGGTTCCTTGTGTGCAGAGGAAATCTACTCCAGGCAAGTGCGTCCAAGTTAAAAAAAACCATGGCCTTGGGAAAGATGGCTTCAAATACACAGGGCCATTATCTGGTTGAGTATTGTTTCTCGATGGCCTGAAGTGTAGTCATTTCTTGAAACCTTGTCACTCAGTAAAAATTGTTGAGGCAAATCTGGTTTGCTCAGTAGCTCTACTCCTGTTCTCAGCTCGGGCATCAGTCACAGTTGATAGGTGTAGCACCGGCGTCAGGTCTGACTCCATGGTATTAAACTGATAACAAAGTGGTTTCTTAAAGATAAATGATGATCAAAACTACTGACCTTTTCTTAGCCTTACTTCAGAAGTTCTTGGGATTATTTCTCAATGTTACAAGTAGATAGGGAACAATTTTCTTTTCTCTCTTTGGCTTTGATGGGATCACAGATAGTTGTGTGCATTACTAGCTTCCTAGAAGTACCTTTTCTCTTGTTTTTGGATTGACAATGAAAATGCGAATTAGATGGAGGGTTTTTCTTTTTTTTTTTTTAGCAAATTTAAAAAATGTCCAGTCATTTGTACAAATGGTTTAAAAGCCTTGAGATTTTAGGAACGTGTATTTGCAATTATTCTCCTTTAATAATTAATCACTAATATGTTTTAATCACTGAGAACATTGTTTTGATCATTAAGAATTTACAATGTAAAGGTTATTTCAAGGTCAAATTTCAGATGTTAATCATTGTAACCTAATGCATGTAAATCTCTACTGAATTCGGTTTAAAAATAAAAAGTAAATCATTAATTCGAGCTAGCGTACTTACTGGAAGTTGTCTTTTATTCTCTGCTGTGGATCAGGGTCATTCTTTAATCAAACCTCAGTTTGATCCGAGTTGTAGGAAGAAAAATCAGTCTTCTCCTGTCTTTCTTTCCCTAAAAATACAGCTCTCACATGGAACCTCTTCCAACTTCCCCTTTCTCTTAACTGTTCTCATCTCATCTGTAATTATTGCTGCTGCGTTTTTAAAAAAATTTTTTAAATATTTTTTTAAATTTTAGTTTTGAGGGCAGATTGTGTCACCAGGCACAAGACACTAAGAAGTCATGTGGCTTTGTTTGCTGGTAGGATATTTTTGCTTGAAGCATCGATATGAAAGCTTTGTATGGTATCTTCCTTTTGCTTGAAAGGGCATTCTGATTACTGAGGCCTTCTGCTTAACTGTCTTCTGACCAGGGGCTGTGTGGGGTATGGGTTACAGCATGGGTTCTGGCCGGAGCCTCACCTGGGTTTGGGTCCTGATACACCACTCACTAGTTCTGGACCCATGGAAAGTTTTTATCGTCCAGCCTTTGCCTCTTCCTCTTCATCTGTAAATGGAGACAAGCAGAGTACTGATTTCCAGCGGCTGTTTTGAGGATGAAATGTACCTCAGGACGCAGCCAAAGCTGGCTATTGTGTAGGGACATCGATTTAACTCATACTACAGAGAAAATGTAATGCCTTCTTTGTGGCTGCATGATCCAATTTCCCCCTGAGCCCACCCCACAGGTTACTGGGCAAAATCTGGCTTTTAGTCCTGTCCAGTTTAAATTTTGTCTCATCCAATTTAATCTAAAAGCCTCCATTGAATTTAAATAGCTTCAGCAATTGCCTGAAGAGAAACATGGTCCAGTAGCCTCCCTTGTTTCTTTCCCTAAAATGGCATTGGGTGGGAGGAGGGGTTTTGTGTTTATAGTTCTACCCTCCCCGTGCTGGTTCTTCTGTCTGTAACTGGTGAACTTGCAGCCTGTCCCAGGCACTGCCTCTGGGGCATATCTGCTATCTCTGCCTTACTGGCTTTTGCTACCTGCAGACCTCTGAGCGTGATTCTGTACCTGGCCCCAGGCCGGGAATCCATGTCGCCCAGGATAGCTGATCTTCAAGGCATCCTCTAGAATGACCATGCTTTTCGGTGCTGCCAAATTTTGCAGGATGTGTCCGATCCCTGAATTGGAATGCAGGACAGCCTGTAAGCTGGTTCCTTTATACCTGCCATATGTAGTGTGGTCAGAACTCTGTCCTGGATATCCTCACTTGAAAAATAGTCTACCTGTTGGCTTGTCATTATGGACTTCATGTTTCTGTCTTCCCCCACCCCCCCATTCTTATGTTGAAACCATAACTCCCCAGTGTGATGGTTTTGGGGCCTTTGAGCAGTGATTAGGCTTAGACGAGGTCAAGAGAGGATAGCCCCCATAATGGGGTTAGTGCTCTTATAAGAAGAGGAAGAGCCCAGAGCTCCTGGTCTTCCTCTGCCAGGCGAGGACACACACCAAGAAGAGGGATGTCTACACAGCAGGAAGCGAGCTCTGACCAGAACCTGACCATGCTGGCACCCTGATCTCAGACCTCCCAGCCTCCTGAACTATAAAAGAGAAACATTTGTTGTCTAAGCCAACCAATCTATGGTATTTTTTTTTTATGGCAACCATAGTGGAGGAAGGCACTTGTCTTATTCTCCTGCCTCTGGGCTCTTTTCTCCTCACCACAGTTCACCCAGGGCCAAAATGGAGCAGATTCTGTCCAGGCCTCCGGTATAAAGACCCCATGGCTTAGTCCTCCAAGCCTGGCTGTTGATATGCTACTGGGGGGATAAGCAAAGCTGGATGCCTTTTCTCAGGACAACAGCCCAGCCTGAAGGGCCATCTCCTGCTGCAAAATCATCACTGTGCATGCTTGAAGGTGAACATTTCGTTGGTCTGTCTCTTTGCATGTCTTCTGTATCCTCATTCTCTATCTAGACAGAGGGATATCTCAAAGGTCAGAGCAATGAGAAAGGCAAAAGAGAAAAAAAAAGCACATTAATGCTCTCCAAACCGCTACCCTTGTAACACTGATGTTGGACTGAAGTTTCTTGCAGGCTGAGACTGGGTCTGCGTGCTGCCAGTGCCTGCGTAGGACCAAGCACAGTTTTTGGTCAAAACCCAATAAATATTTGTTGAATGAATGATGATAACGATGAATATCTTTAGAGTTCCCTATGAACAAATGTGGATGGACTTCTCAAACAGCTTGTCAGCAATTAACAGCAGATGTCTCATAGACATTTTACCATGAAGAAATAATGGATCCCTTGTTAACTGTGAAGAAAGTAACTCTTTGAAGCTGAGAGAAAAGGAATTTTTCCCTTTTCTCCATGAAGAGCAGAGTTATAGGAATGATAAACTGTTGTCAAAGCAAAAATTGCAGTGGACAAAGTTAAACAGTCAAAGGTGACCTTATTCAAGACTATTACAATGAGGGGGAGAGACTAGAATGGAGTCTGAACTCAAATCTACTGAAACAAAGGGCAGGAGGACCTCTATGGGCTGCAGTGAGCTAGTGGAGGATGTTAGCGGGAGGTTGGTTGATGTGATGTGTAGAGCACGTTGGGTTATTTCCTCAGTTCCCAAATGTTTTCTCTGTGATTAGGCCATCAAATGAGGTTCCTGCCTTCCCACAGAGACTGGGAGGTAAGGGTGCTATCTCCCTTGATGATTACATTTTAAAGCAATGGCTCCTGGGTGCTTGAGAAAGACATCCCTGAGCTGTAAAACCGGCAAGAAGCTTTAAAAGAAATTATATATATCTCGAAGTGGCAGAGAAAGAATATACAATTACAAGTTTTCTAGACAAAATGCTCTAAGGAAAGGGAGGTCAGGGCCTAGGGTCGGAAATGAAACTCTCTAAAGTTTAGTCAAGCTGAGGGAAACATTAAGGCTCTTGGTCACTCTGAACCAAGTGAACAGATGGTTTCCCCTTGGGAATTTAATATGAATGTAATGTTTTATGTTGTTCACTCTCAATATTCCTTCCAGAAGTAAAATACGATTTACTGTTGAATAGCAACAGGACAATGGAGCTACCGTTCCTATGTTATTTTTGGGTTCAGAATTTGGGAACAGTAATCAGAGAAGAAATTAGACAGACTAGGTCCTGTCTGTGGAAGTTCTTCGGAGCCTGAGTGCTACTGACGAAAACTTGGCCACGGTTCTTCCACTTTAGAGTAAGTGTTAGCAGTGAGTGTTTTCCCAATTCTGATGCCATTACCAGCCATATATGTATTGAATCAGACACTTGAAGATAAAATATGTCATATACATACAGATTTCTTTACTACAAAGAAAAGTCTGTTCTATGGGCTACTTGTTCTTGTGTATCCCTCAGAGTTCTATTTTCTCCTCTACCATCCCGCTCTGCTAATAATTATTAGTAGGTCTTCATCACCATAACTCTCCAGCATTAGTAAAGTTAAATAGGAAAACGTTCATAAGTTCAGACACACTGGATACAGATACAGGCATCTAAAGTAGCATGGATTTGGGGCTTCAAAGAAAAGAACCCAATGCTGGAAACAAGGATAAAATGATAGAGAACGTAAAGATAAATGGGAAATTTAAGCTAACAGTATTGGTTAGGCCAAGAAGGCACCAGCACATTTTCACTTAGATGATGTCAGGTGTGGGGCAGCTGATAGAAATATCATGAGCTGCCAGAAAAGGTTGGATACTCCTGAGGTTTGGAAATATCTATCTGTAGGTCTTGGTTATATCTGCTCGAAGATGCCATTTAATGTAAGCTAGGGCTGTTTCTAGGACCTTATCCCTCCTTTAAACGATCCCGTGTTATAAACTGCTCCTTGGCCTTGCTGTGCTGTGTGCACAATGCATACTCTGTCAGCGCTCAGGGAATTGTAGAGCCATGCGTCTTGATGAAGAAGAAGAACACATACCAGGGGCCAGTAGTAAATTAGTGCCAGAAGCTCAACTTCCCCATTGGCTGGTCACATTTGATGATTTGCATAGATTTTATACCTTTTGGATTAAGTGCCTTCTGGGTTGTGCTCACTGTTTATTGAAATAGTAATGGCTGATAAGTTTAACAGTAGCAGTTTTTTGGATCCAAAGGATATTGAGCGAAAAGCCCTCCTCTTACTTATTAAGTGCTATATCCACAATATTTTTCCCCCATCAGAAGCTAGATACAGATGGTTTCCAAGATATATTTTTGACATACTTCATCGTTTGGATCTGAAATAAATGTTGAAGTGTTTCTGGTTGAGTAGAAGCTCCTTTTAATTATATTAAAAGGTAGAGATTAGCAGCAGGACCAATCCCTTCCCCTAAATACAGTGCTTTTATTCTATAGATAGTTGATTTATTTTAGGAGGATTGTTTAACTCATGGTATTTGTACACTGATGGTGTTATGGGTCAAGTTAGAGTAATAGCTTAAATTTCTCCACCATTCTATAGAGTTTTTATATTTGGTTCTATTAATGTGTCTGGTATATGCTCTGTTAAGGCCTGCACTGTGTTCCTCCAAATTCGTATTTTAAAGCTCTAACCTTCAGTGTGACTGTATTTGGAGACAGGCCCTTTGAGGAGATAATTAGGGTTAAATGAGAGTGATAGTTAATTTTATGTCAACTTTACTGGGCTAAAGGATGCCCAATAGTTGGTAAAACATTATTTCTGTGTTTGAGAGTATTTCTGGAAGAGATTAGCATTTGAATTGGTGAGCTGTCTAAAGCAGGTGGCCGTCTCCAGCGTGGGCGATCATCATCCAGTCCATCGAGGGCCCAGACAGAGCAACAGGGCAGACGAGGGGGAAATTACCCTCTGCTGGAGCTGAGACCTCCATCTCCAGCTCTCAGACATCGACAGTCCTGGGTCTCGGGCTTTTGGACTCAGTTTGGAACGTAGATCATCACCCCTGCTTCTCAGGCCTTTGGACTTGAACTGTATTAAACTGCTAGCTTTCCTGGTTGTCCAGCTTGCAGACAGCATACTCTGGGACTTCCTGGCCTCCACAACCACATGAACCAATTCCTATAATAAGTCTCCTTCTCTGGAGAACTCTAACTAATACAATGAAGTCCCGAGGCTGGGCCCTACTTCAAGAGTACTCCTTTCTTTATAAGAACAGGTAGAGACACCAGGGATATGTGCAGGCAGATGAAAGGCCATGTGAGGACACAGTGAGAGGATCTACATGCAAGCCAAGGCGAGCGCTCCCAGGAGAAACCAAACCTGCTCACACCTTGATCTTGGACTTCCAGCCTCCAGAACGGTGAGAGATAAACGTCTGCTGTTGATCCCCTGCCACGCCCCCGCCCCCCTCCCCCGCCCCTTGCACCCGGTCTGTAGTATTTTGTCATGGCCGTCCTAGCAGACTACAAAATCCTCTAAGGAAATAAGTATTGGGCCAATTTAAAATCCAAGGACTCAGGAAATGCCCTGGCAGATCAAAGCCACACAATGCAAGTACTTAATCCCTATCCCATTGAAAACATCTTTCCCCTTCTGTAATTTGCATCTGAATAATCCAAAAAAAAAAATGCTGGAAATGGAACTACCAAAGTGACTATATGCAAAAGTTGAGAAATACAAGGGAGTTTTTCTTCCTTAGGTGGGTGAATGAACCCTAGTACCATCCGCCACATAGGCTGTCCCGGGGTCCCTCCAGTTAACGATGAGTTACGCTGATTTGGTCGAGCAAGTGTTACAAAGAGATTCCTAGCATATGTGAAGAAACTATGAAAAAGCACAAGGAGATGCTTTTTTTGTTAGTTTTAAAAAGAGGACGGGGCATCTGGGTGGCTCAGTCAGTTAAGTGTCCGACTCTTGATTTCGGCTCAGGTCATGATCTCAGGGTCGTGAGATGGAGCCCCACGTTGTGGGGGTGTGCTGGGTGTGTAGCCTGCTTAAGATCTTCCCTCTCCCACTGCCCCTCCCCCTGCTTAAAAAAATAAAAAGAGGAAACACAAATGATAAATTACTATGGGGATACCTTGTTAAGTAAATAAAGGGTCCTATTTAGAAAGAGGTGAGCATGTCTGCAGTTACTGTGATAGGAGTGGTCAGGACGCATTTATCCATGCGACATGGTTTACAGAAACCGGAAGTCGAAGGTGCTAAGTCACCTTGCTGATCCACTCTTCAGTGCTTCAGGAGGGCTCACTAATTAAATTAGCCTCACAACACTGCTGTGAGGTCACTGAGCGTCTCTGCCCTCATTTTCCTTACTGTACCATTTTCCATTGGCTGGAATTGAGCAAATTGCCCTGTGTTGAGCTCCCATTATGACTACTCCACAGCTGTGGCCTTCCAACTAGCTTTTTTCCCCCTGGAGTGTCTACTGGATACTGCAAATCCCAAAGTTGGTCCATTTACCTGCGGCTCTGTGCAGATCTGGTCCTATTTCCAAAACAACGTCACTTGATATTTAAGAAGCAACCGGAATTCTTAGTTATTTTTACTTGCAATTTCAAGGTTTTTTTTTTTTTTTTCTTTTCCCCAAATCTCCTTGGGCTATAAATTAATCTTAGTCAAAACATGCTTTTAAGAGAAGGGACTCAAAGTAGGACAACGACTTGTTCTTTTTGAAATTGCATATAATTTAACATAGTATAACCTTTGAAGGGGAAATGTGATCTGTTCAGAGCATTGCAGTGGTATTTAAGGAGGCTGTATGTCTGAAAGCCCCATCTCAGAGAAAGCAGGTATTTGGTTTCAAATGATCAAAACAGCCTTGTACTCTTCTTGGACTTATTTTGACATCTAAATAATAGTTCTGGCATTTCTTTCAGAGTGTAAATCAATAACATTGACTTAGTGCATTCTTTCCTCTTATTTTCTTTCCTTACTCTTTTATAACCTTAGATCAAGTATTAATAATTATTTTAAGGCTTGGCTTAGATTTAGTACTTTGCCACTTAGTGATGCAGGAGGTACTACCCCTCCTCCCCCTTTACCAGTTGCCTAGTTTTTCCAGAATATTCTGTTTCTGAGACAAAGACAGCATCTTCAAAAGCAGATAAGTGGTTGCTTTGACGTGTTTCTTTTTCCTCTTCCCTAGTACACACAGTATTGGAGCACATACATCTCTCTCCTTTTTTTTTTTTTTTTTAAGATTTCTTTGTTTTAGAGAGAGAGCGCAGAAGCGGGGGGGGGGCAGAAGGAGAGGGAGAGAGAGAGAGAATCCCAGGCTCCCTGCTGAGTGCAGAGCCTGACATGGGGCTTGATCTCACAACCTGATTGTGACCTGAGATGAAACCAAGAGTTGAATGCTTAACCCACGGAGCCATCCAGGTGCCCCTTTCTCCTATTCTTCTCACACTCTGCTTTTATTAATTGCCCTGATTTCTTTCTTTTTTTTTTTTTTTTAAAGATTTTATTTATCCATTTGACAGAGATAGAGACAGCCAGCGAGAGAGGGAACACAAGCAGGGGGAGTGGGAGAGGAAGAAGCAGGCTCATAGCGGAGGAGCCTGATGTGGGGCTCGATCCCACAACTCCGGGATCACGCCCTGAGCCGAAGGCAGACGCTTAACCGCTGTGCCACCCAGGTGCCCCTGCCCTGATTTCTCATCCGTGTTTCTGAATGCTTGTTTGCCAGTGGCCTACCTCAGAATCACTGGTGCTTGTTGAAGCTGCCATTCTTGGGCTTCACCCCACACCTAAAATCCCCAAATCTCTGGGAATGAGGACCTAGAAGTTTTTTTCTTTAAAAATTAAAAAATTTTTTTTAGTAGACTCCACACCAAATGTGGGGCTTGAACTCAGGACCCCGAGATCAAGAGTCCCACACTCCACAGACCGAGCTAGCCAGGCACTCCTAGAAAGTGTAGTTTTGACAAGCACCCAGAGATGCTTTCAGCATTAATACCCACGGAGCATGACCTTACACGTTGCTGGTTTTCTGACTGTCTTCTCTCCATTCCAGTTAGACTGTCATTAGTTATTGAATTCTTACACACTAACTTCTAATTATGGCTGTTATTATAGTTTCAAAAATACACTGCTCCAAAATCCTCATGATTTGGCCTTAAAACTCTGCAGAACATGGGAGACAGTATGGTGTGGGAGGGGGCTGAGGGGGCGGGTGAGGGAGCAGAGAGAAGTGGAAGGTGTCACAGAGGTCCTTCAAACCTGGGTTTGATTTCCAGTTCTGCTGCGGAACTAGCTAAATGACCTTGGTTGATTTGACCTTGTGAAACCCAGATTTCTTAGCTCTTGGGGGATGGTAATTTGTCAGGCAGGGCTTTTGAGGAGGACGAAACAGAACCACAGGTGTAGCGCTGGGAGGTGTGACTGTGTGGTAGCTTTTGTTGATCTTTAGTTTATTCCTTTTGTCTTCTGCATTCTTGCTCTTCTGTCTTTGGTTGTCTTAGCTCCTTATCATTGTCCTTATTATCCCCTTGAATATGATGGTTACCTTCTTAAATTCTCCTTTGCATCTTCTTTTTCAGATAGATACTCCTCTTTAAAATGATTTCAGCTTATTCAAACTTTTTCTTTTTAAACTTTTTTTTTCTTTCAAGTAGGCTCCATGCCCAGCGTGGAGCCCAACATGGGCTTGAACTCATGACCCTGAAATCAAGACCTGAGCTGAAAACAAGAGGCAGACACTTAACTGACTGAGCTACCTAGGCACCTGCAAACCTTTTATGTTTGATTGTTTTGAGGTAATAGTCTAGAAATTTCTCAGGCTGAGAGTCTGTGATAGATACCTGCTGTTTGGTCTGTTCAGCATCCCTCTCTCCAGTATCAGCACTTCTCTTCACCTTTAGGGTCTTGCCATCCCCCCCCCCCATAATGGATGGTTAGGGGAGGCTGGCTGGCGGGATAGGCACCTGACTTGGGCATGCCACTCATGACACCATGTCCTTCCCACCATGGTGATTGGTCCCCTCGTGGTGACACAAGCAGGGCCAATCAGTGTGACTTTCTGTAGTTTTCTGCATGGGACTTACAGGGAAGGCTTGCTTTCCTTTTGGAGCCCCACGTCTCTTGGAGCTTTGCGATCCTTTAGGCTGCTAACACTTGCTTGAGGGTGGGGAATAGGAGTGGGGGAAGAAGGCAGTGTCTGTTCCCTCCTGGGGCTTACTCCCACTCTTGCTTGTAGGGAAACTCCTTTCTAATCTCTTTTGGAGAGAGACCCTCTGTGAAGATGCTGGGTTCTGGCTCCTCTAGGACTTACAACTTTCTCAATTGTCTGTATTCCACACCTCTTCTCTTTCTCAAGTTATGTATACATTTGTCAGTGTGGTCGAGTTTGGGGAAGCATTCAGGCAGAGGCATTTATCATACCTGGAATCGCCATTCCCCCATCCCTTAGGTTCTGTTGGTGAGATTGACCCATCAGATCCAGTCCTTTTATCTAGTATAGTAAGCTCTTTCCCAGGGACCTCCACAATTTCCTACCTTGTGTTGATTCCCCTTACTTGGCCCTGTTCTACTTGCCCCCAGGCTCAACAGATATTCGAGTAATTTCTGGGAGGCTTCTGGCCACCACGATACTTAGTGGATGACATGTGTGTGTTGCTGGGCCATCTATCTCTGCAGGCCTCATCCGTACCCTAGCCAGGACTTTTGTTACATGTATTCTTAGAACCATGCAGAAGTGTGTACATATATCACTGAAGTATGGGAATAATTAATAATACAGGAGTCAGTAGTGGATGCAAGTTCAATAATACAATTCTGTTTAATTGGTGAAAACTTCAGTGGGGTGTGGTGGAAATAGGAGGAGGTGGGAGTCAAGGTATATATATAATATTTTTGCCTCTGCCATTGGGTAGATGTGAAGTTTGGACTAGTCAGGAAGACCCTTCTTCCCACAGTTTTCTCACTGGCAAAACAAAGGATTTGCCCTACATAAACCTTCCAACTCTAAATTATGGATGACTCCGTGACAACGTTTTTTTTTTTTTTTTTTTTTAAGATTTTATTTATTTGGGGGGGTGGAGAGCGAGCATGGGGGAGGGGCAGAGGGAGAAGCAGACCCCCTGCTGAGCAGAGAGCCCGATGTAGGGCTCGATCCCAGGGCACTGGGATCATGACCTGGGCTGAAGGCAGACGCTTAACCGACTGAGCCACCCAGGTGCCCCTGTGACAAAGGTTTTAAGTGGAAATTTAGTGTCACATGGCAGGGGACTTTGAGCTGTGTGCCCAGGACCCATAGTGTTGAAGGACAGGGGTCTAGGGTTTAGAGGGGTTGACTCAGAGGATAGGAGAAAGTCAAGTGGATGAGTCTCTGAATCTCCACCCTCCTGCTATGAGAAGACCAGCTCTGATCTCCTCAGTTTTATATATTGAAGACCCATATATAATTTTATTCATTAAAATTGCACTGCTGCTAAAAAAAATGCTGGAATTCCCCTCCCACCTCATTTATTCAAGCAAGTAACACCATTTTTACCTTGGTCTAGCTTGGTATAACCAAACTTACCTTTCAGTACTCCGCAAATGAACTCCCCACGTCAATCAGGCAGGTAATGCCACAGTTGTTTAAATATTTCATGCCCATTCCCGTTTACATGGGTTCTGTCAGCAATGATTGAGCCTTGGAAAATGGGAAATTGCCAAGTACAAAAATATTTTAGTTTCTGAAGTTACTTAGCAAGATAGTGTGTAGTTGGGCTAATGAGTCAAGTGAGGCCACACTGCTGGCTGGAGGGCCCTAGGGGTAAAATAGCTGATAGCCTTGAATCTGTTATGTTTCTGATGTAACACCTTTGGGTCAGGGGCAGCAAGTCATGAGCTTCACTTCTAAGGAGATGAGCAGGGGAAAGGCATCAGCCTGTTCTGAGCTGGGTTCTAGGGCTGCTGTGGGGTGCTCCTGGCTGATTCATAAGATTTGGTCAGATGAAATCATTTCTTTGAATGGTCACCTGGAGGAGGGGGACAGCAAAATCATTAGGAGTCACTGACATGCTCGCTGTTCACTCTGCTTAGGATTCCCTCCTGGAACACATGGGCTAGAGGCTTGTCATTTCCTCTCTCGGTCTCTGGGAGCCAGGACAGTGGGTACAGGACAGGCTTTATTCTTCATGTTCATCTACAGCACCGCCCTGCAAGTGTGTGTGGATTTATCAGGAATTAATGGAAGGATTGGGGTTTAATTAAGATAAATCACAACATAAAAGGGGAAGGATGATAAATACTTTCTATGTAAAATATGGCCTTTTCTTTTTTTTTTTTTTAAAGTTGAAAGGCAAAGTTACCATCAAGTTCAACATGCCCCAGTTCCCAGGATAGCTTCTCTGGCCTAAAGTTTCTTTTCTCATCTCATTCTATTTTTGGCATCAAGATTGTATTAGCATAAAAAGTAAGTTGTGGGGCGCCTGGGTGGCACAGCGGTTGGGTGTCTGCCTTCGGCTCGGGGCGTGATCCCGGCGTTCTGGGATCGAGCCCCACATCAGGCTCCTCCGCTATGAGCCTGCTTCTTCCTCTCCCACTCCCCCTGCTTGTGTTCCCTCTCTCGCTGGCTGTCTCTATCTCTGTCGAATAAATAAATTAAAAAAAAAAAAAAAAAAAAAGTAAGTTGTACTGTTTTCTCTTTTCCTAGTATTTGAAAAAATTTATGAGATATTAGAATTCCTCTTCCTTGAATGTTTGATAAAACTTATCTGTAAAAACATTTCTCTGTGAGAAATTATTATTTTATTATTTTTACTTAAAATTTTTTTATTATGTTATGTTAGTCACCATACAGTACATCATTAGTCTTTGATGTAGTGTTCCATGATTCATTGTTTGCATATAACACCCAGTGCTTCATGCAATACGTGCCCCCCTTAATACCCATCACTGGCCTATCCCAATCCCCCACCCCTCTCCCCTCTGAAGCCCTCAGTTTGTTTCCCAGAGTCCATAGTCTCTCGTAGTTCATTTCCCCTTCTGATTACCCCCCCTTCATTCTTCCCTTCCTTCTCCTACCGATCTCCCTATTATTTTTACTTTTGCATATACTTAAAATTTTCCATAATAAAAAGTGGAGAGAATAGTATAATAAACCCCATGTACTTAGTCAGCTGAGAAAGATTTTAAATTAGAGATTAAATTTTGTAAATGGTATAGGGCCATTCAGGTTTTCTTTATCTTCTGTAGTCATTTTTGACAACTAATATTTTTTCTAGGTAATTACCTAATTCAATTAAGTTCTCAGATTATTGGCAAAAGTTGTTCATAATTTTCTCTTTTTAATTTGTGCATCTATATTAATATTTCTGTTTTTCATTCTTTTTATTTGTGCCTTCTTTCTTTTCTTCAATCAGACTTACAGAGGTTTACCAATATTTATTTCAGAGGCATTTGAGTCTACTTTTGTCTTGCTGTTCCTTTGTTTCAGTGTCCGAGTGAGTTGCATCCCAGGGCTGGAACTGAGGGTGGGAGAGGAGAGATTTTCAAGACCAAGCTAAAGAAGGTCACTTTCAGGAAGATAGTACATATTAAAAGCCATGCCATTGAGAGAAAGACAACAAAAATAATAATTTTAATACTAATATAGGTTAATTATTGTGTGCTGAGGACTAGGTTAGGTATTTTACACACTTTGACTCATTTAATGTTCATATCAAACCTGTAAGATTTCCATTATTAACTTCATTTTCAGATGAGGAAACAGGCTCTGTTGTGCTTAAGTAATTTTCTCAAAATCATATAGTTTACTGATGGTATTTGACTTCAAATATGTTTTTCCTGTTACCCAATTAGCTATGAACAGAGGGAAAACTGGGTGGGTTTCTGGAGATCTTGAAAGCCTGGGACATGAGACATGCAAAGCCAAAGGGGTAAACAAAAGTTCAGCTGGTTACTTACTTCCTTGGCCGTTCTGGCCCACGCGATGAGTTCCGTTTTAAATGACTTGATCTTTATTTTATTCTGGGAACTCCAGGGAGAAAAAAACTTGTCTGATAAAAAGATGCAAATGGAAATAAATACCTTTTTTCAATACAAGGGAAAGGCATTTCTTCAGAAATGAATTTTTAGTATGAAAAATTTGGGCAAATACTATTAAAAATTAAAGTACAGTGTGAATGTTTGCCAAAAAACTGAGGTGACCTATAAGTTTTCATGTTTTTTTAGCTTTTCACAGCAAAAATATAAAGATAATTTGGCTTTTATTATTGTTTTGCTTCAGTACCTTTCAAAGAATACCAATATTTAGTATCTCTGAGAAAACAGGTAAGGAGATAATTGGTAACAAAATCAACTTAACTGAATATCTCTAAAATAAAGGCTATTATAGGAACACTACATAAATTGTAAAAAATGGCTAGACTTCCTTTCAAAAAGCACATACATTCAGAAATTTAAGTATAAAAATCATCTCAGCTTTTAAAGTATATTGGAAACAGTTTATCTGCTAGCACTTTAATCTCCTTATAAACTATCTGCTTTCTTTGAGCAGTGTAGCAATGAAGAAGTGTGTCATGTAAACTCTGCGCGTGATGTCTGGAAACACAGGTGAATGAATATACTTGTTGTCAAAGATATCTGTAATCTGGTAAAAATAAAAATATTAGCTATTTTTCCAGATTTTATGAACATCCTATTTTATAATATTTTTGAGTATTGGAATATATCTATTAGATGGCCTGTTAGTATCTTAAACTCACGTTTTTTTCCCTTGCATCCTTGGTATCACTGCCCAGAGCACCCTCTGTCTGAGACCTCCTCTTTCTGAGAACCGTCTGCTTCTTACTCTCCCAAACCTTGGTAGCTGCTGTTGTGTTTACTCTGGCTGGTCCCGCCCTCCGTCTGTGAGTGTTCCGACCATTGAGAGATAAGCTAGGCCAATCAGTTCTGGGCACATGGAATTGAGTCTCTGAAATTCTGAATACCAAGGGACATGTGAAATCCAAGACTCGTGAGGTGGCCGTATATGTTCTTTAGAGCTGAAGGGTGGCCCTTTTCACCCTGTGAGAAGAGAAGCAGAGAATGAAGTTCTAAAGAGAGTGAACAATTATATATTTGGACAAAGGGAAGCAGAAATGTGAGGCAGAAAGAAGTAGTGGAGGTCCTTCACGAGGCCTCATTATCCTCAGACTCCATGAAGTATTCTAGAATCCATCTGACAAATTTTCTTTTCTCATTAAGGTAGTACAGATTGGTTTCTGTTACTGTTATGCAAGGAACCTTGACTAAAACAATCTCTTCTGCTCCAGAGCTAGCATTCAAGCTTGGTATGGTCTTAGAGCAAAGGTTTCTGCTAAGAAAATTTCTGAAAGAAAAAAAATAACCTAATTTTTGATGAGCATTTATGGAAAGAAGAGGGCCAGTAAATATGTATGTTCTAAAAGTGGAAAGTGGGATGTTTTCCTGTTTCATTTTAGAAAGATCAAAACTTGTTGCACTAGAAATCAGAAGAATGGATCACCAAAATGAGCATGAGGCCACCAACCAGCCTTTTGTTGAAAGGGTTGCTCTCAGCTTACTTATGACAGTTACAAAAATAATTACCCATGGTGCCTACACAGTCACTACCTCTTATGGAGCAGCGTTGGTCTGTGCAGTCCTAGAATCTCATATCAAGTTGTCTATGTGTCCATTATGTTTGAATACCCCTTCAGGAAGCATCAAGATAGGTACATGGTGGATACTTAGGTTTCTGATTTGTGTGTGTGTGTGTGTATGTGAAAAGAACTCTTTTATTTCTTTTTAAACTCCCTTTCCTTCTTCCTTTCTTAGTGTTTAGTCCTGTCTAATAGAACATTGTACTATGATGGAAGTAATTCCATATCTGTGCTGTTCAAAATGGTAGTCGCTAACCACATGTGGCAACTGAGCCCTTGGAATGTGTGGTTAGCCTGACTGAAGAGCTGAATTTTAAATTCTATTTCATTTTAATTAGTTGAAAATTAAATTTAAATATCTACACGTCCCTAGTGATACTGAATCGGACAGTGTAGATTTAGTCTGTCAATCCATTCTGAAGTTTTTGCTTCTGGTTCTAATATATCATTTGTGATTTTGTAGTGGTTTGAATTACCCATCTGATTTCCCTAACTCTCACATTTCCCACTTCAAAACGATCAGTGGCTGAAAGAGGCTGACTGTATCACCTTTCAATCAAATTTGATTTTGTTCTTTGGATGGGTTCGTCTGCCCCAGTTCTGGTTTATTCTAGATGGGAGTTCTGTGGTTGGGTGTGGGTGAATTGTGGCTTTCTACTGTATCGTTGGCATTCGTGAAACACACTGGATGCTGAGGGCAGTCAACTGTAAGCTGGGAGGAAAGTATTTGCTTATTTTTCAGTTTGTTTGAAGACCAAACCACAGCCATGTTGGGAGAAAGTAGCTTGGTGAGATAGAACCAGCACACTGTACAGAGACTTCTTCTTGGCTCACCACAAAACCTCAATGTTGATACACCTTTCTATTCTTCTTGAACCTTAATGGTAGACTTTCCTGGGTCTCAGTGGCTGTGAGAGGTCGCTTGAACTGAGTAGTAGTTTATTTACTATATGTAATTATTTCTGCAGTTGCTTCTAGTGTTTTAAATAAACTGAGAGCGACCCTTTCTAGAAGAGGTGGGGCAACAGCTTTGTGCTCCTTGTAGATTACCTCTTGGTTCTTGGTAGGATGGGTTCCAGTCTTCCTGTATCAAGTTCAAGCGTGCTGGATCCAGAGTGGGGTCTTTTGAGATACAACTGAATGCACTGGTTCAAATGACAAAAACTGCGGCCTGGTTACAGAATAGGGTGCATTTGACAGAGATAGACAAGAGTGTCTTTTCTGCTGTGTCTGATCAGGTTTCTTATCAGCAGCTTGATTGCTACTTGATTTCCTTCCTCAGTGTCCCGCTGAGAAGCAGCTCTGGTCTCAGCAGCTGGGTCATTTTGTTTTCCAAATCTTGTCCAAATCTGTGACTGTAACTATCCACAGGCTCTGTAAAGTCAGTCAATATGCGTATGTTGTCAGCAGAAAAACTTTTTTTCCCCAACCTTCCTGAAAAGGTATGGGAAAGCATTTCTCTTCCCACTTTGACCATCTGATGTTGAACTGCCTGAGCTTGGAGGTGTAGGGTGGGTTACCTACTGGTGCAGTGAGTGGTGAATCCACCTCTCCTGAGGGCTGGAGCCCAGAAGCAGGAAAGCAAGCAGGTTGAAATTTGCAGCAACTTCCTGCTATTGTCCCAGCAGGTATCCCATTGTCAAGAGAATCCAGAAAGATTGGACTGCCCTTCCTGACTAATAATGAGCATCTGTGCGATTCTTATTACTCTTGTCCTTGCGTCTCACATGGCCACAGCTTCAAGGAATGCTGGGAAGGGTCCATGAACCAGGCAGGTGCGCCCAGAGTCCTCTGCCTGTGAATTTCACCTCAGCCCGGCTTCTTATGGTGAGCCAGGAGCTAACAGCCACTGGACTTGTTTCCAGGTTTTCCCCGAAGCTCCCTCTGCTCAGCAGCATTTTTACCCTGGCTGATTCAAGGTGAAGATGGGCACTCAAGGGGGCACCGGTTTTCTCCCTTCACCTCCCATTGACTTTATTTATTTATTTTTTTTCCAGTCATCTGTTGAAGGGCATCTCGGCTCCTTCCACGAATTATTATTTTTTTTTCTATTTTAATGATTTTTTATTATATTATGTTAGTCACCATACAGTACATCCCCGGTTTCCGATGTAAGGCTCGATGATTCATTAGTTGCGTATAACACCCAGTGCACCATGCAATACGTGCCCTCCTTACTACCCATCACCGGTCTATCCCATTCCCCCACCCCCCTCCCCTCTGAGGCCCTCAGTTTGTTTCTCATAGTCCATAGTCTCTCATGTTTCATTCCCCCTTCTGATTACCCCCCCTTTCTTTATCCCCTTCTTCCCCTACCGATCATCCTAGTTCTTATGTTCCATAGATGAGAGAAATCATATGATAGTTGTCTTTCTCTGCTTGACTTATTTCACTTAGCATTATCTCCTCCAGTGCCGTCCATGTTGTAGCAAATGTTGAGAACTCGTTCTTTCTGATAGCTGAGTAATATTCCATTGTATATATGGACCACAACTTCTTAATCCAGTCATCTGTTGAAGGGCATCTCGGCTCCTTCCACGATTTAGCTATTGTGGACATTGCTGCTATGAACATTGGGGTGCATATGGCCCTTCTCTTCACTACGTCTGTATCTTTGGGGTAAACACCCAGTAGTGCAATGGCTGGATCATAGGGTAGCTCAATTTTTAACTTTTTAAGGGACCTCCACACTGTTTTCCAGAGTGGCTGTACCAACTTGCATTCCCACCAACAATGTAGGAGGGATCCCCTTTCTCCACATCCTCTCCAACAATTGTTGTTTCTTGCCTTGTCTATTTTTGCCATTCTAACTGGCGTAAGGTGGTATCTCAGTGTGGTTTTGATTTGAATTTCCTTGATGGCTAATGATTTTGAACATTTTTTCATGTGTCTGTTAGCCATTTGTATGTCTTCATTGGAAAAGTGTCTGTTCATATCTTCTGCCCATTTTTTGATTTGTTTATTTGTTTCTCGTGTATTGAGTTTGAGAAGTTCTTTGTAGATCTTGGATACCAGTCCTTTATCTGTAGTGTCATTTGCAAATATATTCTCCCATTCCGTGGGCTGCCTCTTAGTTTTTCTGACTGTTTCCTTGGCTGTGCAGAAACTTTTAATCTTGATGAAGTCCCATAAATTCATTTTATCTTTTGTTTCTCTTGCCTTTGGGGATGTGTCATGAAAAAGGTTGCTTTGGCCGATGTCGTAGAGGTTGCTGCCTATGTTCTCCTCTAGAATTTTGATGGATTCCTGTCTCACATCGAGGTCTTTCATCCATTTGGAGTTTATTTTTGTGTATGGTGTGAGAGAGTGGTCAAGTTTCATTCTTTTGCATGTAGCTGTCCAATTTTCCCAGCACCATTTATTGAAGAGACTGTCTTTTTCCCACCGGATGTTTTTTCCTGCTTTATCAAATATTAGTTGCCCAAAGAGCCGAGGGTCCATTTCTGGGCTCTCTATTCTGTTCCATTGGTCTATGTGTCTGTTTTTGTGCCAGTACCATGCTGTCTTTGTGATCACAGCTTTGTAGTACAGCTCGAAATCCGGCATTGTGATGCCCCCAGCTTTGTTTTTCCTTTTCAACAGTTCCTTGGAGATTCGGGGCCTTTTCTGTTTCCATACAAATTTAAGGACTATTTGTTCCAGTTCTTTGAAAAATGTCCTCGGTATTTTGATCGGGATAGCATTGAAAGTGTAGATTGCTCTGGGTAGCATGGACATTTTAACTATGTTAATTCTTCCAATCCATGAGCATGGAATATCTTTCCATCTTTTTATGTCTTCCTCAATGTCTTTCAAGAGTGATTTATAGTTTCTAGAATATAGGTCCTTTACGTCTCTGGTTAAGTTAATTCCAAGGTAACGTATGGTTTTTGGTGCTATTGTAAATGGGATGGATTCCCTAATTTCTCTTTCTTCGGTCTCGTTATTCGTGTATAGAAATGCAACTGATTTCTGAGCATTGATTTTGTATCCCGCCACGTTACTGAATTGCTCTATAACTTCTAATAGTTTGGGAGTGGCTTCTTTTGGGTTTTCCATATAGAGTATCATGTCATCTGCAAAGAGAGACATTTTGACTTCTTCTTTGCCAATTTGAATACCTTTGATCCCTTTTTGTCGTCTGATTGCTGTTGCAAGGACTTCTAGTACTATGTTGAATAATAGTGGCGAGAGTGGGCATCCTTGTCGAGTTCCTGATCTTAAGGGAAAGGCTTCCAGCTTTTCCCCATTGAGAATAATATTTGCAGTAGGCTTTTCATAGATGGCTTTTATGAGATTGAGAAATGTACCTTCTATTCCTACACTCTGAAGGGTTTTAATCAGGAAAGGATGCTGTATTTTGTCAAATGCTTTTTCGGCATCGATTGAGAGGATCATATGGTTCCTGAGTCTTTTCTTGTTGATATGATGTATCACGCTGATTGATTTGCGAATATTGAACCACGCTTGCATCCCAGGTATGAATCCCACTTGATCGTGATGGATAATCCTTTTAATGTACTGTTGGATTCTATTAGCAAGTATCTTGTTGAGGATTTTGGCGTCCATATTCATTAGGGAAATCGGTCTGTAATTCTCCTTTTTGAGGGGGTCTTTGCCTGGTTTGGGGATCAAGGTAATATTGGCCTCATAGAATGAGTTTGGTAGCTTTCCTTCTGTTTCTATTTTTTGAAATAGCTTTAGGAGAATAGGTATTATTTCTTCTTTGAATGTTTGGTAGAATTCCCCAGGAAAACCGTCCGGGCCTGGAGTTTTGTTATTTGGAAGGTTGTTTATCACTGACTCAATTTCTTCATAATTAATTGGCCTGTTTAAGGAATCAATTTCTTCCGGTTTCAATCTTGGTAGTTTATAGGTTTCCAGGAAGGATTCCATCTCTTCCAGATTGCTTAGTTTATTGGCATATAGCTGTTGATAAAAATTTCTAATAATCCTTCCAATTTCAATGGTGTTCGTCGTGACCTCTCCTTTTTCATTCATAATTTTAATAATCTGGGTCCTTTCTCTTTTCTTTTGGATAAGTCTTGCCAGTGGTCTGTCAATTTTATTGATTCTCTCAAAGAACCAGCTTCTAGTCCTGTTGATCTGCTCTACTGTACTTCTGGTTTCTGCTTGATTGATTTCAGCTCTAATTTTGGTCAACTGCTTCCTCGTGCGTGGATTAGGCCTGTCCCTCTGTTGCTGTTCCAGCTTCTTGAGGTGAGAATATAAAAACTGCATTTTAGATTTTTCTATTCTTTTGAGTGAGGCTTGGATGGCTATGTATTTCCCCCTTAGGACTGCCTTTGCAGTATCCCATAGGTTTTGGACTGTTGTATTTTCATTCTCATTGGTCTCCATAAATTGTTTAATTTGATTTTTGATTTCCTGGTTTATCGAGTCATTCCTGAGCAGGATGGTTCTTAGTCTCCAAGTGTTTGAGTTTCTTCCAAATTTTTCCTTGTGGTTGAGTTCCAATTTCAGAGCGTTGTGGTCTGAGAATATGCAGGGGATAATTTCAATCTTTTGGTATCGGTTGAGACCTGTTTTGTGTCCCAGAACATGGTCTATTCTTGAGAATGTTCCATGGGCATTAGAATAGAATGAGTATTCTTTGGTTCTGGGGTGTAGTGTTCTATATATATCTATGAGGTCCAACTCGTCGAGTATGGCATTCAAAGCCTTTGATTCTTTGCTTAGTTTTTGCCAGGGTGTTCTGTCTATTTCTGAGAGTGGAGTGTTGAGGTCCCCTACTATTAATGTATTTTTATTTATATGTCTCTTTATTCTGGTTAAGAGTTGGCTTGTGTATCTTGCTGCTCCCCTGTTGGGGGCATATATATTTATAATTGTCATATCCACTTGTTGAATACTTCCCTTAAGAATAATATAGTGCCCTTCTGCATCTCTAACTATAGTCTGTAGTTTAAAATCCAATTTATCTGATATGAGAATTGCTACCCCAGCTTTCTTTTGAGGTCCATTTGCGTGAAAGATGGTACTCCATCCCCTTACTCTCAGTCTGAATGCATCTTTGGGTTCGAAATGAGTCTCTTGTAGACAGCAAATGGATGGGTCATTTCTTTTTATCCAATCTGCAACCCTGTGGCGTTTTATGGGATGGTTCAAACCATTTACATTAAGACTGATTACTGAGAGATATGATTTTAATGTTGCCATGTTGCCAGTAAAGTCTTTGTTTGTATTGGCTGTGACTTTCTGTTCTGTATCACTCTTGGGGCCTTTTTACTTTTATAGAACCCCCCGTAATATCTCCTGTAGGGCTGGTTTCGTGGTTACAAAATTGGTTAGTGACTGGCGATTCTGAAATGTCTTTATTTCTCCATCAATTCTGAATGACAGCCTTGCTGGATAAAGGATCCTTGGCTGCATGTTTTTCTCTGAAAGAGCTTTAAATATGCTCCCCCAACCCTTTCTCTCATTCCAGGTCTGTGTAGACAGGTCTGACGTAATTCTGATGCTTTTGCCTTGGTACGTGAGAAATTTCTTTGCCCTGGCCGCTTTCAATACTGTATCCTTGCATCTAATATTTGCGAATTGCACTATGACGTGACGTGGCGTAGGTTTGTCGTGGTTGAGCTTGGGAGGGGTCCTCTCTGCCTCTTGGACACGAATGTTTGTTTCCCTTGCTAGATTAGGGAAGTTTTCAGCTACAATTTGTTCAAATATCTCTTCTAGACCTCTGTTTTTCTCCACCCCCTCGGGGATGCCGATGATTCTAACATTGGATCGTTTCATTGAGTCAGTAATCTCCCGTAACCTACATTCGTGGGCGTGGATTTTTTTAAGACCATCTTCTATTTTCATTTTTTCCTCTATTAACCCATCCTCCAATTCACTAACCCGTTCCTCTGCTTCTGCGACCCTGGCCGTCAGAGCCTCTAGTTTTGCCTGCATTTGGCTCATAGAATTTTTAATTTCTGTCAGATTCGCTCTCATTTCTGTCCTTAGGGATTCTATATTCTCAGTAACCTTTTCGTTAATAGTTTTTTCAATTCTACTCATCATTTTGACCATCGTTACTCTGAATTCCATTTCTGATAATTTGGTTACATCCATATCCATTATTTCTGTGGCAGAGGCCACAGAATCACTGTCTTTTCTTTGCTGGGGGGGGCTTCTCCTTCTTGTCATTCTGATGAAGAGAGGTTGCGGGGTTTCCAGAGCCCAAATTATTGACTGGGTCCCAGGCCGTGCCCCTTGTTTTATAGGGATCTTAGGGATGTGGGCTTCTTCTTTAAAGATTTTATTTATTTATTTATGTGGCAGCCAACCAGCGAGAGAGGGAACAGAAGCAGGGGAGTGGGAGAGGAAGAAGCAGGCTCCCAGCGGAGGAGCCCGATGAGGGACTCCTTTCCGGAACGCCGGGATCACGCCCTAAGCCGAAGGCAGGCGCTCAATGACTGCGCCACCCAGGCGCCCGGGTTGTGGGCTTCTTGATTTTTCAGCCTGCCTTCTGTGTTCTGGGGGAGGGGCCTGCCGCGCCAATACTCAGGCAACCCTGTTTGGGTAGAGTCTCCGTGTCCCCTGCGAGGGAGGATGGGGATGGGCACTCTCTGAGCCGGTATTTCCAGGCTTTTGTTCTCTGGCGGCTTTCCCTGGCGGTTTGCTGTGCCTCTTCTGAGAGTCAGAGCAGCAGCGGCCAAATTTCAGCCTCTGTCACGGAACAGAAGGATTGCGGCCCGTTCTCTACTAATGTTCTGGCCACTTTAACTCTGTTTCTGTTGGTGCTGCTCAACCCTGCAGCGTCCCGGGATGTGCGCCCCACACCCGGCGTCCCAGCCCTCA